>NW_027208355.1:331500-663000 GCF_964237555.1 Oryctolagus cuniculus
TCCTTTCTTTTCTAGACACGTTGTAATCCTACATGTTTCTCTATAGTGTAAATTATTTTTGTAGGTACTCTTTGTCTCTCTCACATTTTTTTCTCTATGAGAAATCTGAGATTTTAGAAACTGAGCCACAAGGCAAATAAACAATTTCTTAAACCAGTATTATATTTTCATTTGTTTTTTATAAAAGATTTATTTATTTATTTGAAAGTCAGAGATACACAGAATAGAAGAGGCAGAGAGAAAGAGAGAGAGAGAGATCTTCCATCTTTTGGTTCACTCCCAAATTGGCTGGAAGGGCTGGAGCTGTTCCCATCAGAAGCCAGGAGCCAGAGCTTCTTCCAGGTCTCCCACGCAAGTGCAGGGGTCCAAGGACTTGGACATCTTCCACCACTTTCCCAGGCCATAGCAGAGAGCTGGATCAGAAGTAGAGCATCCAGGATTCAAACTGGCACCCAATATTGAGTGCTGGCACTGCAGGCGGTGGTTTTACCTATTATGCCACAGCACTGGCCCCTTGATTTTTTTTTTTTTTGACAAGCAGAGTGGACAGTGAGAGAGAGAGACAGAAAGGTCTTCCTTTTTGCCATTGGTTTACCCTCCAATGGCCGCTGTGGCTGGCACGCTGAGGCCGGTGCGCCGCACTGATCCTAAGGCAGGAGCCAGGTGCTTCTCCTGGTCTCCCATGGGGTGCAGGGCCCAAGGACTTGGGCCATCCTCCACTGTACTCCCAGGCCATAGCAGAGAGCTGGCCTGGAAGAGGGGCAACCAGGATAGAATCCGGAGCCCCGACCGGGACTAGAACCCAGCGTGAGGCGCCGCTAGGCAGAGGATTAGCCTATTTCTATTGAGCCATGGCACCAGCCTCCTTGATTGGTTTTTAGCTTAGACTTTTAAATGATATTGCTATGGGAAATTTTTCTAAACACTTTGCACCAGTTTTTGCTATGTAAACTCCATGTAATACTATTCCCAGAATTAAATAAGGTATAAATGATATGATGTAAGCCATTTAGCCCCTTAACCTGCCTCCCTGAATACTCAGCTCTGTTAGCTCTGTGTCCCATTCCTTTTTTGTCTCTGTACTTGGTGAATTAAAAGACTGTGTAAAGTGATTTGAAAAGAACTAAAAGGGGTCAGCACTGTGGCACTGCTGCCAATTGGGGAGTGAACCAGCAGGTGGATGACCTCACTCTCTACCTCTCCTTCTCTGTGTAACTCTGACGTCCAAATAAATAAATAAATATTAAACAAAAGAACTGTAAACATCAGTAAAACACAAATAAAAAAGGAATTCTCAAAACTGGATGTTAAACCATGCCTTCTACACCTCTGTTAAAAGTTACATTGTATTCATAGGCATCCATGATTTGGGAGAAGTTTCCAGGAACAAGGCAGTAAATAAGATTTTTCTGGAAGAGACAGAGGTTATGAGGGAGCCAGGATTTGGGGTCAGTAGCAGCAGTGGGTGTCACTCTGTAAATTCTAATTCAGGAAAGGAAGAACAGCAACTGATCCTTGAGATTTTGGGGTGGGAAGGACAGGAAGGAGGGACTTAACAGAAGCAAATGCCCTCTGGTGGTGGGCACCCACCCCAGCCTGTAGCCCTTGGAGAGGGCCAGCTGGTGTCTCTGGGATGCTGCGGCCTGGACTTCATTTCCCAGAGTCCCCAGGAGCTCTGACGTAATCTGCGTTCCAAATGCCTGTGCGCATGCGCGTTCTAGTGCCTGCCTGTGGGGCTCTGAGTTGGAGCAGAGGGAGTTCATTCCCAAATCAGGGTCAGCCCTGAGGGCTGTGCTGCTCCTTCTCGGGCATTTACTGCCTCTCCTGCTCTGCACGTGCAATCCCAGGCAGTTTCCGAGCGCTCACCCCGAGTCTGCCTCCTGCTGCTGCTTCCCTCTTCATCATCCGCCTGTGAGTCCCACGTGCCAGGGACTCTCTGCCCCGCACTCCCCGCTTCACTCCTCGTGGGTCCAGAAGAAAGGGTACCTGCTCCCGGGACTTGCTGCAGCAGGTTTGGGGTACAGGAAGGGGCGGGGATGCGTGTGTGGGAGGATGGGTGCTAGGGTGGCTGGAGACCCACAGTGAGGCTCACTTCTCAGCGATCATGGCAGCTTTCCCTGAGGTTAGAGCTGGAATGCTCTAGGGATGCTGCGGCCTGGACTCCATTTCCCAGAGTCCCCAGGAGCTCTGGCGTAATCTGCATTCTGAATGCCTGTGGGCGTGGGTGTGCTTGTGTCCGCCAGGGCTGTTCTGTCTCCCACCTCTGCTTCCCAGGCTCCCAGTGCCCGGCCTGTCCCCTGCAGAACATCACTGAAACTGTTCCTAAGGTGCTTTATTTAGTGGTTACAGGAGAGAGAGGGCAGCGGTCTGGGAACCTGCACACCCAGGGCAGCTGAGAGCACAGGGAAGCAAGGCAGGGAGACTTCCACTCTCCAGTTAAATAAGCCCGGTTCGCACTGCACTTGGTCTCAGAATGCAGTCTGAGCCGGGCCTCCTGCTGTTTCCTGGGATGGTTCCTGTGGGGTGGGGCTGCATGGCCTTCAGCTGAGAGCCTGGGGCAGCAGGGGGTGGGGGTGGGGGTGGGAAGGAGGGTCTGACTAGGCTCTGCCCCACTGCTCTCATCCTGCACCTCATCTTCCTGGTGGGGGTCCCTGTGGACACACCTGCCTGGTGTGGCCCTGAGTGTTCAGCTTTCTCCCAGAGGGAGCAGTGTGAAGCGTGTGCAGTAGCTTTGTGCATTGATCCCATTTCTGTATTTAATTATCAGATTTTCCAATCTGGAATTTGAGGCTGTTACAGAAACCTGGGGTGGGAAAAACTCCCTTCTTTCAAACAGGCACAAAGAGAGTGGAGGACCCAAGGGGTTTGTATTGATGGCCCTGGGCTCAGCTGGAATGATTTCCTGAGAATTAAGCCTAAATTCAACTTTTACAATATTTATAGGATCATCAGCATCATACCTCAGCTGTTACAGTACTGGTGGGTTTAAATGCAGCCTACATGACTTAGGACCACATTTCCAAAGGTCGGTGGGTCCAGTATGTTTGTAAAAGAGATGCCAGGGACAGATTTATGAGGAAAGATTTATGACTGGAGTTTACAGAAGCAGAACTTAGGACATCTTCCCTCCCTAGACAAGATTTCAGTGGGCAGCTGTTTCACTCGTTAATTGTGAGCATCCACTTTTCAAGGTTTGTGTTGGATGGGGTCCACTGCTCTTTCTTTGTCTCAGGTTGTGGCTGTATTTCTTCTACAAGGCCATGGAATCATAGCTGATGATTTCTTTGGCTGCTTTTCATTTTCTGTCCTCAGCTTTTTTTTTTTTCCCCTGTTAGCAAGGCTGTCAACTGTTTTACCTGCCCGGATCCCTTTGTAAAGTGAGAAGTGAACTAAAATTAATGCCAGTCTACCGTGTTGTCAATAACTGGAGCTATGTTTTTAAAGAATTATTTATTCATTTGAAAGTCAGAGTTAAAAAGAGAGAAGAGAGGCAGAGAGAGAGAGACATCTTCCATCCCGTGGTTCACTTCCCAATTGGCAGTAACAGCCGGTGCTGTGCTGATCTGAAACCAGTAGCCAGGAGGTTCTTCTGGGATGGAGCTATTTTTTAAAATAATTATTTGAAAGGTAGAGTTACAAAATAGCAGAAGCAGAGATAGATGGCTGGAGCTGTTTTGATCCAAAACCAGGAGTCAGGAGCTTTGTCCAGGTCCTTTAAGTGGGTGCAGGAGATGAGGGATTTGGGCCATCTTCCCAGGCCACAGCAGAGAGCTGGATGGGAAGAGGAGCAGCCAGGATCCCAACTGGCACCCCTGCTGACACTGCAGACAATAGCTTTACCCACTATGCAACAGTGCTGCCCACTAACTGGAGCTCTTTTTTTTTTTTTTTTGACAGGCAGAGTGGACAGAGAGAGAGAGACAGAGAGAAAGGTCTTCCTTTTGCCGTTGGATCACCCTCCAATGGCCGCTGTGGCTGGCGCGCTGGGGCCAGCGCATCGCGCTGATTCGAAGGTGGGAGCCAGGTACTTTCTCCTGATCTCCCATGGGGTGCAGGGCCCAAGGACTTGGGCCATCCTCCACTGCACTCCCAGGCCACAGCAGAGAGCTGGCCTGGAAGAGGGGCAACCGGGATAGAATCTGGTGCCCGGACCGGGACTAGAACCTGGTGTGCTGGCGCTGCTAGGTGGCGGATTAACCTATTGAGCCATGGCACCAACTTAACTGGAGCTCTTTTAATCTGAGTTTGCATAAAGTGGAGAATTATAGCATCATGAATACAGATTAGTAACAGTTTTCCTCTGCCCAGTACTTTACAGTTCCCCAGTGATCCACTGAGAATCTTATATTCCATGCTGTGTAATTAAGAAGGCCAGTTACTTGTCTTATTTTGGTTTCTGTGTTTAAACCCATGACATTTTTGACATGGGAGGATATTAGTTCTATGTTTTCATAGAGACTGGTCTGTGGAAGCATCTCTAGAAGTTATAACTGTGAGAGTGGTAAGAAAGAAGAGGGGAAGAAATAAGTACCCCTTACCCCCCACAGAGATGTCCACATAGTAGAGTAGAAGATGTGCCCTTGAAAACTTGCTGACTTTATGTGAGAAACTGTGTTTGAGTGCTTCACATGTTCTGATAGAAAGGTATTGCCACCAGGCTGCTACTTTATTTATTTTTTGGATTTATTTATTTATATGAAAATCAGAGTTACACAGAGAGAGAAGGAGAGGTAGAGAGAGAGAGAGAGAGAGAGAGGCCTTCCATAGGATTCATTCCCCCAATGGCTTCATTGTTGTGAACTTTGCTCAGTTCCTAGCCTATACCTTTCCTTTAACATAGTACTTTGCCATATAGTAGCCCATGAAAACTGCAGACTGCATAAATGAATGACTATTTTGAGGGTTGTGATTTTTTAGAGGAACACCATGAGACAGAAGGAATAAAACAAAACAAAAGTATCCTCAGTATATAGAAGGTATACTGTTTTTGGAAGCCACAGAAAAGAGGGAGAAGAAGGAAAGTAGTGAGATGGAAAGTTTGTGGCAAAGGTAATAGGCACTGGTCAAGAATTTAACAAACTCATCAGGAAAACATTAAGGCTTCCTTACTTTCATGTAGACTCTGCCCTCTAGTGTTGAACAGGGTCCTCTAAACCCACTTGTTGCACAAATGAAAACCCAAGGATTGTCTTCTCCCCGAGATGGAGTCTGCTATTGGTTTTGATTTACATTTCCCTAATGGCTAGCAACATTGGGCATGTTCATATATGTCTTGACCATTTAGATTTCTTCTTCTGAGAAACACCTATTCTGATCATTGCCCATTTCTTAACTGTACATTTTGCTTCTTGTTTGGGGATTTTACAGTTCTGCATATGTAAGTTCTGCCTATCAATCTTTTGTCATATTCAGAGTTTTCAATGTTTTCTGCCATTCCGTTCATTGTATCTTCACTGTGATGATACTTTGTTGTGAAGATGTATCTTAATTTGATAGTCTGTGTAGTTATAAGATTTTCAATTTTCTAAAATTACATAAATATTCTAAAAGAACTGTGAGCAGAAAAAGAAGTCACATCGTAGACTGTTTTAAAGTAGATCTTTCCAAGCTCTAGTTGATACATATTCATATTCTGAGTAAAGTAATGGAACAATTTGGATAGGAAATAAAAGTTGAACAACAGATGCATTATAAAGTATTCTACTGAGCTGTTAACTCTGTTAGAAAACTTCAAGAATATTGAGCAAATTTACAAAGAATAAAGCTAAATATCTTTCATAACTCATCAGATCCTGTGCTATTTCCCGAGGGCTGCTTTAACAACATAGCACAAACTGAGTAACTTCCACAGCAGAAATGTGTTGTCTCATTGTTCGAGAGGCCAGAAGTCCAAATTTGTATGTTTTTATTTTTGTTACTTGTGCTTTTGGAATCTTACCCAAAACTGTTGTCGATGCTAATGCTTTACAGTTTCTCCTATGATTACTTAGTTTTGGTTTTATATTTAGACTTTTAATTCACCTTGAGTTGCTTTTACATAGTGTATGAGGTGTTGGGGTATATTTTCAGGCTTCTACATATGGATAATCACTTTCCTCTAGACCATTTGCTAAAGGGATTCTTCTTTTTCCTGTCTGTTTTATTTCCTTTGTTAAATGTGAGTTGCCTGTAGAAACATCTGTTTATTTTGGCTACCTATTTTCCATTGAACTATGTGTCTGTTTTTACAACAGTGCTAACACTGCTTCTATTTTTTTAAAAATTGATTTATTTATTTGAAAAGCCAGACGCTTCTTCCAAGTCTCTCATGTGGGTGCCAGCACCCAAGAACATGGGCCATCTTCCACCAATTTCCTAGGTGCATTAGTAGGGAGCTGGATTGGAAGTGGAGCACCTGGTCTCCTAGCAGCATCATATGGGATGCATGCCCAGCAGGTCAAGGCTTTAACCCATTGCACCACAGCACCAGCCCCTTCCTTATTTATTTCTGCAGTGATCTTTCATTATTCATATTTTTCTACTGCCCTGCAACTTGACTCATTCTTGTTTTTTTCTGGGTCCTGGGGAATGATGGTAGGTTGCTTCTGGGATATGTTTGTTTACGTTAGTAGATACTTGGTAATCTAAAGTCATAGTTTTTAGTTTCCATATGTCTCTGCTAATCATGAGGACCTTCTAGATGACTGCAGAAAATGCTGGCAGAAATGAGGATGTATTAATTTGCTAACAATATACCACAGATAATGTGATTTAAATCATGGAATTTTACTTCTGAGGGTTGTGGAGGTTGAAACTACAAAATCAAGGTCCTAATAGCCTTGATTTTTCCAGAAGCCTATAAGCAGATATTAAAAAGAGAATTAGAAAGAATGACAACAAAATCTACAGGTAGCTATATTTATGTATATATGTATGATATTCAATATTAATAGTTGCTAAAAGAAGAATACTGATGTGTGGGAAATAAAAGCTAAACCTTACCTTACAATATTGCAGCCTCGTCTACATGAAAGATGTCTTCCTAAAATCTTTCACTGGCACACACTGTGGCATAGTAGATTAAACCTCCACCTGCAGCACCAGCATCCCATGTGGGCACCAGTTTGAGTCCCTGCTTCTGCATTTCCAATCCAGCTCTTTGTGAATGGCCTAGGAAAGCAGTGGAATATGGCCTGAATGCTTGGGCCCCTGCACCCACATGGGAGACCTGGAGGAAGCTGCTGACTCCTGGCTTCTGGCACCTGGCTTCAGATTGGCCCAGCTCCAGCTATTGTGGCCACTTAAGGGGTGAACCAGTGGAAAGAAGACGTCTCTTTCTCTTCCTCTCTATATCTGTAACTCTGCCTCACAATAAATTAATAAATTTTTCAAAAACCTTTCATATTTTAAATTTCTTACTTTTAAAATATTTATGTATTTGAAAGTCATAGTTGCACAGAAAGCGGAGAGATTGGTCTTCCATCTAACATTCACTCCCTAATTGGTCACAACTGCTGGAGCTGTGCCAGTCCAAAGCCAGGAGCCAGGAGCTTCTTTCAGGTCTCCCAGATGGATGCAGGGGCCCAAGGACTTGGGCCATCTTCTGCTGCTTTCCCAGGCCATAGCAGAGGGCAGGATCAGAAGTGGAGCAGCCGGGTATCGAACCAGTGCCCATATGGGATGAAGGTGCTTCAGACCAGGGCGTTAACCTGCCCTGCTACAGCGCCAGCCCAACACTTTAAATTTCTGATACTCTAAACTAGCTCAGAAATACATTACATGCAGTAAAGACACATTCAAAAATTATAAATTTAGTGCATTGTAGCAGAAATTTTAACAAATACTTGTGATTTTCTCAGCATTATATACTAAATTAATGACATCATGAGTCATTGTCAGAGTTTTAGCTCTTTGACAGCCACTTATAATACTTTTTCAAATTTATTGCTAGTGTGTTCTTTTCAACACATGCCCTGGATTTTACCAGTTTAATGAACATGGAGTTGCCTATTATAGGATTTGCATTTTAATGCATTTTAATGGCACATGTAATCAATATCTGAAAAGCCTCCAACACATAAATAATAACATGAATCAGGTTTTTTTTTTTTAAGATTTATTTATTTGAAAGTCAGAGTTGTACTGATAGAGGAGACGCAGAGAGAGGGAGAGAGACAGAGATAGATAGAGAGGTCTTCCATCTGCTGGTTTACTCCCAGTTGGCCGAAGCCAGGAGCCAGGAGCTTCTTCTGGGTCTCCCACATGTATTCAGGAACCCAAGGACTTGGGCCACCTTCTATTGCTTTCCCAGGCCCTAGCAGAAAGCTGGATCAGAAGTGGAGCAGCTGGGACTTGAACTGGCACCCATATGGGTTGCCAGCACTGCAGGCAGCAGCTTTACCTGTTATGCCAAAGTGCCGGTCCCACATTGCATCTTTTTAAGATGATACAGGTGTAAGTTCATGAGAAATTATTAGCATAGTAGGAGCCGACAGATATAGATGATTCAGGATGCCTTATTAGGAATGGTGATGCTGATTTTCTTATAAAATAAATAAATATAAAATCAAACATGGTCAGACATAAATGAAGACTAAATTTTATTAGTGGTGATCCAGAAAACACTGATCAGGTCTTTTCCTTCTAGTGTTGAGTTTATATTTTAAAATTCATTTTAAGTGAACAAATTTCATGTAATTTATATATATAGATTTAAGAGCAAAATGATACATCCTACTCTATCTTCCTTTGCCTCATACTTCCAACTCCCTCCTTCTTGTTTTATTTTCTTTTAATTTTTACAACTGCATGCTTTGAGTTTATTTTAGAATCACAAGCTTTAACCTTCTACAAAATAAAAAAAATCAGCACGTAGTAGCAGAAATATCAATGAGTATATTTTCTATACTCTATCAAAGAGTACAGAAAAGGGCTATGAACAATACTCAAATCTCAAAATATCAATTTAACTCAGATGCTACTTTTTGTTGTCTATATATTAATTACCACCAATCAGAGAAAACATATGGTATTTGTCTTTTGGGGACTGGCTTCTTTCATGAAGCATAATTGTTTCCAGTTGCATCCATTTAGTTGCAAAAGATAGGATTTCATTCTCAATTATGGCTGAATAGTATTTTACACTGTATATATAGCTCATATTCTTTTTCCAGTCACCAGCTGATGGACATCTGGTTTGATTCCATGTTAGCTATTGTGAATTGAGCTGTCATAAACATGAGGGTAAAGATAATGCAAGCATATTCGATTTCATTTCATTTGGATAAATTCCCAGGAGTGGGATGGCAGGATCATGTGGTACATCTGTTTTCAGATTTCTGAGGAACTTTTATACTGCCTTCCGTAATGTCTGTACTAGCTTCATTCCCACCAACAGTGGGTTAGGGTACTTTTTCTCTACCTCTCCACCAGCCTTTATTGTTTGTTGACTTTTTCAAAAGAATTCTTTATTTGAAAGGTGGAGTTACAGAGAGGGAGAGGCAGAGGCAGAGAGACATATGTATTTTATCTGCTAGTTTATTCTCCATATGGCCCAACAGGTGGTGCTGGTCCAATCTGAAGCCAGAGTTAGAAGCATCTCCCTGGTCACCCAAGTGGGTGCAGGGGCCCAAGCACTTGGGCCATCTTCTGCTGCCTTCCCAAGCACATTAGCAGGGAGCTGGATCAGAAGTGGAGCAGCCTGAACTCAAAATCACATTCATGTGGGGTTCCAGCACTGCAGGCAGCAGCTTAACCTGCTACACAAAACCTCCCTCCCCTGACTTTTGGTTTCTGTATGAGAGCCATTCTAACTGGGTGAGGCAAAAGGTCATTGTGGCTTTTATTTGCAGTCCTCTGGTGGCTATTGTTCCTGACATGTTTTCATGTGTCTGCTTGCTAATTGAAATCCATCCTTGGGAAAATGCCGATTTATATCCTTTGCCTATTTCTTCACTGGATTGTTTGTTGTTGAGTCTTGAGCTCTTTCTAGATTCTAGATATTATTCCTTTTTTCAGTTGCCTAGTTTGCAAATATTTTCTTCCATTCTGTCAGCTGCTTCATCTTGTCGAATGTTTACTTTGCAGTTCAGAAGGTTCTTAGCTTGATGTAATCCCATTTGAGTATTTATACTTTTCTTCTGTGCTTCTGGGAGCTTTTTCCAAGAAGGCTTTGTCGATGCCAATATCTTGCAGAGTTTCCCTCTAGGAATTTGATAGTATCACATCATAGCTTTAGATCATTGATCCATTTACACTGTATTTTATATAAGTTGTAATGTAGAGATCTTGTTTCATTTTTCTGCATCAGAAGGTCAAATTTTCCCAGCACCATTTTTGAAGGTTGTTCTTTGTCCAGGGATTTCTTTTAGATCATTTGTCACAAATTAGTTGGTTATGGATTTGTGGATTTATTTCTGGGGATTCTACTCTGCTTCATTCATCTACATGACTTTTTGGTGCCAGTACCAGGCTGTTTTGATTCTAGCTGTCTTGTAATAGGTCTTCAAGTTTGGTATTGTGAGGCTTCCAACTTTGTTTTTGTTGTTTAAGATTCCTCTAGCTATTGGGTATCTCTTGCATTTTCATACCAATTTTAGCATTATTTTCTCTAGATCTCAGAAGAGTGTTGTTGGTATTTTGATTGGGATCATATTGAATCTGTAATTGCTTTTGGGGTCTGGTGCTGTGGTATACTAGATTGAGCCTCTGCCCGCCACACTGGCATATCACATGGGCATCAGTTTGTATCCTGGCTGCTGCTCTAATGATCCAGCTCTCTGTGAATGGGCTGGGAAGTCAGTGGAAAATGGTTCAAGTACTTTGGCCTCTGCACCCACATGGGAAACCCTGGAGAAACTCCTGGCTCCTTGCTTCAGATCAGCCCAGCTCCAGATATTGTGGTCATTTGGATTCAATTAGCAATGTTTTTTATGAGGATTTTTGCATCTATGTTCATCAGGGATATTTTTCTTTCTTTTTTTTTTAATTTTTTTTATTTGACAGGTAGAGTTACAGACAGTGAGAGAAAGAGAGACAGGGAGAAAGGTCCTCCCTTCACTGGCTCACTCTCCAAATGGCCACAGTGGCCAGAGCTGTGTTGATCTGAAGCCAGGAGCCAGATGCCTCTTTCTGGTCTCCTATGCAGGTGCAGGGGCCCAGGCACTTGGGCCATCCTCTACTGCCTCCCAGGCCAGAGCAGAGAGCTGGACTGGAAGAGGAGCAACCAGGACCAGAACCAGCACCCACATGGGTTGCCAGCTCTGCAGGTGGAGGATCAACTCAGTGTGCCATGGCACCAGTCCCTATCAGGGATATTTTTCTATAGTTCTCTTTCTCCACTGTATCTTTTTCTAGTTTAAGAATTAAGATGATGCAGGCTTAATAGAAGGAATTTGAGAGGATTGCCTTGCTTTGAATTGTTTTTGAATAGTTTGAGAAGAATTGGAAGTAGTTCTTCTTTAAAAGTGCAGTAGAATTCAATAGTGAGGCTGTCTGATCCTGGACTTTTCTTTGTTGGGAGGGTCTTTATTACTCATCCAATCTCTGTCTTGGTTTTTGATCTGTTTAGCTTTTCTGTGTGTCTTCATGACTCAATTTTGGTATACTGTGTGTGTCCAGGAATCTGTTGATTTCTTCTAGGTTTTCCAATTTGTTAGCCATCACAACAGATGCCCACATCCTATTTTGCAGTGCTAATCTGAGTTGGGTACTCCACTTCCAAATGAGTTTCATGTTAATATCCCTGGGAAACAATGTATGATGGTTCAAATTCTTTGATTCCTGTCATCTAATTTGGAGAACTGTAACCTAAATGGGGACTTGAGAACCTGGTCTTGCATAGTTGTAGCCATATAGAAAGTGAACCAGCAGATGGGAGATCTCTGTGCTTCTCTTTCCTTCTTTCTTTGTCTCTGTGTCTCTCTGCCCTTTTTTTTTATCATATTAAAATATTTAATTATTTATTTGAAAGCATTACAGAGAAAGGAAGAGACAGAATTCTTCCACCACCTAATTCATTTTTGAGATGACTTCTATAGCCAGAGTGTGGCCAGGTTGAAACCAGGAGCTTCTCCTCTGATGTGTGTGACAGCAGCCCAGGCACTTGGGCCATCTTCCACTGCTTTTAAGTCCATTGGCAGGGAGCTGGATCAGAAATGGAATAGCTGGTACTTGAACTGGTGCACATACAGGATGCCAATGTAACAGATAGCAGCTTTGTCCACTGCACCACAACACCAGCTCCTCTTTCTGCCTTTCAAATAAATATTTTTTTTGAAAAAGAACTTAAGGTAGTAAAAGTCATCATGACTGAGCAATGGCAAATATATTGATGTAATCTACTTTTTAAAAGATTTATTTATGCATTTGAAAGGCAGTACTAGAAAGAGAGAATGGGAGAGGTTGATCTTCCTCCTGGTTTGTTCACTCCTCAAATGGCTGCTATGACTGTGGCTAAACCAGACTGATATCAGGAGCCAGGGGCTTTTTCCAGGTCTCTCACATGGGAGCAGGAGCCCCAATATTTGAGTCATCCTGTGCTGCTTTCCCAGACATGTTAGCAGGAAACTGGATCAGTTTGGAGCATTAATGTCTATGATACTCTCCTTGCAGTTAAAGGATTTAGAATACATCTGGATTATGGGTGGGCCAAGTACAACAGCTTCCAGTTGTCCAAGGTTTGGACTAGATGGGTTCTAAGAAAGTTTGTTAAAATAGTTATTAATCATAACTCTCAGTTTAAGCTTTTCTTACCAAATTTTCATGTTTGCTGCTGTTAATATCTAAGGGAAATTTGGGTCTCTGGATTGCAATGGATGAAAGCATCCAGACTAACTAACTAAGGTCAACAGGCAGCAGAATGGTGTCCTCTGAACCTAAATCGCTTTTCTTGTTTGTTAGAGGGTGACCTACTGTGTTACCCTGAGACACTGACATAGATAGTAGATATTGGAGCCCATTCTTCTGCCAAATGGAGAATGCCACATTTTGGTCCATCATATATATACATATATATATATATATATCATATATATATATATATATATATATATATATAAAGATTTACTTATTTATTTGACAGATATAGTTATAGACAGTGAGAGAAAGAGACAGAGAGAAAGGTCTCCCATATGCTCGTTTACTCCCCTAATGACTGCAATGGCTGGAGCTGGGCCAATCTGAGCCAGGAGCTTCCAGGTCTCTCACATTTTTGCAGGGACCAAGGCACTTACCGTCTTCTACTGCTTTCCCAGGCTATTGCAGAGAGCTGGCTGGGAAGAGGAGCAGTGGGGACTAGAACTAGTGCACATATGGGATGCTGGCACTGCAGGTGGAGGATTGCACTACTGCACCACAGTGCTGGCCCCAGTCCATCCTTTATTAAGGAGATCTCAGTAACCATGCTCAGGTTTTACTGTCCTATATTCATGGCCAAAGTCCTAGCAGACAACATGGTTTGGAGAATCCTAAGCACAAGGTGTGTAGGAACTTCATTTCCCATATGGCACAGTTAATAACAAAGATCCAAGAGGGAAATTACTTGCATCATAGTCTTTGAGAACTAATGGACATCACAGGTGATCTAGAGAATTTAGGAGTTTTGTGAGCGCCTAGAGTGAAAAAGTCACTGGGAGCACAAGGACAGTGCCTGGAGTTTATTTTGATGGATTTTAGCCCCTTTCATCAGAGGGAGGCCCATATAAGCTGGACAATTAATTTTGTAAATGAGGTATGCATTGCACTAAAACCCAAGTAGGATGATTAGGCTTTATGTACTTGAGAAGTGTGTCAGATCATCTCATTCATGGAGCTTGTCATCTATGTGATGCATGCTTGTGTTCCTGATAAGTGGTGGGAGTGGTTAATTTGTTTTGCAAAAATTGTGTTTGATGGCAAAGTCAATGAGGTGCCCATGTATACCTCAGAAGAAGTATCTTTTCAAGGTGAAGGCAAACTGAGACTGAGGGGCTTTTGGAAAAACTTTGAACAAAACACATTTGCCACACTTGTAATAGTTAAGACACATCATTTATCTATTGAGATGCATCAGATTTGTTAACATTAGGTATAAGGTACAGTGGACATGGTGGGTGGCATACAGCAATATGATTTTAGTAATCTATCATGAAGTGCTATTTTTTTTTAAACTGTATTTAGCAGATTAAATTGGGATGCCTAATGGGGAATAGCTGGAGTAATCACCTTTTTGTTAATTAAACATGAGATAATAAATGTTAGTGTATGAAGACATTGAGTTTCCTTTTATTGGGCCATCTTTGTTATTTTAATCTGGGATCTGTGAATTCTCATTTTCCCTAGCCAAGTTGTATCTTAAAAACTTGATTTTATTCCTCATCATGTTAACTCTGTTGCTTCTGGGATTTTTTTTAGTACATCTGACAATTGGAAATGTAGACAATAGTATAGTTAAAATGAGATATACCAAGTAAAGTATTTATTTTTCTTCTGATACATATTTTGGCATTCTTCTAAAATTCCTATTGAGTGCCCTTGTTAAATTTAGTTGAATCCCTGGTTAAGACTCATTGGAGCCACTCTACTGATTACACCTATGAAACTTTGTTCATAAATGCATATAGAACCTGGGAAAGTTGATGTATATCTTATGCTGTAAAGACATAGATGGACATCTTTTTTATCCTTTTTCATTATATAATTTAAAAACAAATTTTAGGTTTTCAATAGGATCAAATTATGTACTTTTCAGAAATGTACACATGCAGGCCACTATAATTTATGATTTTACGTTTTCCTTCTTCAGATTTTTAAAAAGCTTTATTGACATTAGTGCTGTGATATAGCAGGTCAAGCCCAGCTCTGGTCATTGTGGCCAGTTGGGAGTGAACCAGTGGGTGGAAGGTGTCTCTGTCTCTGCTTCTCCCTATCTGTAACTCTTCCTCTCAGATACATAGATAGATTGATCGATAGATAGATAAATACATAAATCCTGTAAATATTTAAAAATAAAAAATAAAGAAGACTGACCTCCCTCAATTTGCAGAATAAAGTCACTGAGTTCAGAGATGATACAGGAATTTGAACAGCACAATTCAGACATTATATCTAGTAAAAACTGACCAAAAGCTGTGGGCCAAGTGTCAGTGCCCATTCACAGTACCACTCAAATCCTCAAGAACTTGATCATATGAAACTTCTCTGGAGACACATGGAGCCCCAGCCATGAGCTCCCCTCCTACCTTTGTCACAACACTTGCCCTCCCTGCCATTGTGGCAAATTCACACGCACGGTGGGTGGCAGGCACTGTGTTGGCAGCCAGGGCTCTTCATGCAGCCCGCATAGTGCTGCCCCTCCTGCCTCTGACTACCATCTCCCTGTTCTCATTTCAGACAATGCTGTCATTTCTGGGCTCTGCTACCCCTGAGATCTGACCTTAACCCAATATTCTTACCTGACACTGGCGTGGCATTCACAAATGATGTAGGAGAATCTCTTGTGCACCTACATCCTTTCTCACATGGTTTTGTAGTTGTCTATGTCTTGTCATCTGTCCCCCAGAACTGGAAGTGCTGTTAGGGTAAGCATTATATTCCCACCATTCATGTTCTATCATTACACCCAAGAGAGTACCAGGCATGATGCAGACAAGTCATCCCTGTCTCCCTCCCTTCTCTGCTCCACACTCCCACAGTGCTAAGGGCCCTCGATCTTCTCTTCCTCCACCCCTCCCTCTGCACAG
The DNA here is from genome assembly GCF_964237555.1 of Oryctolagus cuniculus. Lineage (NCBI taxonomy): Eukaryota > Metazoa > Chordata > Mammalia > Lagomorpha > Leporidae > Oryctolagus > Oryctolagus cuniculus. The sequence continues at coordinate 347,199 of NW_027208355.1, forward strand.
CTACCACCACCATGAGACCCCCACACACCATTCTCCTCCACCCCCTATGACCCCATGTGCTCTTCAGTTCCAGTGGCTCCAAACAGAAAGATGCAGCAAGCTTAGTTCTGTCCATGAAGCCAAGATACTGTGATCTATCATCACTCAGTGAGTTCTGGATGTTGGCCTTGAATGCTCTGATGGTGCTCAGTTCTCCTAGAGCATTGTAGTCTCCCAGAAATCAAATGTCTGCCTGCATATTACATTCAGATAGGGCCACGGAGCTCCGCAGCACTCTTGTTGGAACCCTTTCAACTTATTCACAGTTCACATCTATTGCTTTCCTCTTCTCTGTGTGCCCAGCCACTCCTGCCAGAGCAACCAAGACAGAGTGAGTTTATTTAAGAATCACTATGCTGAGCCTGTGGCAGGACACCTCACTTGAACCTTATAATGCATATTTTGGCTATTCTGGGAAAAATTTTTACTCATGTTCTCCTTTATTGTACTTTGAGTACCTGAGGTTGGTGGACACATGAACTCTGAATTTGTGAGGTATTCCAAATTCAGCTTTGAATTAAATAATTCTTTGGGCTTTAAATTTAACTTTTTAAAGACTGTTCTTACAGCCTCTGATTATGCCTTGTGGTTTCAAAGTAACTGCATCATAATGAGGACCATTGTATACAGTAGCAGTTAAAAATGTTTGGCTTGATGATAGAAATAGGGATTACAGATCACATATTCCTATGAGATTGTGTCCTGGATTTATGGGCATTTTATAAGTGGATTGGAGGAAGTATGTAGTACTGATGAACATTAATATGCTGAGAACACCTTGTCCTTTAATAATACAATCCAAAATCAGATTTACACATGACTTTTCTCCTGCTTTCATCTGCCATAGTAAAGCATTGAACTCCTGTTGATTCTACCTTTTAGATCTCACTGTAATCTGTTGCTTCTTCTGCATTCCCACTGCCACAGTTCCTTGGTTCAGGTCCTTCTAAATTACCTTTAATAGACTTTTTCATTATCCTCCCTACCTTTTGTTTCCTTACTTTTGTGTCCAAAGTCTTTTGTCATTCAGCCTACTCTCCCTGCCTACATCTTGCTGCTGAGTATCTCTTACTCCAATTTCTAGGGAAATCAAGTGGCTGCTAATTCTTTCAACATACCACACAAAGGAATGCTCAATAAATGCTTATTAAAGGGACTGGTGCTGTGGCTAGCCAGATAAAGCCACCGCCTGCAGTGCTGGCATCCCATATGAGTACAGGTTCAAGCCCTGGACGCTCCACTTCCAATCCATCTCTCTGCTGTGGCCTGTGGCTTGGGAAAGTAGTAGAAGATGGCCCAAGCCCTTAAGCCTCTGCACCTACATGGGAGACCAGAAGAAGCTCCTACCTCCTGGCTTCAGATTGGCACATTTCTGGCCATTGCGGCCAATTGAGGAGTGAACCAGTGGATGGAAGACCTCTCTCTCTCTCTCTCTCTCTCTCTCTGCCTCTCCTTCACTCTGTGTAACTCTTACATTCAAATAAATATTTAAAGAAATGCTTATTAAATAAAGAAATGGAATGCCTTCCATAGGTAGGGTGAACATTTAACTTGTTTGGCCCAAGATGATTCTGGTTTATACATATCAACAGTGTATAATTATTAATATGCCCTTTTTATGATCAAACTTGTGTCGGAACAACAATTACATATTCACTTAAGTGTGGCAGTCATCAAATAGATCTCTATTTCCTAGGCCTATCTATTAAGTGTTTCTTGGAGCTCAGAAATCTTATTTATTTATTTTGTATATCTTCAAATATTCATTTAACTAAAATACTATCTCTGTCAAGATGCTGAATTTTAATTTCACATCAAATATGTTTCTTGCCCCATGAAGTTTTCCATCTGGCAAGAAAGAACAATCTACCCAAGGAATATTGCCTGACCTTGAAAATACTAGTGTGAAGTCAGTGGATAAAGATTTAACCACTCCTAATCCAGCAACAAATTTAATTCCATGAACTCTAATTCAGAGAAGTAATCATAAGCAAAGAACTTGATGTCACCCAGTTATCCATTTGAACTTCTACTTAAAAAATAAAACAATCCAAAAAACACACAAATACCTAAGAATTCATAATACATACATTCCATTTGATATTAAACATAAGAAAAAATGACCATGGAATAATAGCAATTTTGAATCTCCTCCCTTTTTCAGACAAATAATAATCATATGTGGTTCTCTACAGTGTAAATTATTGTAGGCACTCTTCCCTCTCATTTTTTTTTTTTTTGCCCTATGAGACATTTAAGGTGTTAGAAACTGAGCCCCAAGACAAAAGAATGATTTTTTTAAAACCAGTATTATATTTCATTGGCTTTTAGCTTAGACTTTTTAATGATATTGTCATGGGCTTTTTCTGAACTCTTTCCACTCAATTTCCTGTTTGAAAATTGATATTATTGCCCACAGAATTGATCTAAGGTATAAATGACATGATGTAAGACATTTAGCCCCTTAACCTGGCTCCTTGAAGATACTCAGCAATGTTGGCTCTGCATCCAGTTCCTCTGTTTGTCTCTGTACTTGGTAAATTAAAAGAAGGTGTAAAATTTGAAAAGAACAATCAATACAACACAAATAAAAATTGTATTCTCAAAACTGAATGTTAAACTGTGCCTTCTACACCTGTGCTAAAAGTTACATTTTATTCATATTCATTTATGATTTCAGAGAAGTTTCCAGGGACAATGCAGCAAATAAGATTCTTTTCTGAAAGAAGACAGAGGTTATAAGAGAGTTAGGATTTGGGGTCAATTAGCAGCAGTGGTTGTCACTGTAAGATTTTGCTTCTGGGTCTGGCGCTGTGGTAAAACCACTGCTTAAGTGCCAGCATCCAATATGGGCACTGGTTCAAATTCCAGCTGCTCCATTTCCCATCTAGCTCTCAGCTGTAGTCTGGGAAAGCGGTGGAAGATGACTCAAGTCCTTGGGCCCCTACACTCGCATGGAAGAATTGGCAAAAGCTCTTGGCTCCTAGCTTTGGATCGGCTCTGCCCTAGTGGTTACAACAAATTTGGGAGTGAACCAGTAAATGAAAGACCTCTCTCTCTGTGTCTCTCTCTACATCTCTCTCTCTGTCTTTCACTTTCTGCCTCACCTTCTCTCCTAACTCTGACTTTCAAATAAATAAATAAATACATCTTTAAAAAAAGAGAAGAGAAAATTCACATATAAAAAGAAAAGATTTTGCTTCTGGAAAGGAAGGACACCAAATGATCCTTGAGATTTTGGGTTGGGAAGGACAGAAAGGAGGGACATAAACAAAAGCAAACGCCCTCTGGTGGTGGGCACCCACCCCAGGCTGCAGCCCTAGGGGAGGGCCAGCCTGTGTCTCTAGGGATGCTGCGGCCTGGACTTCATTTCCCAGAGTTCCCAGGAGCTCTGACATATTCTGCATTCCAAGTGTCTGTGCGCATGCGCGTGCTAGTGCCCGCCCATGGGCCTCTGAGTTGGGACCAGAGGGAGTTCATTCCCTGATCTGAGTCAACCCTGGAGGCTGTGCTGCACCTTCTCCCACATTTACTGCATCTCCTGCTCTGCACGTGTGATCCCAGGCAGTTTCCGAGTGCTCACCCCGAGCCTGCTTCCTGCTGCTGCTTCCCTCTTCATCGTCCACGTGCAGGGACTCTCTGCCCCTCACTCCCGCTTCACTCCCCGTGTGTGCAGAAGAAAGAGTACCTGCTCCCGGGACTTTCTGCAGCAGATTTGGGGTACAGGAAGGGTCAGGGACGCATGTGGGAGAAGGGTGGGTGCCAGGGTGGCTGGCGGCCCCCAGTGAGGCTCACTTCTCAGCGATCATGGCAGCTTTCCCCCGAGGTCAGGACTGGAATGCTCTAGGGATGCTGTGGCCTGGACTCCATTTCCCAGAGTCCCCAGGAGCTCCGAGGATTTCTGTGTTCTGAATTCCTGTGCGCGTGCACGTGCTACTGCCCACCAGGGCTGTTCTGTCTCCCACCTCCGCTTCCCAGGCTCCCAGCGCCCAACTGTCCCTCATGTGCTTTATTTAGTGGTTATGGGAGAGAGAGGGCAGCGTTCTGGGAACCTGCACATGCAGGCAGCTGAGAGCACCGGGAAGGAAGGCAGGGAGAGACTGCTCTCCACAGTTAAATAAGCCCGGTTCCCACTGCAAGTGGTCTCTGAATGTAGTCTGGCCGGTCCACCTGCTGTTTCCTGGGCTGGTTCCTGCGGGGTGGGGCTGCATAGCCTTCAGCGGAGAGCCTGAGGCAGCAGAGGGGTGGGAAGGAAGCTCTGACTGGGATCTGCCCCACTGCTTCATCCTACACCTCATCTTCCTGGTGGAGTCCCTGTGGACACACCTGCCGGGTGTGGCCCTGAGTGTTCAGCTTTTTCCCAGAGGGAGCAGTGTGAAGCGTGTGCAGTAGCTTTGGGGATTGATCCCATTTCTGTATTTAATTAACAGATTTTATACAATCTGGAATTTGAGGCTGTTACGGAAAGCTGGGGTGGGAAAACTCTCTTCTTTCAAAGACATAAAGACAGTGGGGGGTCCAAGGAGTTTATTAATGCCTCCAGGTTCAGCTGGAATGATTTCCTGCGAATTGAGCATCAAACTCAAGGTTCTTAGAATATTTGTAGGATCATCAGCATCATACCTCAGCTGTTACAGCATTGGTGGGTGTAAATGCAGCCTACATGACTTAGGACCACGTTTCCAATGGTTGGTGGGTCCAGTATGTTTGTAAAAAAAGATGCCAGGGACAGATTTATGACTGGAGTTTACAGAAGCAGAACTTAGGACATCTTTCCTCCCTAGACAAGATTTCAGTGGGCAGCTGTTTCACTCGTTAATTGTGAGCATCCACTTTTCAAGGTTTGTGTTGGATGGGGACCACTTCTCTCTCTTTGTCTCAGGTTGTGGCCATATTTCTTCTCCAAGGCCATGGAATTGTAGCTGATGATTTCTTTGGCTGCTTTTCATTTTCTGTCCTCAGCTTTTTTTTTTTTCCCCTGTTAGGAAGGCTGTCAACTGTTTTTACCTGGCACTGATCCCTTTGCAAAGTGAGAAGTGAACTAAAATTAATGCCAGTCTACCGTGTTGTCAATAACTGGAGCTATGTTTTTAAAGAATTATTTATTTATTTGAAAGGCAGTTACACTGAGAGAGGAGAGGCAGAGAGAGAGAGAGATGTCTTCCATCTGATGGTTCACTCCCATTTGGCGGCAATGGCCAGAGGTATGCTGATCTGAGCCAGGAGCCAAGAGCTTCTTCCCAGGATGGAGCTATTTTTCTTTTAATTATTTATTTATTTGAAAGGCAGAGTTACAAAGTGGCAGAAGTAGAGATAGATGGCTCTAGCTGTGTTGATTTGAAGTCAGGAGCCAGGAGCTTTGTCCAGGTCTCCTACCCCTAGGTGCAGGGGATGAAGAATTTGGGTTACCTTCTTCTGTATTCCCAGGCCACAGTAGAGAGCTGGATGGGAATTGGAGTAGCCAGGATTCCAACCAGCACCCATATGGTTTGCTGACTCTGTAGAGAATAGCATTTGTAGAGAGTAGTCACTCTTGCCTCAGTGCTGCCCACTAACTGGAGTTATTTTAATCTGAGTTTGCATAACGTGGAGAATTACAGCTTCATAAATACAGAAAAGTAACAGTTTTTCTCTGCCCAGGTCTTTACAGTTACCGAATGATCCACTGATTATCTTACATTCCCCAGTGTTTAATTAAGAAGACCAAATACTTTTCTTATTTTGGGTTCTGTGTTTAAACCCATGACATTTTTGTCATGGGAGGATAGTCTATATTTTCATAGAGACTGGTCTGTGGAAGCATCTATATAAGTTATTAATGTGAGAATGGTAAGAAAGAAGAGGGGAAGAAAAAAAATGCACCCCCACCCACAGAGATGGCCACATAGTGTAGAAGGTGTGCCCTTGAAAACTTGCTGACTTTATGTGACAAACTGTGTTTGAGTACTTCACATGTTCTTATAGATAGTTGTTGTCACCAAGTTACTGCTTTATTTATTTATTTGAAAAATCAGAATTACACAGAGAGAGGAAGAACGGCAGAAAGAGTTAGAGATGTCTTCTATCTGCTGTTCACTTCTGCCATTGGCTGCAAAGGCCAGAGCTGTGCCGGTCTGAAGCCTGGAGCCAGGAGCTTCTTCCAAGTCTCCCATGTGGGTGCAGAGACCCAAGGACATGGGCCATCCTCCACTGCTTTCCCATGCCAAAGAAGTGAGCTGCATTGTAGGTGGAGCAGCTGAGTTTCAAACCAGTACCCATATGGGATGCTGGCACTACAGGCAGTGGGTTTACTGGCTACGCCACAGCACTGGCCCCCAAGTTACTAATTTATGAAACTCATTTAGAACAATGAGGGCATCTAGAAAGTAAAAATAGAAACTGAATTCCGGTTTGAGGTATTAGGGTGACAGCATTTCTCCTCTTAACCCCAGTGTGTTTGAACTATTCTCCTGTGCACTTCCTATCACAGAGCTTGTGAATGGACAAGGAGTTTTGTGTTTTTGCTGGGAAGAGCTGCTTCACACCCATGAAACAACAGTAAAACCTTTTTCTGAGCAAACATGCTGTGTGCCTGTTAATAGGACTTGGAAGCAGCAAGGATTGGATTCCTAGATTCATCTCCCTAACTGGCTGTCCTTGGCACATCAGTCCCTTCACTACTGTCAGTTTTGGCAATGTACTCAAAATTTGTAAGAGACAAATATTTCATATGAAGTACATAATCTGGTAACATAGCAGTGATGGCTTTAAGGAAAGATGCCTTGTGAGGAAGCAGTCTGATGGTGTCCATTCATCTTCCCATTAATTACATTTATGATGTCTACCACAGGTTGGGAGAAAGGAATCCTCTTTCTGAATTGCATTAATGCGGGAACACTCATCTACAGTTTATCAAAGATTTTCTGTGTGAGAGAATTGCCAAAATACTACATTGTGTATGGTTTATTTTTATGATTTATTTTATTTACTTGAAAGGCATATGTACCGAGAGAGAAGTTTAGGCTGAGAGATCTTCCATCAATAGGTTCACTTCCCAGATGGCTGCAATGGCTGTGGCTAGGCTAGGCTGAAGCCAGGATTTAGGAGTTTCTTCCTAGTCTCCACTTGGGGACAGGGGCCTAAGCACTTGGGCCATCCTCTGCTCCTTTCCCAGGTGCATTTGGAGGGGGCTGAGTTGGAAATGGAGCAGCAGATCTTCAACCAGTACTGTGTGGGATGCTGGCACTGCAGGCAGCAGCTTAACCCACTATGCCCACCCGAGGTTGTTTTTTTCACAGGGAATGAACATTTTTTTTTTCCTAACTCTCAAGATAAAGATTATAGTAGATAATAGATAATGATGTTTGGTTATAATTTGAGTTTCATTAGCTTTTTCTTTAGTGTAGATTTTTGAAATTAGGAGTCCTACTATTCATCTTATGCTCTCCTTGCTTTGATAAATAAAGTTTCTCCTATCTTTTAAAATACTTTTAAAAATATGTTTTAAAAAAGGCTTACTTTGTGAATTTGAAAGGCAGAAGGGGAGAGAGAGAGAGAAGAAAGAAAGAAAGAAAGAAAGAAAGAAAGACAGAAAAGAAAAGAAAAGAAAAAAAGAGGAAAGAAAGGAAAGAGGAAAAAAAGGAAAGAGGAAACAAAGAAAGAAAGAGGAAGGAAAGGAAAGGAAGAAGGAAGGAAGGAAGGAAGGAAGGAAGGAAGGAAGGAAAGAAAGAAAGAAAGAAAGAAAGAAAGAAAGAAAGAAAGGAAGGGAGGGAGGGATCTGTTTTAAACTTCCCCCAATGGTTGCAGAACTTCCCACAGTGGTTGCAGTGGCCAGACAGCACCAGATTGAAGCCAAAAGCCTGGAACTCTTGGACTTCCATGTGAGTGGCAGGAACCCGACTTTTGGCCCATCTTCTGCTTCCTTTCCCTGGCATATTAATAGGGGACTGATTTGAAATGAAGCAGCTGGGACTGGAACTGGTGCTCATGGGATGCTGGCATTGTTGGTTATAAACCATGTAAGGCTGATCAGAAATTTCAAGTTGAAAGACTATATTGATTTATTGTTCTTTTAAAGATTTTTTTTTTTTGACAGGCAGAGTGTACAGTGAGAGAGAGAGACAGACAGAGAGAAAGGTCTTGCTTTTCCATTGGTTCACCCCCCAATGGCTGCTGCAGCAGGTGCACTGCGGCCAGTGCACCGTGCTGATCCAAAGCCAGGAGCCAGGAGCTTCTGGGTCTCCCACATGGGTACAGGAGCCCAAGGACTTGGGCCACTTTCCACTGATATCCCAGGCCACAGCAGAGAGCTGGATCATAGAGGAGCAGCCAGGACTAGTACCAGTGCCCATAAAGGATGCTGGCGCTCCAGGCCAGGGCGTTAACTTGCTGCGCCACAGCACCTACCCCGATTTATTGATTTTTGAGCTGTGTATTTGATTAATCACTGCTAACCAATGAAGATAGTGCTGGAGGATATTTGTTCCTATTTTTATGCTGTTAAGTATGGAAGTGTTTTCCTAATTTCATTTTCAAATAGCTCATTGTTAGTATAATGGAATGCTTTTGATTTTTAAAATGTTATTGAAACAATTTTTGATTTTAATGTGTACTAGTCATTCATTATTATAGGGTATACTGCACTATTTGATTAGATGAAAGTGATTATGCTAAACACCTACTGTTTCTGTTTCTTCTTCATGATTTGAGGCTACCAGCTCCTCTTCAGTTCTTTACAAAGGACCTAATATGGTATATTATCATCATCTAATGATTTTGTGGAACACCAGCAGTTACTTGTGAATCACTGTAGTTTGGTACCTGTCATCCAATCCTCGTCTGTCCCTAGCCTCTACCCTTCTCTGACAAGAACAATTCTCTGTTCAGATGCATTATTTTTTTTTCACTTCCATACGTGATAAGGTACATGTGACATTTGTGTTTCTGTTTCTGGCTTATTTCAGTTAATGTAACAATATTTATTCTTTTTTGTGTCTAAATAATGATCCCTTGTACATTTTTTTATTCAGCTAGGTTGGTTCCAAATCATGGCTGCAGTGAACTGCGTTATACTGACAATGGGAAAATTGCTGTCTCTTTGATATGCTCTTTTCATTTCCTTATAATTTCCTTCTAATAAAATTTTCTTCTAATATATAGCGAAGAGCAAAATAATTCTGTCAAATGGTAGATTTATTTTTCTTTTTTGAGGAATGATCATTCTTTTCTCCATAACAGCTATACTAATTCATGTTTTCACCCTCCATGTGTGAGGATTTTCTTTTCCAATATCATCTCTAGGATTTGTCCTTTTTTTGTCTTTTTGGAATAAGATGATAGGATATTGGGTTTTTGTTTTCTAATCAGTTTATTTGTTTATTAAAGATTTATTTATTTGAAAGGTGGAGTTACAGAAGGAAAGACACCATCTGCTGGCTCATACCCCAAAGATTTGCAACAATTGTGGCTGGGGCAGGCTGAAGTCAGGAGCTTCATTTAGGTCCCCCACATGAGAGGCAGGGGCCGAGTCCTTGGTCCATCTTCTGCTTTCCCAGGTGCATTAGCAGGGAGCTGAATTGGAAATGGATTAGCTCGAATTCAAACTGCAACTCACATGGAATGGTGGCATCACAGGTGGCAGTTTACCCCATTTTGCTGCAATGCTAGCCCCTTTGTGAATTTAATTCCTCAAAAAGTGGTCAGTAGTTTTGCATCCATCTCGCTTCCTTTCCTTTCTGTTATTATTCAACTTATTGGAGTCTTATTTTTGTCCCCACTATTCCTCTCAAATTGGTCTTCCCAAGGTCATTAGTGATATCTGTGTTGGTTACATGCAATGTTTGCTTTAAATACCTCATTTACTGAGTGCACATCATTCACGTAGCACTTCACTGAAGTTCTACTATGCGCCAAATCCTCTTCTAAGCACAGAATACAGGCCACTTCTCTCTTAGGAGTTAATATGACAATATGCTAACAGGAAAATGTAAAATATAGTTTCCTTAAGAATAAGTTGCATTATGAAAGTGAAGCAGAGGGGCCGGCACTGTGATGTAGTGGGTAAAATTGCCGCCTACAGTACCGGCATCCCACATGGGTGCTGGTTCGAGTCCTGGCTGCTCAACTCTCTGCTATGGGCTGGGAAAGCAGTGGAAGATGGCCCAAGTGCTTGGGTCCCTGCACCCATATGGAGGACCTGGAGGAAGCTCCTGGATTCCAGTGTTGGATCTGTGCAGCCCCAGCTGTTGCAGCCATTTGGGGAGTGACCCAGCAGATAGACCTCCCTCTCTATTTTTCTCTGCATAACTCCAACTTTCAAATAAATAAGTCTTTAAAAAATATAACATGAAGCGGAGTAAAGAGATTGAGAACAAAGTGGTTTGGAAGGCAGCATACATTTCTTAGCTCCCTCCTCAAACACTGCACCCTCACCATTCATCACCTCTCATCTCCTTGGCTTTTCTCTATCATTTCAATTACTCTGTTTCAGTTCATTTGCCATTTCTTCTGCCTAAAATTAGATGTGGATATTGCTCAGGTGTTTACCATTGCAGTGCTTGTCCTCATACTTTACAAATATGTGTAGTGCCTGGGTAAACTCATCTACTCCTCATGACTTAATACTTATTATTTTGTTAAAGAAATTTACATTTATCCTGAACACAGAACTCATATGCAACTATGACCATCACAGGTTCCTCAAAAGCAATATCAGAAAAATTAAAAGTAAAATTTGCTTTCCCTTTGTTAAAGCTTACCTCAGAATATATCACTGACATTCTTTTTTTAAAATATTTTTTAATTTAGTATATATAAATTTCCAAAGTACAGTTAATGGATTACAATGGCTTCCCCCCCCATAATTTTTTTTTTTGATGGACAGAGTGGACAGTGAGAGAGAGACGGAGAGAAAGGTCTTGCATTTTTGTTGGTTCACCCCCCAACGGCTTCTGCGGCTGGTGCACCACGCTGATCCAATGCCAGGAGCCAGGTGCTTCCCCTGGTCTCCCATGTGGGTGCAGGGCCCAAGCACTTGGGCCATCCTCCACTGCACTCCTGGGCCATAGCAGAGAGCTGGCCTGGAAGAGGGGCAACTGGGATAGAATCAGGTGCCCCGACCGGGACTAGAACCCAATGTGCCGACGCCACAAGGCGGAGGATTAGCCTATTGAGCCACGGCACCGGCCGCAGTTATCTTTCATTATTCACTTTTTTTCATTATTCACTGCCCTGCAACTTGATTCATTCTTGCTTTTTTTCTGGGTCCTGCGGAATGGTAGTAGGTTTCTTCTGGGATATCCTTTTTTGTGTTAGTAGATATTTGGTCATCTAAAATCATAGTTTTTAGTTTCTATATTTCTCTGCTAATCATGAGGACCTTCCAGATGACTGCAGAAAACACTGGCAGAAATGAGGATGTATAAATTTGCTAACAAAATTCCTCAGAGAATTTGATTTAAATTGTGGAATTTTACAACTGAGAGTTGCAGAGGTTGAAAATATCAGATCAAGGCCCTAATAGGCTTGATTTTTCCAGAAGCCTTTCTCCTGATGTGACAGACATATATATCATTTGACCTGCTTAAAAGCACTTTCTTCAGATAGAGTCACATTGGTGGTTAGCACTTCAATGTTTGAGTTTTAGGGAGGCACATTTCAATCCATAACAGCAAAAGGGGCCCTGTGGTCTGCCTGATAGACAGCCAACTCTGGGGAGGACAGAAGTTTTGAAATGAGTGTAGGATTTCTTACAGTATTACTTTCAGTACTAACTCCACCAAAAGTTGTGCATTCATGTACACACAAACAAAAATACCTATACACATTAACACATTCTACAGTGGAAGTGCCTGATGGTTGTGTACAGGTAACATCAATATAATGCTTCATAAGATGCATATGATAGTCAATATTTATAATTGCTAAAAGATGAATACTGATGTGTGGAAAATAAAAGCTAAACCTTACCTTACAATATTGTAGCCTAGTCTACATAAAAGACATCTTCCTAAAACCTGTCACTGGCCCACACTGTGTCATAGTAGAATTAAGCCTCCACCTGCAGCACCAGCATTCCATGTGGGCACCAGTTTGAGTCCCTGCTTCTGCACTTCCAATCCAGCTCTTTGCTAATGGCCTAGGAAAGCAGTGGAATATAGCATGAATGCTTGGGCCCCTGCACCCACATTGGTGACCTGGAGGAAGCTGCTGACTCCTGGCTTCTGGCACCTGGCTTCAGATTGGCCCAGCTCCAGCCATTTTGGCCACTTGGGGGGTGAACCTGTGGGTAGAAGCCTCTCTCTCTTTCTCTTCCTCTCTATATCTCTAACTCTGTCTCACAATAAATATTTTTAAAAACTTTGCACATTTTAAATTTCTGATACTCTAAACTAGCACAGAACTACATTATACATTGGAAAGATACATTCAAAAATTATAAATCTAGTGCATTGCAACCAATTTTTAACAAATACTTCTGATTTTCTCAGCATTATGTACTAAATTAATGACATAATGAGTCATTGTAAGTTTTTCAGCTCTTTGAAAGGCAGTGCTATAAAGTGAGAGAGGGAGAGATCTTCCTTCTGATTTGTTCACTCCTCAAATGGCTGCAATGACTGTGGCTAGGCCAGACTGATGTCAGGAGCTAGGGTCTTCTTCCAGGTCTCTCACATGGGAGCAGGAGCTCAAATAATTTGAGTCATCCTGTGCTGCTTTCCCAGACACATTTGCAGGGAACTGGATCAGTTTGGAGCATTAATGTCTATGATACTCTCCTTGCAGTTAAAAGAATTAGAACACATCTCGATTATGGGTGGGCCAAGTACAACAGCTTCCAGTTGTCCAAGGTTTGGACTAGATGGGTTCTAAGAAAGTTTGTTAAAATAGTTATTAATCATAACTCTCAGTTTAAGCTTTTCTCACCATATTTTCATGTTTTCTGATGTTAATATCTATGGGAAAATTGGGTCTCTGGATTGCAATGGATGAAAGCATCCAGACTAACAGTAATAAGGTCAACAGGCAGCAGAATGGTGTCCTCTGAACTTAAATAGCTTTTCTTGTTTGTTAGAGGGTGACCTACTGCGTTACCCTGAGACACTGACATAGACAGTAGATACTGGAGCTGAAATAGAGTATGCCACATTTTGGTCCATCCTACATATAGTTTTTAAGGTTTTATTTATTTGACAAGTACAGTTCAGACAGTGAGAGGAAGAGAAAGAGAGAAAGGTCTTCCATACACTGGTTCACTCCCCTAATGAATGCAACAGCTGGAGATGGGCAGATGCTAGGCCAGTAGCCAGGAGCTTCCAGGTCTTCCTCATAGGTGCAGGGGCCCAAGGCTATCTTCTCCTGCTTTCCCAGGCTATTGCAGAGAGCTGGATGGGAAGAGGAGCAGTCGGGACTAGAGCTAGTGCATATATGGGGTGCCAGCACTGCATGTGGAGGATTACACCACTGCACCACAGTCGCAGCCCCAGTCCATCTTTTATTAAGGAGACCTCAGTAACCATGCTCAAATTTTACTGTCCTATATTCATGGCCAATATCCTAGCAGACAACATGGTTTGGAGAATTGTAGGCACAAGGTGTGTAGACTTCATTTCTCATAGAGCATAGTTAATAACAAGATTCCAAGAGGGGAAATTACTTGCATCATAGTCCTTGAGAACTAATGATCATCATAGGTGATCTAAAGAATTTAGAAGGTTTGTGAGCCCCTAGAATGAAAAAGTCACTGAGAGCACAAGGACAGTTTCTAGAGTTTATTTTGATGGATTTTAGCCCCTTTCATCAGAGGGAGGCCCATATAAGCTGGACTGATTTGTAGCAAAGGTGACAATTAATTTTGTAAATGAGGTATGCATTGCACTAAAACCCAAGTAGGATGATTAGGCTTGTATGTACTTGAGAAGTCTGTCAGATCATCTCATTCCTGGAGCTTGTCATCTATGTGATGCATGCTTGTGTTCCTGATAAGTGGTGGGTGTGGTTAATTGTTTTTGCAAAAATTGTGTTTGATGGCAAAGTCAATGAGGTGCCCATGTATACCTCAGAAGAAGTATCTTTTCAAGGTGAAGGCAAACTGAGACTGAGGGGCTTTTGGAAAAACTTTGAACAAAACACATTTGCCACACTTGTAATAGTTAAGACACATCATTTATCTATTGAGATGCATCAGATTTGTTAACATTAGGTATAAGGTACAGTGGACATGGTGGGTGGCATACAGCAATATGATTTTAGTAATTATCATGAGGTGCTTTTTTTTTTAAAAAATAGATTTAGCAGATTAAATTGGGCTGCCTAATGGGGAATAGCTGGAGTAATCTCCTTTTTGTTAAATAAATCTGAGGTAATAAATGTCAGTGTAAGAAGACATTGAGTTTCCTTTTATTGAGCCATCTTGGTTATTTTAATCTGGGATCTGTGAATTCTCATTTTCTCTAGTCAAGTTGTAACTTAAAAAGTATTTTATTCCTCATCATGTTGGACTAACTCTGCTGCTTCTGGGATTTTTTTGTACATCTGACAATTGGAAATGGAGACAATAGTATAATTAAAATGAGATATACCAAGTAAAGTATGTATTTTTCTTCTGATACATATTTTGGAATTCTTCTAAAATTCCTTGTTAAATTTAGTTGAATCCCTGGTTAAGACTTTTGGAGCCACACTACTGAGTACACCTATGAAACTTTGTTCATAAATGCATATAGAACCTGGGAAAGTTGATGTATATCTTATGCTGTAGAGACATAAGATGGAACATCTTTTTTTATCCTTTTTCATTATAAAATTTAAAAACAAATTTTAGGTTTTCAATAGGATCAAATTATGATAAATTTAAATATAATTCCCAAGAATTCTTTCCACATTTGAATTTCTCCACTTATACTATGTTTCTTTAGGTTGTAAATATGTCAAGCATTAATGAGGAATTGATTATTATGTGGATATCTCTTGTGGTTAGACAAGTTCTGATGTAACCCCTCTGTGTCCAAGGAGGCTGATTTTCTAGCTGATGTATGGATCATCTTCATTGCTTCTAATGGAGACATGCATTGGTATCTGGGAATCTAGCCTCATCTGCCCATGATGTCAGCACGTCAGGACCATGGGAAATCTCCTCTGGCTTCCTTCTCAGCATGTGCCATTCCAACCACTCCCACCATCTTCACAGAATTTCTGACTCTGGGGCTTTCCTCATATTGCTCAAGAACTGTGGGGTTGGTTTCTGTGTCTGTGGATGTTAGTGTGAGGGTGAAAGGAACCTTGGAGAGCAGGACAGGTGTCTGTCTGTTGGTGACATAGGTGACAGTCATAGATCTGAGGTGTTAAGTTATGTCATTCAGGTGCACCCTGTAGATCTTGGCTGGCCTAGGAAGGGACACCAATGCCACATCCTCAGTTCTGGAGGTGGAGAAAGGGTGAATAAGGTTGAGATTTTAAAGATATTTTTGTCAAAAATTGGTGCACTGAAACAAGACCAATGTGTCTCCAGTTGTACAGAGGCAGCTACAAAAGTTCTGTAGAAAGACTGTTTCATCCAGAGCCAGCACTGTGGTGCAGTAGGTTAATCCTCCATGTGGGGTGCCGGCATCCCATATGGGCACCATTTCTAGTCCCGGCTGCTCTTCTTCTTATCCAGCTCTCTGCTGTGGCCTGGCAAAGCAGCAGAAGATGGCCTAGGAGCTTGGGCTCCTGCACCTGGGTGGGAGCCCAGGAAGAAGCACCTGACTCCTGGCTTTAGATCAGCACAGCTCCATCCATTGTGTCCATTTTGAGAGTGAACCAATGGAAGGAAGACATTTCTCTCTGCCTCTCTCTCTCACTGTCTGTAATTCTACCTGTCAAACAAATAAAATTCTTAAAATAAGAAAGAAAGTCTGTTTCATGCAAGATGGCAATGTGATGGAGCTGGGTGTTCAGGCCATTTGAGATGAAACCTGTATGGGTGACTGTCGATTGCAGCTCTGTCACTGTTTTGAACCGTCACTCACATGGGATACAGGCAGCAGCTTTACCCACTAAGCCACAGTGCCAGTCCCCAAAATAACTTTCATTAATGTAATTTTTACTGAATGTAATTCATTTCAACAATAACAAAGTTTTACTGTTTTTTTATTATTACAATATCATTTAATAAAATTTTGGCAATGCTTTCATTAAACCAAAGATAATTTCTGATTAATCTCTGCCACTTAATAGAGGTGGGTTCAGTTGCCATATATTTGCATGTTTAAATAATTTTTCTTCCGTGGTGAAGTTTATGTTTTCTTTATTTATGTATTCATGATTCTTTATTCATTCTAGCACTCCTTTTTCTACAGTGCAATGTAGAAAGAAAGCCATGAAATTTTCTTTTAAATCCTTGCATTTATGTTTTCTTCCAGGTATGATTCAGGGCACCTCCAGATATTTCAAAGAGCAAAGAAAATTTATACATCACCTGCAGATTGTGTACTTTTAAAAACATATTTATTTTATGCATTTGAAAGACAGAGTCACAGAGAGTAACAGAAAAAGAGAGAGAGAAAGAGAGTCTTGCATCTGCTGGTTCATTCCCCAAAAGGCCACAATGGTCAGAGCTGAGCCAATCTACAGGCAAGAGGCAGGATCCTTCTGCATCTCTCACATAGGTGCATGGGTTCCACGCCCTTGAGTCATCCTCCAGTACCTTCCCAGTAAGATTTGTAGGAGCAGGATTTGAGGTAGAGAAGCCAGGACTCAAACTGGCACTCATATGGGATGCTGGCTCTGAGGGCTGGGGCTTTATCCCACTGTGCAATAGCACTGGCCCTGTAAGTGTTTTTTTTTTTTAATTATTCTCAGGTTGCTGTCAGTTTTCTTTTTAGATTTATAATAATTTGTTAATAAAAATGGAAAAATAAAGATAAATTTTATTCTTAGGGAATATATAAAAACAAGACAAATGAATTTGTCATGACTATCAAGCATTGAAGTACTCTAACATAAGGCAATTTGTTCTCATCTTTCTGTTGCCATAGCAAATACATATTATTTATATTTTTAAATGAGGCTTCAAGGATAATATTCGAAATTGGGGGTCATGATGTCAAATACAGTCGTTATTGTTATATAGAAGATGTAGTGGGCAGTGTTTCAGTACCACCATGGAAATAAACACTGAACATTCTGCAAGGGTAAGAGTTAGCTAGTGCTAAAACACAAATCAGTTGCATTTATTTTTTTAATTGTTAGAGTAATGCAGACCTTCATAATTTGGGGAGCTGACCTTGATTCAGAGATAGCATAAGGGCTGTGTGAGGAAAAAAATCTATTGCAGGTTCTTTTATGTTTTAAGTTTTTATTTAAAAATTTATTTTTTATTTGAAAGTCAGAGTTACAAAGAGAGGCAGAGAGAAAGAGAGAGGCGAGATCTTCATCTGCTGGTTTACTCCCTGGCTGCCCACAATGCCCGGAGCTGTGCTGATCTGAAGCCAGGAGCCAGAGCTTCTTCTCAGTCTCCCACATGGGTTAAAGGGCCCAAGGGTTTGGTTCTTCTTCTACTGCTTTCCCAGGTCATAGCAGAGTGCTAGAGCAGAAGTGGAGCAGCTGGGTCTATAAATGGCACCCATATGAGATGTCAGCACTTTAGGCAAGGGTGTTAACACACTGCACCACAGCTCTGGCCCCAAGATTTATTTATTAACTTATTTGAAAGGCAAACAGAGATATAGAAGGATGGGTAGTAAGAAAGAGATACCTTCCATCTACTGGTTCATTCACAAAATGACCACAGGCATCCCATGTGGAGCACCAAGGACTCAAACTGTTCACATGGGATGCCTGAATTGCAGGTGGAGGGTGCAGGCTTATCTGCTGCACCATAATACTGGTGCCTACTACAGGTTCATGAACAAATCTCTGCATTTCCCTCAGTCACAAATGCAGATTATAGTACAGAATTTCTCAAGGAAATTTCTTTGGAAATTTGATGCAGAGATAGAGTATCTGAGCTGGCTTCATAAACACTAAGTTAAGTCTGTAATGTCTCTTTTAAAATATTTTTTTCTCTGCCATAATTGCATTGACTGTGCATGGTGTTTTCCTGGAAATTCTTCTCTGTTCAATCTCTTCATAGCTTCCCTGATGGATTCTTGTCTTTTTCCCTGAATACTTCTGCATTCTTCTGAACATTGCTCATTCCAGAGTGACTATTGTCCCCCTTTCAGCCTACTGTGCAATTGCCCTTGACATAGTCAGGCCTTTCTGAACAGAAATTCCTGTTTCCCTCCAGCTTGGGCATTTTTCACAGCCTTTATACCACAGGTTTGATCCCCTGTTGAATGCTTCTGTGTGGCTGTCCAAATGCTCAACAAATCTGAAATGAAATGGCATCCTTCCTTCTTCCTCCATATGCATGCAGAAGTTATACAACTGCCATTTTTTGTTATGTGACAGAGTTGACATGTTGACCAGGAGTGTTCTATCACAGGTGATGATAGCATTTGAAGACCTGGCTGTGTACTTTACCTGGGAGGAATGGCAGAACATGAACCAAGCTCAGAAAATCCTGTACAGGGATGTGATGCTGGAGACCTACAGCAGCCTGTTCTCCTTGGGTGAGTGACACTCATCACATGCCCAATGGTAACATTTTCTCACTATTTGACAAATAAGTGAGCACTATTTATCAACTTTATAAATGAGGGACAGGAATAGAATTTGAGTCCATGAAGAATCTGATTATATACCATCTGAGAAGGAATTCAAATTGGAACATTTGTTGCATAGCTCCTGGACCAAGCTGTTCACCTTTAATTAACCCAAGATAGTGATTTCACAAAGTGTTACATTATTTCCATTAATAGGGCATTGCATGACCAAACCTGACTTGATCTTGAAGTTGGAGCAAGGAGCAGAGCCCTGGATGGGGAAAGAATGCTTACATCATAGCCTTCCAGGTCAGTGTGTACATAATGGTCAGGGAGGCCAAAGTAGAATCATTGCAGCAGATGTTGAGTGGTGCTCTTTCTATGAATTTTTTCCAAGTCTTACTTCAGACACAGTTATTCTACAGTATCTGTGGAGATCAGTATCTCATAAAGGCAAAGGAAATGAAGTTTCATGTGTAAATCAGCAACTGATCAAAATCTCCAGAATTGCATATTATCACAGAGGAGTGTTTATGTAAAAAATGAAAGGAGGTCACCAGGAATGACAAATTCACAATGAGATAGAAATAAATTTTTAAGAAATTAAGCAGATTCTGGTCTGCAGAAACAAATTTTTTAAATTGCTTGTGAATGTATACCGAAGGTGGTACATTGGGTCTTTCTGTAACTATTGTAGTTCTCAGAGGCTGAGGATATCAGGTTGCCTTAGAAATATCAGAAACTGTAATAGAGTGCAGATAAAACAGTTTTTCATTAGAAAAATCCCACAAATGCTGTTTCCCTGGGAAGACAGAACATGAGACAACCACAGATGCAAATCTTGTCCTTTAAATGTGATCCTGCTTGGAATACAGACACATTAAACTCTTCTCCACCTGCAAGAAAATGATCCAGTAAAAGTTTCCCATATTGATGTTTGAAATATCAGAGAAGTACAAAACAGACAATTTTATAAAAATGAACTGGAATGAATAGGACAAGGAAAAATTGATTTCTTGGCAATAGGTGATTATTTTTACCAAACATATGTCCTTTCTTTAAAATCTTATATAGTTGTTTCACCTTTGTGAAAGGCAGAAAGTCAGTGAGAGGAGAAACAGTGAGAAAGAGATTTCCTATTAGCTGCCTCCCCAGATACCTGCAACAGTTAGGTCTGACTAATTTGAAGCCAGAAGCCTGGCATTCCAACTATTCCAATCTGATGTATCACAGGGTCCCAAGCACAAGAGCCATTATCTCCTGCCCCCTGGTATACATTAGTAGAGAGCTGTATTTGAAGCAGAGTATCCTGGGCTTAAATTGGCACTGTTTTTGGATGCAGACATTCGAAGCAATGACTTGTATTCATTTTGTTAATTCTATCCCTGTTAAATACAAGTAACTTCATTCCTTTTACATGAGTATGCCAGGAAAAAGAATTGTTTGATTTATTGACAGCACTGTTTTTTTTCTCACTTCAGTTGCCATGAAAAGGGGTGACCTGATTAGGAAAAAACAGAAAAGTCAGGACAAAAATCTGAATCAGAATGTTATGAAAAACAATAAGACATCAACTCCCAAGATAATTGAATTAAGAAAAACACTTCATTTAAGTTCAAACCATATTCCAAAACTGAGTATCAAAAAGAGAATCTATTCAGGAATGAAACCTGAAGAACGCAATGTATGTCACAATGTGTATCCGCACTGTGGGCCTGTTCAGCTACAAACTGGAGAAAAATTTGTTGCTACTAATGTGCCTGGGAATGCTCTCCAGATCTGTGAGGCTCTTAATCAACAGCACAAAAATCAGACTGTGCAACAGGCATTTGAACCAATCGGAAAAGGGAAAGTCTTCAAAAGGAAAAATATATTTTGTAAATCTGAGAGGCATTTTATGGTAGAAAGTAAGAAATCAACTGCCACCATTGGCAAGACAACTCAAATAGAACAAGATTTCCTTAAAAATTCTAACCTCAGTATGCATCAACAAAGTCCCAGAAGAGAGAAAGTTTATGAATATAGTAGTTCTTTGGAACCTGTCATTGATCAATCACCTCTTAAAATAAATCATAGACCACATATAGGGAAGAAACCCTATGCATGTAAGCCTTGTGGAAAATCATTCAGTTATAAATTCTGCCATGCAATTCATTACGGTACTCACATAGTGGAAAACTCTCATGTGTTTAATCAACATGGAGAAGCCACTTACCAGAAGTCACAACTCATAAATCATCAGAGAATTCACTCAGGTGAGAAACCTTATGAATGTAATGACTGTGGAAAATCCTTTGGCCAGAAGTCACACATCATAAAGCATCAGATAATTAACACAGGGAATAAACTTTATGAATGTAATAACTGTGGAAAAGCTTTTGGCCTTGAGTCACACCTCATAAATCACCAGAGAATTCACACGAGAGAGAAACCTTATGAATGCAGTGACTGTGGAAAAGCCTGTAGCCAGAAGCCAAACCTCATAACTCATCAGAAAATTCACACAGGAGAGAAACCTTATGAATGCCATGAGTGTGGGAAAGCTTTTGGCCAGAAGTCACACCTCATAACTCATCAGAAAATTCACACAGGGGAGAAACCTTATGAATGTAATGACTGTGGAAGAACCTTTGGGAAGAAGTCACACCTCATAAATCACCAGAGAATTCACACAGGGGATAAGCCTTATGAATGTAATGACTGTGGAAGAACCTTTATGTGGAAGTCACATCTCATCCTACATCAGAGAATTCACATGGGGGAAAAACCTTATGAATGTAATGACTGTGGAAAAGCCTTTGGCCAGAAGTCCCATTTCATAAATCATCAGAGAATTCACACAGGGGATAAGCCTTATGAATGTAATGACTGTGGAAAATCCTTTATGTGGAAGTCACATTTCATCCTACATCAGAGAATTCACACGGGGGAAAAACCTTATGAATGCAATGACTGTGGTAAAGCCTTTAGCCACAAGCCAAACCTCATAACTCATCAGAAAATTCACACAGGAGAGAAACCTCATGAATGCCATGAGTGTGGGAAAGCCTTTGGCCAGAAGTCACACCTCATAATGCATCAGAAAATTCACACAGGGGAGAAACCTTACGAATGCAGTGACTGTGGAAAAGCCTTTCACCGTAAATCAACCCTCACAAATCATCAGGGCATTCACACAGGGGAGAAACCTTATGAATGTAATGACTGTGGAAAGGCTTTGGCCGGAAGTCCCATTTCATAAATCATCAGAGAATTCATACAGGGGATAAGCCTTATGAATGTAATGACTGTGGAAAATCCTTTATGTGGAAGTCACATTTCATCCTACATCAGAGAATTCACACGGGGGAAAAACCTTATGAATGCAATGACTGTGGTAAAGCCTTTAGTCACAAGCCAAACCTCATAACTCATCAGAAAATTCACACAGGAGAGAAACCTCATGAATGCCATGAGTGTGGGAAAGCCTTTGGCCAGAAGTCACACCTCATAATGCATCAGAAAATTCACACAGGGGAGAAACCTTATGAATGCAGTGACTGTGGAAAAGCCTTTCGCTGTAAATCAACCCTCACAAATCATCAGAGAATTCACACAGGGGAGAAACCTTATGAATGTAATGACTGTGGAAAAACCTTTGGCCAGAAGTCCCATTTCATAAATCATCAGAGAATTCATACAGGGGATAAGCCTTATGAATGTAATGACTGTGGAAAATCCTTTATGTGGAAGTCACGTCTCATCCTACATCAGAGAATTCACATGGGGGAAAAACCTTATGAATGCAGTGACTGTGGTAAAGCCTTTGGCCACAAGCCAAACCTCATAACTCATCAGAAAATTCACACGGGAGAGAAACCTTATGAATGCAATGAGTGTGGCAAAGCCTTTGGCCAGAAGTCACACCTCATAACGCATCAGAAAATTCACACAGGGGAGAAACCTTACGAATGCAGTGACTGTGGAAAAGCCTTTCACCGTAAATCAACCCTCACAAATCATCAGGGCATTCACACAGGGGAGAAACCTTATGAATGTAATGACTGTGGAAAGGCTTTGGCCGGAAGTCCCATTTCATAAATCATCAGAGAATTCATACAGGGGATAAGCCTTATGAATGTAATGACTGTGGAAAATCCTTTATGTGGAAGTCACATTTCATCCTACATCAGAGAATTCACACGGGGGAAAAACCTTATGAATGCAATGACTGTGGTAAAGCCTTTAGTCACAAGCCAAACCTCATAACTCATCAGAAAATTCACACAGGAGAGAAACCTTATGATTGCAGTGAGTGTGGGAAAGCCTTTGGCAAGAAGGCATACCTCATAAATCATCAGAGAATTCACACAGGCAGAAACCTTATGAATGTAATGACTGTGGAAAAACCTTTGGCCGGAAGTCACACCTCATAAAACACGATAATTCACACAGGAGAGAAACCTTATGAATATAATGACTGTGGAAAAGCCTTTCTGAAGAAGTCATCTCTCATCCTACATCAGAGGAGTAACACAGGGGAGAAACCCTATGAATACAATGACTGTGGGAAACCATTTGGTCACAAATCAAGCCTCATAAGTCATCAGAGAATTCACACAGTGTAGAAAGATTATGAATGTAATGACTGGAAAAGCCTTTCTGAGTAAGTCAGCTCTAGCACCCACATCAGAGAATTCACACAGGGGAAAAGCCTGATGAATGTAAAGACTGGAAAGTCTTTACCCATAAGTCAAACCTCAAAAGGCATCAGAGAAGTCACACAGGGGATAAACCTTCTGAATGCAATGACTTGGAAAAGCCTTTGGCCAAAAGTCAAGCCTTGTAAATAATTAGAGAAGCCATACAGGAGAAACCTTATGAATGTAATGACTGTGGAAAAGTTTTCTTTGCAAATTTCTATGCAGTTCAGAGCTCAATGAATATCAAAGAAGTCACAGGAGAGAAACTTCATGATGGCAATGACTGCAGAAGCCTCTGTTCATATGATAAACATCACAAAGCATCAGAGAATTCACATGGGGAGAAATGTCATGAATAATGATAGTAGAAAGCCTTTTGTTATAATTTTAAACTAATAAAACATCACAGAATTAACAGGGAATTTTCCACACAATTGCCTTTTTGTGCAAGTTCCTTTTCATTAAATAACAGAATCCATTAAGAGGAGAACAATAAGATTATAATCAGTGTGGATATGCCTTTGGTGCCAATTATACCTCATCAAGCATAACAGAATTCACATGGGGAAAATCTTATGAATGTAATGACTCAAAGTCTTTTACCATAACTTAGCCCACATTACACATCATCAAATTCATACAGGGAAAAAAACCTTTGAAAGTAATCTTGTGGAAAAGCCTTTACTTAGAAGTCGTACCCCACAAGACATCAGAGAATTCACATGGGGGAGAATTCTTATGAATGTAATGAGAGTTGGAAAGGTCTGCCAAAATCTCAGCTTACAACATCAGAATTCACAAAGTGGAGATCTTATGAATGAAATAAATGTGGGAAAGCTTTTTGTCATAGGTCATACCTCATAATCCATCATCTAATTTGAACGGGGAGAGACTTTGAGAATATAATAAGGGATTGGCTCTGTGGCTCATTTGGTTAATCACCCCCCTGTGGTACCGGCATTTCATATGGGCACCGGGTTCTAGTACTGGTCACTCCTTCCAGTCCAGGTCTCTGCTGTGGCCCGGGAAGGCAGTGAAGGATGGCTCAAGTCCTTGGGCCCCTGCACCAGCATGGGAAACCAGGAGGAAGCACCTGGCTCCTGGCTTTGGATCGGCATAATTCCAGCTGCAGCAGCTATTTGGGGGAGAACCAATGTAAGAAAGATGTTTTTCTCTGTCTCTCTAACTCTATCTGTCATAGAAAGAAAGAGTGAGAGAGGGAGGGAGAGAGAGAGAGAGAGAGAGAGAGAGAGAATGTATATATTGCATGTGGAAGAGTTTCCCTTCCCTGTAGTATGTCCTGAAATCTGGTATTGTGATGCCTCCAGCTTTGTTTTTGTTGTACAAGATTGCTTTAGCTATTCGAGGTCTCCTGTGCCTCCATATGAATTTCAGCATCATTTTTCCAGATCTGAGAAGAATGTCTTTGGTATCCTGATTGGAATTGCATTGAATCTATAAATTGCTTTTGGCATAATGGGCATTTTGATGATATTGATTCTTCCAATCCATGAGCATGGAAGATTTTTCCATTTTTTGGTATCCTCTTCTATTTCTTTAAGGTTTTGTAATTCTTATCATAGAGATCTTTGACATCCTTGGTCAAGTTTATTCCCAGGTATTTGTTTTTGTAGCTATTGTGAATGGGATTGATCTTAGCAGTTCTTTCTCAGCTATGGTATTGCCTGTGTACATAAATGCTGTTGATTTTTGTGCATGGATTTTATTACCTGCTACTTTGCCAAACTCTTCTATGAGTTCCATTAGTCTAGTAGAGTTCTTTGGATCCCCTAAATAAAGAATCATATCATCTGCAAAGAGGGATAGTTGACTTCTTCCTTCCCAATTTGTATCCCTTTAATTTCTTCTTGCCCAATGGGTTTGGCTATAACTTCCAGTACTATATTGAATAGCAATGGTGAAAGTCGGCATCCCTGTCTAGTGTAATGAATGTGGAAGACATTTTCTGGGAATTCAGGCTTGTATGAATATAGAATTCACAACAGGTCATATTTTTTGAATGCTGTAAGTATGAGCATTCCATTAGCCAGAAATTAGACATCAACAGACTTCAGAGAATTCATAAAGAGAAAAATCAATGTAATGAATGTGAAAAAAATCCTTCTGCTATAAGTCAGTCTTCTATTCACATGAAGAGGCTCAGAAGTGAGAAAACTTGTAAAAAAAGAAAAGTTTTGTGTGACCAGTCACCTCTAGATGGTAAACTGATAACTCACACAAAGCAATAAGCATATGAATGTAATGGAATTCGGAGTACCTTTACTGTAAAGCAAATTTCCAGAAAACAAGATTACATTTACAGAAAAGTCTCTGAAACTGTGAAGTGTCTGAAGGAATTGTTTTTTTGGAATCACACCTCAGCAAGTGTGATGAATTGCCATGAAGACTGGTTAACCATTCTTGAGAGATTCTTTCTCTTATACTACCTTCCTTTTTTAGTTTCCCATTATTATGAATGGAACCAGACAAATGAACTGTGTTTTCATGTATAAAGTTTGCTGACAAATATTCAACAATTGCAGCAGTTGATACAACAGTTATTTCAACAGTTTTTTGAAATGCCATCTTAATCTCTTAGTAGAGTTCTTTGGATCCTCTAAGTACAGAATCATATCGTCTGCAAAGAGGGATAGTTTGACTTCTTCCTTCTTGATTTGTATTCCTTTGATTTCTCTTTCTTGTCTGATGGCTCTGGCTAAAACTTCCAGAACTATGTTAAATAGCAGTGGTGAGAGTGGGCATCCCTGCCTGGTGCCAGATTTCAGTGGAAATGCTTCCAACTTTTCCCCATTCAATAGGATGCTGGCTGTGGGTTTTTTATAAATTGCTTTGATTATATTGAGGAATGTTCCTTCTATACCCAATTTGCTTAGAGTTTTCATCATGAAAGGGTGTTGAATTTTATCAAATGCTTTCTCTGCATCAATTGAGATAATCATATGGTTTTTCTTCTGCAGTCTGTTAATGTGGTGAATCACATTGATTGATTTGCGAATGTTGAACCATCCCTGCATACCAGGGATGAATCCCACTTGGTCTGGGTGGATGATTTTTCTGATGTGTTGTTGTACTCTATTGGCCAGAATTTTATTGAGGATTTTTGCGTCTATGTTCATCAGGGATATTGGTCTGTAATTTTCTTTCAGTGCTGCTTCTTTCTCTGGCTTAGGGATTAAGGTGATGCTGGCTTCATAGAAAGAATTTGGGAGGATTCCCTCTTTTTCAATTGTTCTGAATAGTTTGAGAAGAAATGGGATTAGTTCTTCTTTAAATGTCTGGTAGAATTCAGCAGTGAATCCATCTGGTCCTGGGCTTTTCTTTGTTGGGAGGGCCTTTATTACTGTTTCAATTTCTGTTTCAGTTATGGGTCTATTTAGGTTTTCGATGTCTTCATGGTTCAATTTTGGTAGATTGCGTGTGTCCAGGAATCTATCCATTTCTGATAGGTTTTCCTGTTTGCTGGAATACAGGTCCTTGTAGTAATTTCTGATGATTCTTTTTATTTCTGTGGTGTCTGTTGTTATGTTTCCTTTTTCATCTCTGATTTTATTGATTTGGGTCTTTTCTTTTTTTAGTTAGTTGGGCCAATGGGGTGTCAATTTTGTTTATTTTTTCAAAAAACCAGCTTCTCGCTTGGCTGATGTTTTGTAGTGTTTTTTTTTTTTTGGATTCAATCCTGTTAATTTCTTCTCAGGTTTTAATTATTTCTCTTCTCCTACTAGATTTGGGTTTGGTTTGCTGCAGTTTTTCTAGGTCCTTGAGACGCGCTGAAAGCTCATTTATTTGGTACCTTTCCAATTTCTTGATATAGGCCCCTATTGCTATAAATTTACCTCTCAATACTGCTTTTGCCGAATCCCATAAGTTTTGATATGTTGTGTTGTTGTCTTCATTTACTTCCAGAAAGTTTTTGATTTCTCTTTTGATTTCTTGAATGACCCAGTGTTCATTCAGGAGCATGTTGTTCAGTCTCCATGTGTTTGCATACTTTCTGGGGTTTCCTGAGTTGCTAATTTCCAGCTTCATTCCGCTGTGGTCTGAGAAGCTGCATGGTATGATTCTAATTCTTTTAAATTTGCTGAGACTTGCTTTATGGCCTAGTATGTGATCAATCCTAGAGAAGGTTCCATGCACTGCTGAGAAGAATGTTAAGTCTGTAGATGTAGGGTTGAAAGTTCTGTAGATATCTGTTAGATCCATTTGGGCAATAGTGTCAATTAAATCTGCTGTTTCCTTGTTGATCTTCTGTCCGGATGATCTGTCTATTTCTGAGAGTGGAGTATTGAAGTCCCCCAGTACTATTGTATTGGAATCTAAATCTCCCTTTAAGTCCCTTAACATATCTTTTAAATAGACCGGTGCCCTGTAATTAGGTGCATATACATTTATAACAGTTACATCTTCCTGTTGAATTGAACCCTTAATCATTATATAGTGTCCCTCTTTGTCTCTTTTAACGGTTTTTGTATTAAAGTTTATTTTGTCTGATATTAATATGGCTACACCTGCTTTTTTTTTTTTGGTTTCTGTTGGCATGGAATATCTTTTTCCAACCTTTCACTTTCAGTCTGCATGCCTCTTTGTTAGAGAGATGTGTTTCTTGTAGGCAACAAATAGTTGGGTTGTGTTCTTTGAGCCAGTCAGCCAAACGGTCTTTTAACTGAAGAATGCAGACCACTAATGTTCAATGTGACTATTGATACGTAGTGACTTTGCCCTGCCATTTTCCCGGAAATATTTTCTAGTATATGCTTTGAGCTTCCCATGCTCTTTTACTGGTAGGTGTTCTTCCTTTCCCTTCTTTCATATTGATGGCCGTTTTTCTGTGTTTCTGAGTGTAGCACATCTTTATGTATCTTTTGCAGGGCCAGACGAGTGGCCACAAAGTCTTTCAGTTTCTGTTTGCTATGAAAGGTCTTTATTTCACCTTCATTCACAAATGAGAGCTTGGCAGGATATAATATCACCTCACCCCGGTTAGAATGGCTCACATACAGAAATCTACCAACAACAGATGCTGGCGCGGATGTGGGGAAAAAGGGACACTAACCCACTGTTGGTGGGAATGCAAACTGGTCAAGCCACTATTGAAGTCAGTCTGGAGATTCTTCAGAAACCTGAATATAACCCTACCGTTCGACCCAGCCATCCCACTCCTTGGAATTTACCCAAAGGAGTTTAAATTGACAAACAAAAAAGCGGTCTGCACCCTAATGTTTATTGCAGCACAATTCACAATAGCTAAGACCTGGAACCAACCTAAATGCCCATCAACGGTAGACTGGATAAAGAAATTATGCGATATGTATTCTTTAGAATACTATACCACAGTAAGAAACAATGAAATCCAGTCATTTGCAACAAAATGGAGGAATCTGGAACACATCATGCTGCGTGAAGTAAGCCAGTCCCAAAGGGACAAATACCATATGTTCTCCCTGTTCGGTGACAACTGACTGAACACCAAAAAGGAAACCTCCTGAAGTGAAATGGACACTATGAGAAATGGTGACTTGATCAGCATAGCCCTGTTAATGAACAACTTAATACATTATCTCTCTTAGTATTTTTTTTTGTCTGTTCTACTTAATATGACTGGTTTAATTCTGTAATTAATACACAGTTATTCTTAAGTGTTGAAATTAAACTGAAATGTGATCCCTGTTAAACATAAGAGTGGGAATAAGAGAGGGAAGAGATGTATAATTTGGGACATGCTCAAGCTGATTTGCCCCAATTGGTAGAGTTAGAAACATACCAGGGGATTCCAATTCAATCCCATCAAGGTGGCATGTACCAATGCCATCTCACTATTCCAAGTGATCAATTTCAGTTCACAATTGATCATAATGAAAGGACTAAGAGTCAAAGGGAGCACATAAACAAGTCTAGTACCTGCTAACACTAACCGATAGAATAAATAAAGGGGAGAGTGATCCAACATGGGAAGTGAGATACACAGCCGACTCATAGAATGGCGGATGTACTAAATAGCACTCTGGCCTGAGAATCAGCCCTAAAGGCATTCGGATCTGGCTGAAAAGCCCATGAGAGTATTTCAGGCATGGAAAGCCAAGACACTCTGGCAAAAAGATCTCTGTGAGTGAGATCCCAGTGGAAAGAACAGGTCTTCAAAGAAGGAGGTACCTTTCTCTGAACGGAGGTGAGAACCTCCACTTTGACTATGACCTTGTCTAAACAAGATAAGAGTCGGAGAACTCAAGGGGCTTCCATAGCCTTGGAAACTCATGACTGGTGCATAGGGAGATTACTGATGCCATAAACAGGAGTGTCAATTTGTAAAGTCAACAGCAGGAGTCACGGTGCACTTACTCCTCATGTAGGATCTCTGTCCATAATGTGCTGTACATTGAGATTTAATGCTATAATGAGTACTCAAACAGTATATTTCACTTTGTGTTTCTATGGGGGTGCAAACGGTTGAAATCTTTACTTAATGTATACTAAACTGATCTTCTGTAAAAAAAAAAGAAAAGTAATTATCAATTATCGACTTGACTCTCACTGGGATTAAACATGACAATAGGTCTGATCTGATTTCATCATCATTTAAAAAATCATCTATTATTTTTCACTTTATGTTTCTGTGTGGGAGCAAACTGTTGAAATCCGTACTTAATGTATACTAAGCTGATCTTCTGTATATTAAGATTATCGAAAATGAATCTTGATGTGAATGGAAGGGGAGAGTGAGTGGGAAAGGGGAGGGTTGTGGGTGGGAGGGACGGTAAGGGGGGGAAGCCATTGTAACCCATGAGTCGTACTTTGGAAATTTATATTCATTAAATAAAAGATAAAAAACATTATTGTAGTGCAAACGAGTGATGTTGATATAGGGTAAGTTACATAGTTTAAGTTCATGATCTGGAAGCCACACTTTACCCATTCCATGCTCCTATATCCATCTACCTGTCAATCAGATGACCCCTTCTCCAGGAAATATTTCTCTTTACCCAGAACATGGAGGTGGTACCCTGTGCTTTCTAGTCACCTATAAGTTTGGGTAAAGAGGAGGTGGTATCTTCTCCTGGAGCAATAGCCAGCCGGGTATGAAAATCACCTTCATCTTCTCTGGACCACTCTCCAAAGAAATTCCTCATGTGCCTCTGTATTTTCTTCACTCAGAACTCAATTTCCACAATATTGCTAAGCTCTCACCTAAATATGTGTTTTTATCATGGAAACTATGAATATTATGTTTGAAAAATTTTACATATGTGCTTATGTTGAAGACTTTGAAATATGTTAGCTTGGGTTTACCATGTAATCCTGGCTATAATCACAAGTGCCAATAAAGTCACTCATGTCACTCAGCTCTATCACTTCCTAATTCATGATTCTGGACTGCCTCTCTGAGCCTGTTGGATCTCCCCTCCTGCTCAGTGAGGCCTCAAATTAACTAGTTACACACTGCTGAGAGATGGAATCATCACAAAAATGTGGGGACAGCATGGACCATAACTGGAAACAATCCTTGGTCCAATGTAGGCTTTGTTCCTAGTCTGCCCCATGAGATCTAGTCACTACCTCCACACCCACTGTCTGCATCACTCATGGAGAAGCAGGGTTCTTCACGGGGACACAAAACATGTGACCTTATCATATTCTTAGGACACACCATTGACAGTTCATATTCTACAACTGGTGGATCACATCCCTTTCAAAATTCTGACCTACATACACCTTTACTTTTTTTTTTCCACTAGTTATATGAATCTACCTCCAGTACCTACACGCCCTCAGACTATTATCAGTGGAGGGGACCAACACAACACATCCTCTTATTCAGTATATATGGGAGAACTCATGTCAATGTGAGGTAAAAGTTGCTGCCTTTCTCAAACATCTTGCTGGAGGCTTTGTTTTGGCTGTACCCTGGTAAGGTTAATTGCAATCAGAGGTTTCTTTTTTTTCTGCAAGACTCCTATATGTTAGCATTAATAGGGTATGATTCCTGTTATAGGGTTGGAGCTCCCATTACCCACCACTATCGTCTAAGACAGGATGTGGCCAAAGACTGCTCAGTGGCTTTTTAGAATTTTTTGTTTGTTTTGCTGTTCAATAATACATGTCAGCAATTCCCACAAGAGATTGCTTTTGCAGACAGCTAAGCTATGTGCTTGAGATGGTTATCTACATATGCTTAGGTGCCTCAAGGAATAACCCTATTACTGCAATTTTCTGATTTTATGATGTAAAAACAAAGTAGAGCTAGGAGTCAGGGTTCACTTGGGACAGGATTCCAGTCAAGTTTGCACATGTAATAAGTTCTGTGTCTTTCTTCTGAATATCTCATGTGTGACTTGGTTTTCTTTGGTCTCTTTTCTGTAACATTTGGTTTCCTGACCAGGAAGGTGAATGAGCTGGCCCATTGTGCCATTTGTACAGGGGACAAATGGATCAGAGGTGACCACTGCAGGACAGATGGCTAGACACCATTTCCAATACTTTTGGAGAGAATCCTCCCTATGCAAAAACTTGCTGTCACTCTGGCCACTGCTGCTCATTCAGACTCACAGAGACTTGGGGCAGTTGGACCTGGAAACACCAAATGAGATAAGAATCACCTGTAACCAGAGTCTAAGACATGCCTGACCCTATGGGTGGATGGCAGACTCTCCAAGAAATATTTATTTTAGGTTTCAAGATAGGACTCACCTTTAGGTGGAGGGAATGTTTTACCCTCTGAAAGGTGTTTGAATGTATGGCTGCTTTTGAATGCATTGGCAGTTTGAATCTGTTGTCCCCAGCAGAAACTATGAGCTATGAGTGGGCCAGAAACTGAAGTTCTCTGGTGATCCTCATATGGTCAAGGGTAGTTGGAGTCACATTCTGACATTGCTACAGTGAATTATCACCTAAATTCCAATAAAGAATGTGCTCAAATAGGCATCTGGCTGATCTTTATTGGAGGCACAACTCCCTTGTTTATCCTGTGTCTACAATCATAGTATGGTTGCATAATGGATGGGTCCCTTTCTGTGTTAGACATGTTAAAACATTTTAAAACAAGTTTTGTGAGGATTATGGAATCAAACCAATCTGTGTTACACTTAGAACCTTGTGTAGGTTTGAGTGACCCACTTTCAGTATTGGCTGGCCCTCAGAAGGAATGAAACATGTTGCCATAGATCAAATAGGCTGAAGAGTCCTTACAGAACATCTCAGATACCCATATCAATTTCCCTAGATCAAATCATGGCTGTCCATGGCTTCTTTTGGTCTGGGATCCAAAACTTTCTCACTCTGACTCTAGGAAAACCCTCACCAAAGATTTTCCAGGGCAAAACAGTGGAGGACACAGTCCTGCCACACTCTTACCAATTTCAGTATCCATGCTCCACTAGCAGGGCTTGTGGACACCTAGCCACCCCTGGATCTGTCCGAAGCAATTCTACCTCCTATGGCTCCATGTCTCCCAACTCCCAGTAAATCAATGTCTCTGGGCATCACAGAAAAACCTTCTACTACTAGCCCTGCAGATACCATTGAGAAAGACAAGGGCAACCCCTGTCATTGAAGCGATGGCAATGTTCAGCCAGCAGTTGTCATGATCTACTACCAACCTTTTAAATTGGAAACATCATATACCCTCTTCCTTGGAGTAACTGCAGGCACTTTAATTTTATTTGAGACCATTTTCCAAACCCATCATCTAACATAGAGAGACTGTCACCAACACCCCCGACCCTGTTCAATACTGAAGAGAGATGGAGAATTCTCAAGGCCCACAAATGGACTCAAAAACAGTACCCAGCTTGGACATTCCATCCTGACACATAGGTCCCCCAGGTTGTTCCTAGCCAGGCTCCATACTGGAAAGTTTACCAGCCAGAAGAAAGAGCCCTCCTAGACCACTACTGAGAGATACTCTTGAGGGGTCTCTGGGTGGCATCCAGAAAGCTCACCACACAGCCAAAATTATAACTGCCATCCAGAAGATTAATGAGGCACCAGGAGATTTTTATGAGTGGCTAGTTGAGGCATTCAGATTTATTCCCCTTTCAACCCTGAAGCCCCAGAAAATGAACAGAAGGTCAGCAGCACTGTTGTGCTCAAAGTGCCCCCCTGACATTCATCAAAAGCTCCAGAAACTCAAGGGCTTTGCAGGCATGAATGCTACTCAGTTTCTGGAAGTGGCAAGCAAGGTCTATGTTAACTGAGACCAGAATTATGATCCGAGGCAGGTGGCACTTAGCCTGCCACACCCCTCTCCAAGTACCAGAACTCTGTTGCCCTGCACCTATAGTAGCAGGGAGGATCAGAACAGGGGCCCATTGTGTATCTTTAGTGCTGAGGCTTGTCATGTCTGGTACTCTCATGTTCTGGTCATTGCAGTGTTTGACACAGTATGAGGCACTTGGCAATTTGCATTAGATTTGAGTGGGTATTCATTATACTAACTTTAACACAAAATGAGAAGGCTTGAAAGTTGTTACAAAATTATGCTGGTGGAAAATGACTGGCAGGAGGTGGAGGTTTATGGGGACTTGGTACCTTGTTCAATAGGTGACAACAGTGGCTCATCTGGGTCTATAGCACACTTGGTACAGACATGTCTTCTTCAATCATGGCTTGGAAAAATCAAGAATAGCCAGCAATAGCAGTTTTAGATTATTTGTGGGTAGTGAGGGTTTGAGGATGCTGAGCCTGGATGCTCTTGACAGGGGGAACTTAACTGTAACAGGGCTGGCAGAGCTCCATCATGCCACTGTTGTCCACCGCCTCTCCCTCCATGTTCTGTAGCAGTTAGAGGCCACCAGTGTGTCCAGCATCTGACTAAACTGGTGTTCATTCTTTAGGCAGAAGGCACCCTTGGAAGAGTGGGAGGATTCTGGATCCAGGTATGTGGGAATTGCACTTTTTGTGTCCTGCTGATATGGGGACAGCCATCCCCATGTGTGTGGCCCTGATCTCTACTATCTTCTGCTGAGACTTATGACAGTTGATCCCTCAGTGCTGCCTATTGTGTGCTGAGACTGTGTAAATTTCTCCCATTCCTTAATATGACTTTATGGGGTGAGTGGGCATGTGCAATTTGTGTGTCTGTGTTTGGATCATGGGTCTTTAGGCAGTCAGCACTGACCTCAGTAGTGGGCAATGAGGCCTGCAATGAATGCACTAAACAGATGAATCCTGTGAGTGTGGCAGTTTTAGTGGAGGCTACCCAATGCCAATTGGGTGAGAAGCTGCCTCTTTGTGGACAAGGGAGGTGAGACATGGCCTCTTCCTGTTTAGCTCTCTGACACTTCTATTGGATAAGTCACCCTTCCGGGTGTCTAGCACCTGTCATCCACCTGTCTCTAAGGCTGTCTATGCCTCTGAGCAGATGGATAGGAGCTCTGTAAGGAGAAGTGTATTGTGATTCTTGGAGCTGTGTGATGTTGAGAGATTTATCTGCCAATTTCAAAGAAGTCTGGCCTCTGACAGCTGGTGGCTGTGGAGTTTCAAATGATGAGCTGAGGCACAGCCATCTTCATTTGGAGAGAGTTGCTGGATAGCTCCAACCAGTGCTTTTTATTATTTAATCTAGTATTCAACTAGTAACATAACAATTAGGAATGCACAGCCAGACCAATCACTGTAAAAGAATAGCAAGCAAGCGGAAACAAGTGAGATAAGTATCATGTGATATATGTATTTTGGGAAGCCAAATTTCAAGTTGCTCCTGGTAGTGATGTTGCTCCTGGCTCATCTTCTATGCACTTGGGGTATGATAAGAAGTTTTCCTAAAGCAATATTTATTAATAACACAATCTGATTACTGCAGCCACATCCCAATTCAGAATGTATACCTTCACAAGAGAAAGACTAAGGAAGAGCCTAGTGAAAGCCGGATGGAAAAAGTGCTGGAAGAAGTTAGGATTGAAAGCGAAAGTGAAAGCTGGAGGAAACATAGACTCGGATGCGGACTATGGCAGGGAAGCTAGGAGATTAAAAGCGAAAGTGAAAGCTAGAACAAACAGACTTGGATACGGACTGTGGGGAGAAGCCAGGAGAAATGAGAGGAGAATATTGTTGGAAGAAAAGTTAGGAAACATACCGGGTAGAGAAAAATGTTAGGGAAAATGAAGCCGCGGGGGCAGGCTGAGGTGGAGACGTAAGCTAGGGGAACAAAGTCAGCCCGGGGAACAAAAGGCGAAAATCTAATACCAGAAGCAGAGACGTAAGCTAGGTTGGAATCCGTCCGATTAGCCTGGGGAGCAAAAGACGGGAAGCCAAACCGGGAGCAGAGACGTAAGCTAGGTTGCATTTCGTCAGATTAGCCCGGGGAACTTAGACTGAAAACCGAGAAGTGGAAACGTGAGCTAGGCTGTGTGATTCGCGTAAGCTGCCGCACGCAGAGAGAGCGCGCGGGGCATGAGCGGGGAGAGCGCATGGGGCATGAGTAGATAGGAAGTGCGGGGCTGGCGCGGGGCCGTGGTGCGGGCGCGAAGGGGCACAGAGACCGCGGAGCGCGCGTGAAGCAGGGAAGCTGCGCAGATAAGACAAGCGCTGGCTGAAACCGCGCAGAGCCAGGAAGCCACCACGGGGCGAGGCGCTGAGAAGCCACCTCGGGGCGGGCGCCGGGAAGCCACGGGGATAAGAGAAACAGAAGTATAGAAGTAAAATGAGAGAAATAGGAATGCTGGCAGATAGAAGTAAAATAGGAGAGATAGGAATGCCCGGAGATAGAGAAATAGAGAAAAATAAGGCCTCCCCACAACACGGCAATGAGAGAGCTTGGATTCGGTCTGCCTGATTAGTAAGACGATAAGCACCTGCAGGCAGTATGCACCGCAGGTCACCGAAGAAAGGCACGGATCAACATCAATAAGTCTCCCCACAATACGGCAATGAGAAGGCTCGGATTTGGTTTGCTTGATTGGTAGGGCTTGTAAGCACCTGCAGGCAGTTCTAGCAGAGCAGAGCATGCGCTGCAGGGCACCGAACTCAGGCACGCATCAGCACCTAAAAACCTCCTCACAACATGGCGAAGAGAGGACCCGGATTCGGTTTGCCTGATTGGTAGGGCTTGTAAGCACCTGTGGGCAACTCTAGCAAGCAGAGCAGAGTGTGTGCCATGGGGTACCGAAGACAGGCGCGTATCAACGCCAAAAAATAAAAAGAAAGGGGGAATTGTGGGGAGCAACTCGGACTAGACTAAGTTACTGGAATTAAGACTTATTCTATGCGTCTGCTCTCCCACAATATGGCACTGGGAGAGGAGTAAACAACTTCTACACAGCTGCCTCTCGCCAATTTGATTGACTGAGCTGCAGGAGCTGATCTTGCTCCTGATTGGAGGAGAGCAGCGTGCTCGGTGTGTGGGTCGCAGAGTTGGGATTGGTGGAAGAGGACTATAAAGGAGGAGAGAGACAACATGCACCAGGAACATCTATCTGAAGGAACACCTGAGCAGCCCCCGAGAGAGCCGGCCAGCAGTGTGCCGCTCCCCCGCGGAAGTGGGGAAAGTGGCAGGGGGGCCTGCCCCTCCATGGAGGTGGAGAGATGGCAGCCAACCCGGGAAGAACCAGCAAGAAACCCGGGAAGGGCCGAGCAGACAAAAGAACAGCGCAGGTTCCTGTGTTGTTCCTCCGCGAATGGGGGAGCGACACACTAGCCATCAAGGAAATGCAAATAAAAACTACAATGAGAGCTTGGTGCCGTGGAGTAACATGTAAAGCCACTGTCTACACTATCAGCCTCCCTATTTGCAGTTTGGGTGCTGGATGTTCCATTTCTGATCCAGCTCCCTGCGTATGCAACTGGGAAAGCAATAGAAGATCACCCAATCCTTGGACCTCTGCACCATGTGGGAGGTCCAGATGAAGTTCCTAATCTATGCCATTGGCCTGGCAAAATCCTGATAATCGCAGCTATTTGGGAAGTGAACCACTGGATGGGAGATTCTCTCAGCCTCTCCTTCTATGTAACTCTTTGAAATAAATAGATAAATCTTTAAAAAATAATTCTACAACAGTCCATCATTTATCCCAGTTATAACAGCTATCAACAAAAATTTAAAAAAAAATTGGCTAGGATGTATGGTAAAGGGTACTCAAATACACTTTCGATGGGAATGTAAAGTAGTACAATCATTTTTAAAAAAGACAGTATGGAAATTCCTCAGAAATCTGACAATTTATCTTTTTTTAAAACTTTTATTTAATGAATATAAATTTCCAAAATATAACTTATGGATTACAATGGCTTCCCCCCCCATACCGTCCCTCCCACCCACAACCCTCCCCTTTCCCACTCCCTCGCCCCTTCCATTCACATCAAGATTCATTTTCGATTCTCTTAATATACAGAAGATCAGCTTAGTATACATTAAGTACGGATTTCAAAAGTTTGCTCCCACACAGAAACATAAAGTGAAAAATAATAGATGATTTTTTTTAAATGATGATGAAATCAGAGCAGACCTATTGTCATGTTTAATCTCAGTGAGAGTCAAGTTGGGAATTGATAATTTCTTTTTTTTTTTTTTTTTTACAGAGGATCAGTTTAGTATGCATTAAGTAAAGATTTCAACAGTTTGCACCCCCATAGAAACACAAAGTGAAATATATTGTTTGAGTACTCGTTATAGCATTAAGTCTCAATGTACAGCACATTAAGGACAGAGATCCTACATGAGGAGTAAGTGCACAGTGACTCCTGTTGTTGACTTTACCAATTGAATCTCCTGTCTATGGCATCAGTAATCTCCCTATGCTCCAGTCATGAGTTTCCAAGGCTATGGAAGCCCTCTGAGTTCTCCGACTCTTGTCTTGTTTAGACAAGGTCATAGTCAAAAGTGGAAGTTCTCTCCTCCGTTCAGAGAAAGGTACCTCCTTCTTTGAAGACCTGTTCTTTCCACTGGGATCTCACTCGCAGAGATCTTTTTGCCAGAGTGTCTTGGCACTGCAAGGCAGAGGATTATCCTAGTGAGTCGCGGCGCTGGCCGACAATTTATTTTACATGACCCAGACATCCCACTCCTGGGAATTTCACTAAAGGAAATAAAAACAGCATATGAAAATGTTCTCTCTATCCCCATGTTTACTGCAGCTGAATTCACAATAGCTAAAATGTTGAATCTACTCAGTTGTCAATAATCTGATGACTGGATAAAGAAAATGTGATGTACATACATTATGGAATACTACTCAGTCATAAAAAAGAATCAAATCCTGTCCGTAATAAAATGGATGGAACTGGAAACCATTATGCTTAGTGAAATAAATCAGTCCCCAAAAGACAAATACTCTGTTTTCCCTGATATATTGAAACTAATATACAGAGTATAAAAATGTAATATTTACAAATGAGTGAAATTAGCATTTTGAGATATGATTTTTCTTTATGGTCCTTGTCTATACAGTGAGAAACAGTGGTATTTCCTACTTACTATTTGTTGAATTCTTTACTTATTGGAGGGTTAACCTAGGGATTATAACATAAACTGGCCAGCGCTGTGGCTCAATAGGCTAATCCTCCACCTTGTGGTGCCAGCACACCAGGTTCTAATCCCGGTCAGGGCACCGGATTCTGTCCTGGTTGCCCCTCTTCCAGGCCAGCCCTATGCTATGGCCCAGGAATGCAGTGGAGGATGGCCCAAGTGCTTGAGCCCTTCACCCCATGGGATACCAGGAGAAGCAACTGGCACCTGCCTTCGGATCAGCATGGTGTGCCGGCCACAGCGCGCCAGCTATGGTGGCCATTGGAGGGTGAACCAACGGCAAAAGGAAGACCTTTCTCTCTGTCTCTCTCTCACTGACCACTCTGCCTGTCAAAAAAAAAAAAAAAAACAAACCATAAACTAAAAGTATGTCATTGTAAAATTTGAAATAAAAAATAAGAAAGGAAGGAAAGAGGAGGTTGGACGCATGGGTAGAAGAGAGGGTAGAATGGGAAGTATCACTCAGCTCCTAATATGTATATATGAAACACATGAAGTTTGCTCACCTTATAGAAGTAAAATATTTTTTAGAATAAAAATAAATTAAAAGAAAATAAAGATTACAATTGGATTTTCAATAGTATCAAAAGGAATAAAGTACTTAGGAATAAAATTAACCAAGGAAATAAATCTAAACACTGAAACTTAGAAAGGATTATACAAATAAATGATCATACAAATGAATGGAAATTTATCCTGTGTTCATGGATTTATATATATATATATATATAGATGAAGTTTATATATAATATACAATTTTATATATTATACATATTATATATCATTATATATATTTATATATTGTATGTGGCATTTATATACATTTCATATGTATATTTATTATATATCTATGTATTATACATTTATATTATATTTTTATATAATATGTAATTAAATATTTATATATTATATATTTCATATATATTTATATTTATAAATGAAATCATAAGATTCTAAGTGAGCTATAGATTGAACTGATTCTTTATAACACCCTAATAGTTACTTTTAGCAGAAAAATTTAAAAATTATAGAGAAAATTCATATGGAATCTTAAAGGATCCAAAGACTCAAAATATTCTTGAAAAAAAGATCAAGGGACCGGCACCATGGCTCAATTGATTAATCTGCCTGTGGTGCTGGCATCCCATATGGGCACCAGGTTCTAGTCCTGGTCTCTCCTCTTCCAGTCCAGCTCTCTGCTGTGGCCTGGGAGGGCAGTGGAGGATGGCCCAAGTGCTTGGGCCCCTGCACCTGCATGGGAGACCAGGAAGAGGCACCTGGTACCTGGCTTTGGATCAGTGCAGTTCCAGCCATGGTGGCCATTTGGGGAGTGAACCAGCAGAAGGAAGACCTTTCTCTCTGTCTCTCACTGTCCATATCTCTACCTGCAAAAAAAGAAAAAGAAAAAGAAAAAGGAAAAGGAAAAGGAAAAGAGAGGAGAGGAGATCAAAGGAAATCAAAACTGGAGATCTCACATTTCCTTATTCCAGAAGGAAAAGTAACAAAAAGTATCATATTAGCATAACACAGACCAAAGGAGTGGAATAGAGAAGCTAAGAGTGGGTACTTGGCCTCTCAGTCAAGATTCTTTTTACGATGCAGACATCCCATTTGACAGTGTTTGGCTTGAATAATCAGCTCTGGCTCCTGACTCCAGACTTCTTGTCAATGCAAAACAAGGGAGGCAGTGGTGAAGGGACAAGAACTGGGGTCCCTGCAACCCACAAGGAGGCAAGGACTGTGTTTGCACCTCTGGCTCTTGCTCCAATTCCAGTTCCAGGCCAGACCTGGTCATTGTAGACATTTGGTGAGTGAACCAGAAGATAGCAGCTCACTCACTCGCTCTTTTTCTCTCCTTCCCTCAAATCAAAAAAATTGTAATATTAAGGTTAAATATATAATAAAATAAGCTATGCTAATAAAAGAATATCAAGATTTGATAATTTCACTGATATAGAAAAACTGACTAAATTCAGCTTACGAGTAAAACCCTGAACTAACCATAACTGATGAGAATCTCCACCACAAGAAGGACACCTATGGAAAATCTGCAGTAAATTCTTATAAAATGTGAACCAGGCACTGATACTTTAACACTTCCATTCAACCATGTAGCAGAGGACTATGCTAAAGAAATTCAAACAAACAAACAAAACCCTCCAGGTTGTACACAGAAGAGCAAACATGACTTGTAATGACTAAGATATATCTTGAGAGCAAAAGACTTCCTGAGTATTCACTAAAAACACAAAGTGAAATTCAGTGATGTTCAGAATATAAAATATATAAGCATCAAATATGTTCCTGTATACTAACAATGAATGTTATGAAAATACAATTAACATTAACATTCAAGGTAGCATCAAAGTGAAAATACCACTAACAAATTTAAGAAAAAACCTTGGATTGTATACTGGATAATACAAAATATAAGAACATACAATTCTGGGAGGTCCTGATGATTCATGGACAATGTTTAGTATGAAAGAACTATGATATTTAAGAAATGTTGCACCCCAATTAACCTAACATTTAATTCCACATTGCTTATTTGATATTGCCTAATTCAAATTAATTGTGCATATAGTTAAAGAAATACTTCATTTTTCTTATGGGAAACAATGTAAAAGATGTATTTATCACCAATTGAAGGTAAAGTGCTACCTCCTAATTGCTCCACTTAGCATGACAAAATATAAATTCAGTTATTTCCAGATTATGTTAATCTTGATAAGCTATATCCAAAGACCATAATATTAGATGTGATACTAACTTAAATGTTTAATATCATTTAACATTATACAGCAAATAAGATGATGTTTTCAATTTATTTCTTGAAAATAATGATGCATAAGTATGGGCTACAGTGTGAAATTTTAATCCACACATACAATGTGTACTGATGAAATCAGAGTAAGCAACATTTTCCCTTCTTTGACATTACACATCATTACCAAAGCCCTGGAACACCTTTCTTGTATTTGCTCATAAAATATAAGAATAGATTACTGAGGACTATAGTCAGCCCACCATTGTATATAACACAAGGTATTGAGTCCTATAATCTCACTCTGATTTGGTACCAATTACTCCAAGTAGTTCTTACAAATTCCTTAATTAACTAGTTTGAAAGAAAAATAGATACACAGATAAACAGAGAGGAAAAGATAATACTCCCATGCACTATTTTACTCACATATGTCTAAAATAGCTGTGGCTGTGCCAGACCTCAACAATGATTCAGATAGAACATCAAACACATAGGTGACAAAAACAAAAATAAGGAAGTAGGACAGCAACAAACTAAAGCAAAAAAAGAAGTCTGCATACCAAGGGAAACACTAAAAAGAACACAATAAATGAGACAAAATATTAGTAAATCTCAAATGTTTACGGGAGTAATACAAAACACATATACAACTCAAAAGCAAATATAATAAAAATGGACAAATGATCTGATCAGGTTTTTCAACCAAGTTATTCAAGCAGCTAACAGGTATTTGAAAAGGGGCTCAGCACTGCTAATCAGGGCCACAATGGTTATGAACTCACATATGTAAAAATGTCTATTATAAAAAAGCAAAAAGGATAAAATGTATTGAACCAGATGTGGAGGAAAGGGAACACATTAAATTGTGTGTGGTAATGTAAATTGTCACATCCACAATGGAAAACACTATGGAGTTGTCTAAAAGAAAATTTGAAATCAAATAACAAATGAAAAAGCATCCCTACTACTGGATATGTAATCAAAGGAACTAAAATCACTATCTCAAAGATACATCTGTTCATGTGAACATTATGCTCAAGAACAAGGTATGAACATAGCTGCATTGTCTGTCAATAGATGAATAGAGAAAAAGTGATACACACACACAATGGAATCACAATCAATACTAAAAAAGAAAATTCTGCCATTTTGTCACAACGTGGACCAAAAGCTATGAATGTGGACATTAGGATGCTTGAAATAAGACACAGAAAAATAAACACTACACAATCTACTTACATGAGGAATCTAAGAAAACCAAACGGAAGCACAGAACACAATAGTGGTTGCCAGGGTCTGAATATGAAGGAAATGAGAAGATGGTAATTGAATGACACATGTTTGCAATTAGGAGATAAATTAACTTCTTGAGACCTAATATACAGCACAGTACATTGACTATGTGAACAGTATTAGATACTCACAACTTAAGATCTTAATTTTTTTACAAGCTATAAAAGGTGATATTTTGTTAATTTGATTGTCCTATCGTTAAATAATATACATGTACAAGAGAATACAGAAGTTTATGAAAAATAGACTTAAAAGATAACTTGAATTTTCCATAAACTTTTAAAAGTCCCCTCATGAATCAAAACATCAGGTTTCAGACTTTGAATATATACAATTTTTTTTGTCAATTTTATTCGGATAATCTTGAAAAATTGGACTGTTAAATTATGAATTTGGCCGGTGCTGAGGCTCACTAGGCTAATCCTCCACCTGCGGCGCTGGCACCCAGGGTTGTAGTCCTAGTTGGGGTGCTGGATTCTGTCCCAGTTGCTCCTCTTCCAGTGCAGCTCTCTGCTGTGGCCCAGGTGTGCAGTGGAGGATGGCCCAAGTCCTTGGGCCTTTGCACCCACATGGGAGACCAGGAGGAAGCACCTGGCTCCTGGCTTCGGATCAGCACAGTGCACTGGCCAGAATGCATTGGCCATAGCAGCCACTTTGTGGGGTGAACCAATGGAAAAAGTAAGACCTTTCTCTTTGTCTCTCTCTCTCACTGTCTAACTCTGGCTGTCTGAAAAAAATATATATGTAAATTTAAAAAAACTTAGGAATATAGATTTGAATCATTGGTATTAGGAAGGTTATCATGGAACATAAATATGTTTTAAAACACTCATAAATGTGACTATCTAAAATTTCTAGTTGGAAGGTTCAAAGACAGATGATCACCTGTCAAGGTAAAGTATAAGGGCTAAGATGACATCCAAGTACCGAATTACAGTGGCCTCCTGCCCCTCTAACACTTCAACAAAAACCCTGAGCCAAATAAACCTGCTTTGTTTTTGATTTCCCTACTCTATAACACATGTCAGCAATGTGAAGTGAGGTCAGACCCCAGAAAGGGCTATGCTGAGAGGTAAAGGTTAAGGTCTGAGACCCTGCTCCGACTCCTTTGGAAATCTTGGGGAATCAGGTCACCCTGGGAAGAAAAGAGGAACTGAGGACCCCATATATGACAGCCCCTCACCTGCGTGAACCCTATTCTCACAGCCTGGATTCTCCCTAGCGACCACCTGGTCCCCACTGCACTATCCAGGAAGACGTGAGTCTGCCACCACACAGCTGCCCAGAGATGACTCCTGGGCTCCTGAGCCGACAAGTACCTGCCAGGAAGGGACAGGACTCCTGGAGTCTGGGTGCCAGCTCAGCTCTGACCCTGTGGACAGAAGGGCTGAGGGCAGTGCTGGGCTGGCAGTGAGATGGGGCCACAGACTCCAGAGTCCTCACCGCTTGCCCCATCTCTGCACTGCTGCCCTGCACTCATCTTCTCACAGCTTCTGAGGGAATGAACCTCCCAGCAGCACAGCCCCCTCCTCGGACCTCTCTTTGCCACAGAACTGGACAACAATTATGGCATCAAGATCCTTCATGATTACGTAGCATTTATGCCATTGCACGTGATTGGACAGTTCAGATACTGTGAGCACATACAATGTCACAAAGGATGCAACCAATCAACATCCTCCACAGCACTGATGTGCCAGATGGGAAAAAATAAGAGAGGAGTCCTGGGTTCAGTACCAAAACTTCATTCTCCAGGGCTCCACCCTGCCTGCAGTGGGAGGGCTTTTCACCTCTGGTTCTGCTTCCTGCTTGGCGCCCTCCTGCTCTCTGGTCCCTGTCACTCAGAGGATCCTACCCAGAGGTTGCAGGACCCTGCTTCAGGTTAGTCACAATCTAATAGCTGTTTATTGGCATCTGAGCCTTCCTTTTCAACTTACATATGACATATTTCTCTGATGAGTCATTTGTGTTTTTTAAAATATTGATTTAAAGAC
Organism: Oryctolagus cuniculus; assembly: GCF_964237555.1. Lineage (NCBI taxonomy): Eukaryota > Metazoa > Chordata > Mammalia > Lagomorpha > Leporidae > Oryctolagus > Oryctolagus cuniculus. The sequence continues at coordinate 392,054 of NW_027208355.1, forward strand.
TGTTTAAAGATATCACATAATTTAACATCAATCATTTTCCCCTTTTTGCCAATTTTTTTTCTCATTTGCCTATTGTCCTTAAATATTATTTTCTATTAACTTCTTGCTGGTATGTAGTACTATATATATTTAATATTGATATTTGTAGTAAATCATTTATCAGTTTTATTTATTTTTGTATTTCATGAAATAACACTGTATATAAACATAATCCAATATATTTGTATTTTACTGCTCAGAAATTGATCTTCACACCTTATAATTTCTTTTTTGCTGTTATATTTCACACACTATTCCTGCAGTAGAAAGTTGTAGAGAGATAGTGCAGGCATCAGGATCTAGGTTACTCCCAAAGGAGAAAAATTTCAATGACCCTAATACTTGTGTTGTTTGTGTAGCTTCCACTTTATGTTGATTAGATTAAAAACTCCCTGTCTTTGTTGTTGTGTTTTGTTTGTTAGACTGTTTTGCTCAGAGTTATTTTTAATTGGATGCTGAACTTTATTAAATGCTTTTATACATGTTACCTAAATGAGCATGTGATTTTCTTCTTGTAGTTTTTTACCTGCCTGGGTGACTTGTACAGGAATCTTAACCACTCTTGCATGTTTTATTATATCTTGCTTGCTATTAATCTATTATGTTTTCTTACGTGATTTCGTTTATTTTATTAATATTTTGTTTTGGATACTTCTAGCTCTTTTTATGAAAGGGATATTTTTATTTTTCTGGCATAATGGAAAGAGTTTATTGGAAAAAACCTGACAGACTGGAGGGAAGGGATGAGGCAGGAAAAGAGGGAGAAGGAGAGCAAAGAAAGAGATCCAAAGACAGAGAGAAAGAGATCAGGAGATGGAGAGAAAGAGAGAGCAAAAAGGGAAACTTTCAAGAAACTTCTTGTTTCAAGAAGTGGTAAACCTGCATCATTTCAATGTAATGCTGATTTTCCAAAATACATTTTAAAGTATTCTCTGCTTATTTCCACTTTGAGTTGGTCTGGGAAACATAGATTTGTCTTTTTTTTTCCTTAAAAGCTTTGAATATTCTGTAAGTTGGGACCAAAATTTAGATTTGTGTGACGGTTCCCATGGTTTTCTTGGATCTTTATAGATGGGGGATCCATGTGATTTTTTTCTCCTCATGATTAGATGAGTCTATGGGTTTTTGGGAAGAGGGCCACCATTTTTATTGTATCACATCAAGAGTAAGGTACCATCAACATGACATCACTGTTGATGTTGATCTGGAACACCTGGTGGCAGTAGTGTTTCTCAGTTTTCTCTAATGTGAAGCTACTCTGTGCCTACCTCAAGCCCTTTTCCATACTGTACTCTTTTGAAGTAGTTCACTATGCATAGCCCATGCTTAAGGAGTGGAGAGTTACACACATATCCTTGAAGGTAGAATTTATTTGGGATTCTTTTGCCTGGAAAAATGATCTCCTCATTTATTTATTTATTCAACCATTCATTTATGTCACTGTTGATCCAGGAATATTGACTTTATACTTTGAATATTATCCAGTAGGGGCCTTCAAAGATTTCACAGAAGATGCATATCATGAAAAAAGAAATATTTGCATGAATTTAAACATTTTGAACCAAGAAATATATCATAATTCAATTTTCTATGAAATTTTGAAGTTTCTATACTTTTTCATTGGTGTTACTACTTAAGTTATTCTAGTTTTAGCCATTGAGAAACTTCATCTGATTCTATTGTCATTCTCTCTCATGATGGGGTCATTTATTTGTTAGGGACACATCTTTTATTCTCTGGCACTGTAAGATGTCCCAAGCTCATATTTATATATGTCCTTGCCTGACTGAGACTCAGCCATTTTTCCAAAGAGCCCTGGATTCTGTAATTGGAGAATTGCTTTAGAAATCAAGATCTGGGCACTATGTATGTTCAGTGCTCCTGGGCTGTTGTTACTTCCAAGACCCATCAGCTGTCAGAGCAAGGAAATGTATGTATACCACTCTGTGTATATATGTATGTATAAATATTCCTATACTTAACTATCTGTATGTACATATGTATAAAACTAAATGTGTTCATATTGTTAACTCCAACCCAAATCCTTGACCATGAGAATCATCTTAGCCATCTTCCTTTGCCTTTCTGTAAATGTCCTTTCCAGAACACTGTTTTAAAAAGATTTTCAGAGGCCAGCGTTGTGCTATAGTGCATTAGACTGCTAGCTGTGATGGTGGCATCTCATATGAGCACTGGTTGGAGTTCTGGCTGCTCCAGTGTTGATCCTGCACCCTGTTAATGCACTCTGGCAAAGTAGCAGAAGAAGGACAAAGTACTTGAACCACTACCAGCCATTTGGGAGACCTGGATAGAGTTTTTGGCTCCTTGCTTCACCTTGGCCCAGTCCTAGCCATTTTGGCCATTTGGAGAGTGGACCATCAGATGGAAGATCTCTCTCTCTTTCACTCTTTCTCTCCCCCCCCCTCTCTCTTCCTGTCTCTATAAGTGCCTTTAAAATAAATAAATATTTTAGAAATTTCCTTAAGTTTATTCTGAAAACACATCTCTGTTTACATGTGTATGCATTATATGTTCATCATAGAACATTTGAAAATTTAATATAGTCTATTAGAGGTGATAAAACCTCCTTTTATATTCAGTCACTTAACATTTGCACACACATACATGCATATATATGTATAATTTATAAACAAAACTATGACTAAATTAGATATAGTATTTTGTATTCTACTTTTCCTACTCAATAATTTGTAATGAGCTTTTCCTTCATTTTGTTAGCTATTTTTTAAAGTTCATAATTTTAATTGGCTGAAAATGTTAACCTCTCCTTTTGATAACTTAAGTTTTAACAATTTTGAAAAAAATAAAATAACAATTTTGGTATTATGAATAAGTATAGGAAAAACTCTTCAAGATAAGTCATCATACATGTTTCTGATTTTTTAGACTATTTTATATAAGTTGAATTTCTTGGCCCAGAGTAATTACTGAGCCCCAGAGTAGGGACACTTAAAGCACTATGGCAAACAGTGCCAAGTGTCCCTCCAGAAAAGACAGCAGTAATTGAGTTGCCTACCAAAATTGTATAAGATTCATTTTATTGAGAATATGCTCAGTACTAAGAGATACTGGAATAATTTTAAAAGAATCATCAATTGAGTCAATAAAATGTCATCTCTTGTTTTGCATTAAATTTGTTTTATTATAAGTGTGTTTGAGCTTTATTTCCTAAGTTCACTGTCCATTTATATTGTCAATATTTCTTCATTTCTATATTGTCTTTACCAATTTTTTAAGAATTTTTTATTTAAATGAGTGGAACAAATATCATGTATTTCACATATTTGGTTTTAGAGTAATCATGCTTCCACTCTCTCTCTTCCACCCTCCTACTTCCTTACTTATGTTCCTTTTATTTTATACAATGACATAACTTTTAATTTACTTTATACTCACGCTCCAGTAAATAAAGAAATCACCTAGTAACAAGAAGTAAGTAGGTAACTAAAAAAATTAAAAATAAAACATTTCCTCAAGAGTATAGATAAGGGCTAAAAAATCAAATGTAAAAATCAATTTTGATCCTGTACTAAATTTTTTACTCTGTATATTAGCTGCCACAAATCAGAGAAACATTTTATATTTATCTTTATAGCACTGGCTTATTTCAATAAACATAACAGTCTCCAGTTGTATCCCATTTTTTGTAAAAGAGAGAATTTCATTCTTTGTAATGAATGAGTAGTATTCCATTGTGTGTGTTTGTCTGAGAGTGTGTGTATACATATGCATATATTTCACAACTTCAAAATTAGCCATTGGTTGATGGCCACCTGGATTGATTCCATATCTTAGATATTTTGAATTGAGATGCAATATAACCATTAATGCCCAGATAACTCTTTCATATGCTGATTTTACTTTGAGCAAATTCCAAGGACTGGGATTTCTAGGTCATATGGGATATCTATTTTCAGATTTCTGAGGAATCTCTATACTGTCTTGCATAATGGCTGTGCTAATTACCAGTCCCATCAATAGTAGATTAGGGTACCTTTTTCACCACATCCTCACCAGCATTTGTTGTTTGATTTTTGATGATAGCCATTCTAATTGTGGTGAGGTAAAACTTTGTTATGATTTTTATATGCATTTTCCTGATGGCAAGTGACTCTGGGCTTCTTTCCATGTGTCTTTTGGCCATTTGTATTCCATTCTTTTAAAAATCCGTTTATATTGTTAGCCCCTTTCATAACTGGATTGCATGTTTTGTTGTTGTTAGTATCTTGAACTCTCTCTATATCCTATTATTAATCAATTATGGAATATATAGTTTGCACATATTTTATCCCATTCTGCTGATTTCCTCTTTAAGTTGCTGAGTGTTTTTCCTTTCTAGAGCAGAAGCTTTGTTGCTTCATGTAATCTCATTTGTCTATGGTTGCCTTTATTGCCTGTGTTTCTGGGGCATTTTTCCAAGATGTCTTTGCCTGAGCCAGTGTCTTGTAGTTTTTCCCCTTTGTTTTCCTTGAGTAATTTGATGGTTTGGGGTCTTAGATTTAAGTCGTTGATCCACTATGAGATGATTTTGTAGAGGGTATAAGATAGAGGTTCTTGTTTCATACTCATATATTATCCTATGATTAACTGTTTTATAGAATAAAATGCATTGCTTTATCAAGTTTAGAGTTTTTGTCTTATAAACCACTTTTCTTAAATGATTATTTATATGTTTTTAAAAGTATTTATGCAGTCTACTGCTTTTTTCATTTCTTTGTCAATGAAAACTATGGATAAAAGTTACAACTGAAAACCAGAAAGATTGTGAAAGGCAGAGAGGAGGCTTATATTTGGGAATTTAAACCATGGAAATGGCCTCATGAAGAACGGACAACCTTACTGTGTTAATAAAGTTAAACTATGTTCCATTATATGTATATATGAAAAACATGAAACTTGCATACCTTAAATAGAGTTGAAAAATCCATTTTTCCAGAAGAATTAGTTATTTAGCCTAGATTATTTCTTCAGAACCAGTGGTCATTTAAACTGAAAGTCATTGAATAAAATTTATACCTAAATTAACATAAAAAGGTTTTGTACCTAAATACCATTATTTCTAGAGTGGCTTTGAGGGCACAGAAGTGTTAATTATTATGATACTCAATTTTATTTTTTTTAACTTTTATTTAATGCATATAAATTTCCAAAGTACAGCTTATGGATTACAATGGATTCCCCCCCACCCCTTAACTTCCCTCCAACCCGCAACCCTCCACTTTCCCACTCCCTCTCCCCTTCCATTCACATCAAGATTCATTTTCAATTCTCTTTATATACAGAAGATAGTTTAGTATATATTAAGTAAATATTTCAACAGTTTGCACCCACACAGAAACACAAAGTGAAAAATACTGTTTGAGTACTAGTTATAGTATTAAATCTCAATGTACAGCACACTAAGGACAGAGATCCTACATGAGGAGTAAGTGCACAGTGACTTCTGTTGTTGACTTAACAAATTGACACTCTCTTTATGGCATCAGTAATCACCCTAGGCTCTTGTCATGAGTTGCCAAGGCTATGGAAGCCTTTTGATTTCACTGACTCAGATCTTATTTAGACAAGACCATTGTCAAAGTGGAAGTTCTCCCTTCAGAGAAAGGTACCTCCTTCTTTGATGACCCATTCTTTCCACTGGGATCTCACTCGCAGAGATTTTTCATTTAAGTCATATTTTTTTTTTTCCAGAGTGTCTTGGCTTTCCATACCTGAAATACTCTCATGGGCTTTTCAGCTGGATCTGCATGCCTTAAGGGCTGATTCTGAGGCCAGAGTGCTGTTTAGGACATCTGCCATTCTATGGGTCTGCTGTGTATCTCGCTTCCCATGTTGGATCATTCTCTCCCTTTTTTATTCTATCAACTAGTATTTGCAGACACTATTGTTTTTTATGTGCTCCCTTTGGTTCTTAGGCCTATCATTATGATCAATTGTGAACAGAAATTGATCACTGGGACTAGTGAGATGGCATTGGTACATGCCACCTTGATGGGATTGAATTGGAATCCCCTGGTATGTTTCTAACTCTACCATTTGGGGCAAGTCAGCTTGAGCATGTCCCGAATTGCACATCTCTTCCCTCTCTTATTCCCACTCTTATATTTAACAGCGATCACTTTTCAGTTAAGTTTCAGCACTTAAAAAGAATTGTGTATTGATTACAGTATTCAACCAAAAGTATTAAGTAGAACAAACAAAAAAATACTAAGAGGGATAACATATTAAGTTGTTCATCAACAGTCAGGGCAAGGGCTGATCAAGTCACCATTTCTCATAGTGTTCATTTCACTTTAACAGGTTTCCACTTTGGTTCTCAGTTAGTTGTCAGCTATCAGGGAGAACAAGTGGTATTTGTCCCTTTGGGATTGGCTTATTTCACTCAGCAAAATGTTTTCCAAATTCCTAACAGGGATCACTTTTCAGTTAAAATTTAAACACCTAAGAATAATTGTGTGTTAATTACAGAGTTCAACCAACAGTACTAGAACAAAAAAAATACTAAAATGGATAAAGTATTACATTGTACATCCACCATCAGGACAATTTTCTAATAATATGCCATAAGTGTTTGGCTCTGGATAGTCAAAGATAAATACTTTTCTGTTGTAGAATTTCATAGCTGGAAGATACACTGAATGACCAGCTGTCAAGTCAAAATAATCTGGGGTTGGTGTTAAGCCACTGCTTGCAATGCAGGCATCCCATATCTGAGTGTCAGTTTGACTTCTAGATCATCTGCTTCCAATAAAACTCCCTAGTAATGTGCCTAGAAAGGAAGAAGATGGCCCATATTGTTGAGCTCCTGCCACCCATCTGGGAGACCTGAATGGAGTTCCACATTCCTGGTTTTGACCTGGAGCAATGCTAGTAGCCATTATGGCCATTTGGGTAGTCAATCAGCAGATGGAAGAGAAATCTCTCTCTCTCTCTCTCTCTCTCTCTCTCTCTCTCTCCATTTCAAAAAATTTAAAAATGTCAAATTTATCCTAATTGATAAGTGTGTTAGTATATTTGTGTCCTTTATACCACATCAAAGACATGGCTTTTATCTTACAGAAAAAAAAGAATAAAATTTGTAAGTGCCTTTGTCAAGTGGAATTTTTAAAAAGATTCTCATTTAGCACATCTGTAAGAGATGTTTTATGTTTTCATGTTTTTCTTTCTGTAGTTTAAGATAATGTGAAACCCCTGTTACCATTCATTTTCCTCTTCAGGGGCTAGTGTAATTTTGAATGTTCTGGGGGTGATTAAACACATTACTCTGTATAAACAAATTTTGCACTTAAAGTGTGTTTTAGTTCTAGATTTTCAGCATGTGTTCTGTTCCATTGCTTTAGCTTGCTTCTGTGTTGTCACCATTGCTGAATTACCTTGTCTGACTGTGTACATCCTTTGTTTCCTCTCAAATCTGTTTTTTAATGTTCATTCTTACATTACCTTCTCTTAATGTACCACTCTTGTATTACCTATTTAATTTTCTTTCCCGATAGTCATTTTTTTTCTCCTCTAATTCATTTTTACTGAATTCTAATTGTTTTTCTTTTGGGTATTTACATAGTAATCTAATTATTATTCATACTTGAATTGTTCTGATTCTGAGAAATTTGTTATTTCACAATCTAATGTTTTATTTATGTCAGATCATTTATTAATGCTATATTTTTTGTTTTTGCTGTTTGGTGATCATGTCTTTCCTGTATCTTCAATTTGCTTTTCTTTTTTTTAAAATTTTTTAACAGGCAGAGTGGACAGTGAAAAAGAGAGACAGAGAGAAAGGTCTTCCTTTTTTGCCATTGGTTCACCCTCCAATGGCCACCGCGGCTGGTGCGCTGCAGCCGGTGCACCGCGCTGATCCGAAGGCAGGAGCCAGGTGCTTCTCCTGGTCTCCCGTAGAGTGCAGGGCCCAAGCACTTGGACCATCCTCCACTGCACTCCCTGGACACAGCAGAGAGCTGGCCTGGAAGAGGGGCAACCAGGACAGAATCCAGCACCCCAACTGGGACTAGAACCTGGTGTGCTGGCGCCACAAGGCGGAGGATTAGCCTATTGAGCCACGGTGCCAGCCTTCAATTTGCTTTTCTATTCTCTGTTGCTCTGTGGGTGGATTGCAACTGTGCCTATTCCATGTTCATATTGAAGCACAATGCTCTATGCTGTTTTATGGGGTGGCTTCTATGTAGGTTGTTAGGGGACAGGCAGGGAAGAATCTTCTAGCTTCACGATTCTAAAGTTATGTATGATGTTTATGAATTGGACTAAAACTTGGCTATGCTCTATTTTCTGGAAGCTTCCTTTCTTATATTTTTCCATCATATGTTAGAACTTTCTCTTTACCTTGATTTTAGTTTTGCCAACATTCACATTGGATTCTCCTCCCAGTGGAGCTTCCTCGTTGTAGATTTCTCCTCAGAAACAAGTGCATGTGCTTATGACTTTTGTGAATTACTTCTTCCTAGGCTCCACCAGCATCAATGAACCTTACAGAAAACCTGCTACTCTTTAACACATCTTAGCTGATTTCAGTTTTTCTCTTAAAGGCATCCCATCAAATTTCTCCTCAGGATGAAGACTTCAATGTTGTTGGGAATTTTGGACCTGAGGTACTACTTCTTACCTTTTTAAAAAAATATTTTTTGTGGCTATGAGTATTGGCCACATACATATTTAGTCCTTTTGAGGAGATATTTACTGACATAGGGAAAGTAGGTCCTGTGTGGGTAATAAGTCACATCTGGAATGTCAGAGACATAGTAACATCAAAGTATGCATGTACTACAAACCATTTGAAGAGTAGCTGGTTTGAGGTGCAACAGACAAAGACACCACTTTGGATGTCACATACAACAGGAGAGTGCTGGGGATAAGTCCCACCTCTGCTTCTCCATCTTCATACTAATTATACTGGGAGGCAGGTGATGACCATACTCTGTCTCCCCTCATGGCCATCGTGTTTCCCTTTTTTCTCTCTGGTCATTTCCTTCTCTGCCTCTTCTCATCTTTCTCGCTGTGGCGCTCTGAGGTGTGACACGGACGAACCCTCTTCCTCACCAGGCCGGTGCCTTTCTTCTTCTGCCCGCCCTGCTCCATTTCTCTCTGGCCACCACCGCCACTGCCGCCCAGCTGGTGTCAGTGCCTTGCTTTTCCCCCCCACATCGTTCCTGCAGCTTATGGCTCAGGGCACCTTCAGTATTTCTGCTCAAAGTAACCACATACCTCTTTAAAAATTCCTCCAAGAAAGAGAAGATGCTTTACCTGACTCTTTGTGCCTTTATCTCATGGTGAACTTTCTGAGCAAGTATACAACTACCCAGAAGGCCTAGAAGTGCTGTATATAGAGCAGTTCCACTTCACTGCTGAGCCACCTTGAGAACCTAGCTGATGATAGGTTATTTGGTTAGAAGACAAGGAAGAGAGGATTTCATCTTTGAAGTATCAGATTCAGAAATGATTACCTCTGACCACATCCTGTTTACCAGGACTGAATCACATGGCTCAAATGAAACTATAGTGGATAACTGGAAAAGACTTTATTTTTATGTTTTAAAAGGCACCCAAATACACCATCCAACACCTCTATGACCAGCACCTGCATGCAGACAGTAAGAACTTTTTGCTATACTATACTGAACTCTTAATATTCATCACTGAAAGCACAAGAAGTAGTGTCTTTTATTCAATATTTGTAATTTCAATTGTGCATTCCCTCTTGATTAAGCTCACAAATTAGTTCACTATATATTTGTAAAGAACTTTGGGCAGGTGATTGGCACAGAAGTTAAGATGCCACTTTGGGTATGGGCATTCCATATTGGAGTACATGCTTTGAGTCCCAGCTCCTTTGTTTTCTATCCCTTGCCATAGCAATGTGCACCCTAGGAAGTAGCAAGTGATGACTCACATACCTGGATCTTTTTCACCCACATGGAAGACTGAGCCAGTTTCAAGTTCTTGACTCCAGTTTTGTTCATTCCTGGCTGTTACACATATTTGGGGGAGTGTACCAGCTGATAGGAGATCTCCCTGTCTTTCCCATTCAGATAAAGTGAAAATAAATAAAAAAATAAAAATAAAATAAAAATTCTGGATGCTATAATAAAATCTAAGTTACTAAAAAAGCAAAATATTATAGACCAGAAACCATAATGATGGGAAAAATTAAGTGTGGATCTTATAGTGACATTTCCAGCTAACTTGGATGAGAAGGCAATAAAAAACTGCTCAAAGGGGGATCTGAAAATTCTGAATGTGGTGAGAACCATAAATAATAAACACACAAGTACTAGAGTGAGTATATGCCTTCAAAAGATTTGTTCTTAAAATAAAATTCAAAGAATATAAAAATCACATATAAGGAAATAAACAAGTATAGCTTTAAGGTTTAGTTTACAGCTTTGCATGTATGCCTTTTGATGAATCTGAATTATATACAGGACCAATCTAAGACTATTTTAACCATATTATCTTCTACACCCCATCCCCAGTAGTTTATTTCCAGTACTTTTAAAATTGTCAACATGGCTAATTAAATCTCTGTGCATCGACTTACATTCTGAGTATTTATGGAGCCCAAAACCAAATTTTGATGCAATATTACTTTAGAACCAGAGTGAAGAGTTTAGAACACTGTGAGAATGGACATGAGTTTAAAGTACTCTTTTTCTTTATGGTTTCATCTTATTTGACAGAATAACAAAAAATAAATTTTAGGCAAATATTTCTTCTGAAGTGGTTTTAATGAGTTCTAGAAATCCTGATTCAAACCACTTGCTAGTTAAATATCTTCATTGTCCCAACTTGGAGAAATGAATGTCTAGATTATACCGCCATGTACTATTGGTTAATAGATTCTGTAATGCCTTTCAAAAAGCTTATTGACTACATTTTGCCCTCATTTGGAAAATTAAATCAAAGAAAATGAAAGATAAATTATGTATGTTGGGATTATCCATAAGAACAGCTGTAAAATTTATGATGTAAAATCACAATATACAGAGTTTTCCTCATTTAGACTGTTTAGCCTTGGCTGTCTTTCCCTCTTAGTATGATAAATCAGTGTGAATCTTAAAGATTGCCATACTTTCTCTTTTCCAATGAAACCTGGGGTAGATTAGCACTTCACTACATAAGATTCTAGATTTCTACGTGTTTATTAAGGTACTTATGGAGGTCTGTGTGCTTGAGTCACAATTTGAAAGAAGTTAATTGGTAACTAAAATGTTAACATTGTCATTAGCAGAATTGCTAAGTATTTTCTTTTTATCTCAGTGTTCATTTTATTCTTGTTGGCTCTTGATGTTTTGAAAATTTACAGCATGATACCATAAGAAACTGTGGACTGTTGTGCATTTGAAGGTTTATATATTTATTTTAAATTTCACATCTGTGAACAGTGCTGGTATTCTTTTGCTTTGCTTATAAGTATAATCAAATTTTACAAGGAAGTGACAGCTGGCAATGCATGTACCTCAGTGTAGACAGGCAATCTAAACAGTAAAGTTGGGCACTCTGGGTTTATTGGTAAACAGTGCCAAGTCTATGAGTGAATGGATAACAAACATCTTTAGTTTCCAATCAGTGCAATTTGTGTTTAATAGTCCAAAATTTTGGGGTTGGCATAGTGGCGTGATGGTTAAAGTTGTGGCTTGTAAGGCTGACATCCCATATGGGCACTGGGTTGAATCCCAGCTGCTCCACTTCTGATCCAGCTCCCTGTTAATGGACCTAGAAAACAGGTGGAAGATTGCTCAAGTGTTGATCCCCTGCATCTACATGGGAGACCCAGAAGCCTCTCGCTCTTGTCTTCAGATTAGCACATCTCCAGCCATTTGGCCATTTGGGGAGTAAAGTAGTAGATGGAAGATATCTCTCTTCTTCTCTAACTTTGCATTTCAAATAAATAAATTAATCTTTATGGGAAAAGTCCAGAATTAAACAACCACAGATGTGCTGTGTTATTTATTTTTATTCATAATGTACAACCTTAAAATAAGTAAGAACAGACTGTGAATACTGGATGGTACAAAAACATCATGGGATTCATGGGAGATTACTTAGCCTAAACAGTGGCACATTGAGAAGATTTTGGAAATATGGAATTAAAAGATAAGTATTCTTGCAAAAATATTTAAATCCAGGTATAGTTTTTATAGTCCATATTTTCTATCAATTTTAAGACTCATCATATCATCTCAGAGCTCATCTTGAAAACACAGTATTCCATTTTTTCTAATAAAAGAACATTCTATGAGCATCACAGTTACCTGATTTCAAGAGTATTTATTGTTGTTCAGCAACAGATTTCTGTCCAATTTAATAAGCAATGATTATTTTGATTTTTCCATATGTCAGACATGTCCAAGAAAAGAAGTAGGGAAAGTGACTGGGTCTTTTCTTTGCCCATTTCTTTCATTTAGTCTTCACACTCCCTCTAACATTTCCTTGACCTAATGGAAACAAGGCCAGTTGCCCCAAGCTCACCTCATTGTCATCTTTTTCTCTGGATCCTCTTAGGTTGTCCTTGAATGTTTTACTCTAGCACCTGAAAATCCTTCAGAAACACAGTTTTAAAGCTAAGTTTTACAGGCTTAAGTTAAACATGTTTCACTGAAAGATAATATGTATTTGCAGTATGTGATACACATACTAGAAGGGTAGGTTTGCCAGATAAAATGCAGGACACCCAATACCACGTGGAACATCATCAAACCAAAAATTACATTGTTTAGCAGAAATTCAAATTTAGCTACGGGCTTCATCTTTCTAAATCTGACCACTTTGCTCAAGCGACATATAAAAGCTTCTCAAATTAACTAATGAATTGATGACAAACTGCTGCCTATATTGTATCATGATTATTCCTCTTTTAACCTAGGGTGTGAGGATACTTTGTTATTTGCACTTCCATCAAACAGTTAACTATCAGTCCAATTAGTTAGACTTACTATTGTGAAGTCTATACATGTATAGGCTTCACAAAATACTTTTTAGTACACTTCTATCTTCAATTTTACATTACCACAGTAACATTTTAGGGAAGAGAAAAACTGCCCTTGTCAGCTGTGGCTGTTAGTAATATTCAAACTATAGTTTCTAGTTGAAAGACAGGCTCAATTTTTTCCATAACAATAATGACTACTTTATCTTTTCCCAAGTGACCACAGCTCAAGCACCATTACTCCAAAGGTTAGGATGCCTTGTGTGATGAGAGACTAGATTGATCACACTATTTGACAAAGTAATTTCATTTCTAGGGGTTTATCCTAAGGAAACAAAAAGAATAGACTACAAAGATATCTGCACAGGATGTTATTCACACTGTTGCTTGTAATAGCAATCAATCAACAAATAAATAGGAGAAATTGAGGACAACATTCACAATGCCATCAGAAAATGATTAGCTAAGTCAGTGATGGAACATCCAACCAAATTAGTCTCCTAACTGGATCTTACTATTTATTCTTATCCAGCTACTATCAGTCTCAGCAAGATAAGTGAACTTTTTAAAACAGCAGAGACTAAAAAGAGACCTCCAGGCTTAAAATATACCAATATTTTCTGATCCTTATTATCTATTCATCTGACAAAAGCATTTTAGTTAACAACTAAAATACAAACACTATATATTCATTTATTATATACAATGGGTACTTCAAAAAGATTGAAGAAAATGGAATATAAAATACATTTATTTTGGTGCATGAAAACTTGAAATCCATGCAGATAAAGGGATGTTCAAAAAACTCAATGAAAATAAGTGTTACAAAATCTATATATGAATTTTAAGTTTTTCTGAACCAAAATAATTTGTTTCATTTTATAAGAATTTTTGAAGTATCACTGTATATATTTTTTAAGATAGGTATACATTATGGAATGGCTAAGGAAAGTGACAACATACATATCACCATACATATCACCTTGCACATATTTTGAGTTAGAACTACTTAAATCTATTTTCTCAACAATTTTGGAGAATATTATTCATTGTTATTAACTATATTAACCATGTTTCACTTTTATCTCCATCCTCCAAGTCAATCAATGTTTAAAATTTTTGTTTTAATTTTATTAATATATTAGAAAGTAGATTTAATGTATTTTCATGCACAATTTTATGATAACCATACTTCCTGACTACCCTTCCATCCTCCTTCCCTCAATCCCCCTCCTTCCTCCCTCCTTCCTTTTTTTTTTTTAGATTTTTGCAAAGACACATTTTCATTCTACTCTATAATCACTGGCTTAATGTGTCACTAACTATAAAAGTATCAACTTCTATCCTTTGATTATACACCCACATTTTCTGCCCCTCATCAAGTTCTTTAAGTTTGCTGTTTGTTTTCTCAGCTTAAATGTTCTCTTCCTTGCTTCCTTATTGAAGATCATACCACATTATGTTTTAACCTCAACTATTACCCATGAATGAAAATGTTCAAACTATTCTATCTAAAGCAACCTTTTTCTCCTGGGCTAGTATCTATTGAATTACCATGTTTTTTTTTTTTTTTTCTTCAGAGCATTGAAAAAACTTAATCTATTTTTACCAAAAATATATATTGGCTGTACTGCCTCCTTTAAATATGCTCTATGATTGAACAGTTCTGCCATTCAAGCCACTCCAGAATGTGTAGTGAATTAATAGAAAAATCAGGTATATGAATCTCATTAGCATCAACACATGCTGGCAATTAACAGTCAGCCCCATAAAGGAAAAATTCTGACAGTCACAGTAATCTTGTTTCTTTTGAAAATTGATTTAGAAGTATACAAAACATGTAGCTGGCAGTACATAAGGAAATGTCTACCTTGGAATGTCTCAGAAATTTTACATGCTCTTCTAAAAGAAATCAGGAGAGATATTGCTCTTTGAGGATGCAATATTTCTCTTTTTTTAAAGATTAATTTTATTTATTTGAAAGACAGAGTTACAGAGAGAGGTAGAGACAAAGAGAGTGGTCTTCCATCTGTGGGTTCACTCCCCAAATGGCTGCAGCAGCAGGAGCTGAGCCATTCTGAAGTTGGGAGCCAGGAACTTCTTTTGGGTCTCTCCCATGGGTGCAGCATCCCAAAAACTTAGGCCATCTTCTATTGCTTTCCCAGGCTACAGCAGAGAGCTGGATTGGAAGTAGAGCAGCTGGGACTTGAACCAGCACCCATACGGGATGCTGGCACTTCAGGCCAGGGCTTTAACCCTCTGCACCATAGCGCCAGCCCCATGATGTGATATTTCTTGAGGGGCCACAACCCTTTTGAAAGCATGAAAGGTGTAGTTGCTATGCTCTGATTGCATGCATATAAAAGTGTAAAGAATGGGTCTCTAATGGATCAAGCACTAATTTACCAATCAGAACATGGGTTTCAGGTACAGAAATGAAGACACATGCAGCCTGTGATGGCTGCAAATACATTGGATTGGGGACACTTGGAGACAAGCAGGGCCTATTCATAGAGGGAATGAAAACACACTAGGGAAAAAGAGAGTGCAGTAAATCAATGCTTAGAGATAATTCATAGCCTTCTATGATTATGTTAGAATAAAACACTGAGAAGCAGTCCTTACAGCTTCCTCATTAAGAATTATAAAAAGACTCAAAAAATATTGAATTCAATCAAGAAAAAGATAATAGCAGACATTATTAAATGCTGTAAAAATAAATATCACAAGCAAATAAACAAAGATATAATGATTTTTAAAGAAATGTTAACAAAGTTATTAAAACTAATAAAAGCAATTAAGGAAACAAAGGTAAAAATCACATTAAATAGCCTATTTCAGGAATTAAAACACATTCTTTAGTAAAAATTACAGCCTTTACCAACCTACTAAAGGAAATGTGTCAAATTCTTAGGAGTAAAATCAGACTACACACATCAAAATCCACTATATTTTGAAAATGAAATTCCCAAACACGAACATAACATGAAATAGGAAAACTCCTACATAAACCAAGTAAGTTGAATCACATTTTAAAATGGAAACCAACCAACAAAAAAAGTTAAACAATCAAAATTTCTGGTCCATGTTTACAGGTATATTCCAAACTTCTAGGGAAGAAAAAACAAACATGCTTCCCAGACCTGTGCAAAGTGGAAATAAGCACAGAATATTTTTAAATTTATTTTTGGAAAGTGAGGATTACATTAATGATGATGCATGTGTACCAGTACGTGAAGTAATTTTTTAAAAGCATACCTTTCATAAAGAGATAGAAATATTCTAAGCAAAGTATTATTATAATAAATGAAATCACATAGGAAAACCAAGTAAGACGATTACAAGCAAGAGACAGTAAAAATATGAGAGTTGTCGAGATTCCCAGAGTTGTCGAGATTCCCAAAGAAGTCACCCAAGTAGGTGAAAAATACAAAAAGAAAATCACATGATTGTTTAGGTTACATGTGAAAACATTTAATAAAGTTCAACATCCAGTGAAAAAACTTGCTATCCATCAAACAAATAAGCAGAAACTAAATTCTTCAATCATATCAAGATTTACTCCTAAGATTTGACAAGATTAAAAGAACTAGCACAACTAATACAGGATCATTGAGAACTTTTTCCCTGGAAGTAAGCCTCGACCAGGAGGGCACTACTATTTCTTTTCAACTTCCTATTGGAAACATAGTCAAGGAAATAAAGTGGCAAAAAGGAAACACAATGTGTAAAGATCAATTTCTAAGGAAAAATTATATATATAAATACATGTGTGTACATATACACACATAATTATATAGGATGGCCCTTAAATACATAGATAATTCATAAAATCTAAAAATAATAAAACTGATACACAAACTCAACAATATTACTGGAAAGATTAATGTATAAAATCCACTAATTATTAAGCACTAGCAAGAAACAAACATAAAATAATATTAATGGGCAAGAGGCAGAATAGAAAACAAATAAGTACAGCAGAGAGGTTAAAAAAAGGATTGAATTATGTAATATGTAGAAATATTCAAATATCAGCATTAAAAACCCCACATTGAAATGAGTCTGAAATATGAAGAAAATGTAAAACACCAAAGCCAATAAATAGCCAATACACTCTAATTCACCCTAAGCAAGTTACTGCAGCCTTCAGGTGGGATTCTCCCAGGAAAACCCATGAGGAGGCAGGAGGGTCCCAGCAGGTGGCAGGATCCCGCTGGTGAAAGGGTGCAGCCTAGAGAAGGCCCTTGGCCCCTGTACCCAGACCTTACCTCTCTGCCCATCTGGAGCAGCCTGGAGTTCCTGTCCCTGCTGTAAAGATGCTGATTTGTTGCATCTGCTGGGTCCTGCGTGCTGACGGCTATGTGAGCTGTCCAATCAGGTGCGGTGATGTCACTGCCACAAAATCACACTGGATTGTTACACCGTAGAGTTCCAAATTCCTGGAGGAGAGAGGTCCAATGAGGGGCCTCTGCCGCTGGGAGACTCAGGAACTAGTGGGGTATCCGCTGTTAGCTGACCTTGTCCACTGCAACACAGTCTATCTCAGATGCCCGGGAATGGTGAGTGTGTGTGGCCAGGTGTCCAGAGTCGGGGAAGGGGAAGCTGGTGGTACCTTCTGGCAGGACGTGGGCTCCCAGAGGTCATCTGTGGAACATTGGGCTTCATCTCGCTGTCAGCACAGCACTTCCCTGAGTTCCTTGACTGGCACCCTGGACCCAGGCACCCTGCCCCTTTCCTGTTAGCAGAGAAGTCTCATCCCCAGAGCCATCTGTGGAGAGCTGAGGGGTTGCAGCCCCGCATCTCCCCGATTGTGCAGTGGGGACAGAGTGGTCACTAGGCAGCAGCAGTGCTGTGTGTATGGGGTTCATGCACGTGAGGAACTGTCATCTATGGGGTCCTCAGTTCTCCTTTCTTCCCATGTGGGAAACAGGGTCTCAGTTCCAGGACCTGGCCTTTCTGTGTAGCTTTCTAGGAAATACCCCAGTAGTTCTAGTATGTGGAATTATTAAGTAGAAACAGTGTAGAATGCCTACTGATTTCTAAAATTTACAAGAAGGTTGAAACTGTTTAAATTTATTAAACAGTTTTTATGTGAGACTGTCAAGAAAACTTGAGAAAAGTTCTACTTTATTACACACAATGCTTTTTTAAAGAGATCATATAATAGATGTTTTTGCACTGATATTTGGTAAATAATGACAGATTTCCCATGAGACTTTTTGTAAAGGAATTAGGACACATATTAATTTCTCATTTAATGTCTTCATTTTTAAATATTGTTTATAGCCATTCACTATATTCCTACTAAACTAGGGTCTTTTTGCATTTTATTTGTTAAACTTTTTTTTGGTGAAGTATTAAGACTTTTTTTTTTACTGTAAAGTGTATTTAAAATGTTATCTCAAAAACTAAAGAAAAATACAAGGAAGAAGAGTGGGAGAGAGAGAAGGATATATCATTATTCTTTTAGAATTGTGTATACAAACAATATTGCATATTGGTAGTTTAAAAAACTACCAATTTG
The DNA here is from genome assembly GCF_964237555.1 of Oryctolagus cuniculus. Lineage (NCBI taxonomy): Eukaryota > Metazoa > Chordata > Mammalia > Lagomorpha > Leporidae > Oryctolagus > Oryctolagus cuniculus. The sequence continues at coordinate 410,578 of NW_027208355.1, forward strand.
AGAAATATTTAAATATATAATTTGACAAATATTTAAAGCAAAATGAAACATTGTAGATACTTTCATTTTGATTATGATTCTTATCTATGAGATTAGAAAGAAATCCTATTTTCTCATTTTAAAATATCCTAATATATTAGAGTGTTTAGAGTTCTTGGCTCCTAGCTTCAGCATGGCCCAGTCTTGGCCATCATGGCCATTTGGAGAGTGGACCATCAGATGGAAGATCTCTCTCTTCTTCACTGTCTCTATAACTGCCTCTAAAGTGTATAAATATGTTGAAGACTTTCCTTAATTTCATTCTAAAAATGTGTCTCTGTTTACATGTATGCATTATACGTGCATCACAGAACATTCAGAAAATTTAGTATAAGCTATGGGAAGAGATCAAATCTTCCATATTCAGTCACTTAACATGTACAAAAAGATACATGCATATAGATGTATACTTCTACAAATAAAACCATGACCAAAATAGACATGGCATTTTGTAGTCTACATTTCCTACTCAACGATGTGTAACGTGTTTTTCCCTTCATGTTGTTAATTATTCTTAAAGTTCATGATTTGGGTCATTTTTTTTCATGAAAGATCTCTGTGAGTGAGATCCCAGTGGAAAGAACGGGTCATCAAAGAAGGAGGTACCTTTCTCTGAAGGGAGGAGAGAACTTCCACTTTGACTATGACCTTGTGTAAATACGTTCAGAGTTGGTGAACTCAGGGGGCTTCCATAGCCTTGGCAACTCATGACAAAAGCCTAGGGTGATTACTGATGCCATAAACAAGAGTGTCAATTTGTTAAGTCAACAACAGGAGTCACTGTGCACTTACTCCTCATGTAGGATCTCTGTCCTTAGTGTGCTGTACATTGTGATTTAATGCTATAACTAGTACTCAAACAGTATTTTTCACTTTTTGTTTCTGTGTGGGTGCAAACTGTTGAAATCTTTATTAATGTATGCTAAACTGATCTTCTGTATATAAAGAGAATTGAAAATGAATCTTGATGTGAATGGAATGGGAGAGGGAGTGGGAAAGTGGAGGGTTGCAGGTGGGAGGGAATTTATGGGGGGGAAGCCATTGTAATCCATAAGCTGTACTTTGGAAATTTATATTCACTAAATAAAAGTTAAAAAAAATTCGTGATTTGAATTGGCTGAAAATATTAACCTCTCCTTTTTACCTCTTAAGCTTTAACAATTTTCTATGATGAATAATTATAGTAAACACTCTTCATAAGTCATATGTCTGGTTTTAAGATTAGACTGCTTTGTGTAAGTTGAATTACTAAGCTTGAGATTAATTACTGGGTCCCAGAGTAGGGACATTTAAGGGTTATAATAAATAATGTTAAACTTCCCTACAGAAAAGGTAGCAGTAATTTAGCTACCTACCAAAGTGGTATAACAGTCATTTTTTTGAGAAAATGCTTAGTAATAAGAGGTATTGGAAAATTTTAAAAGAATCATCAATTGAGTCATTAAAATGTCATCTCACAGTTGTTTTGCATTAATTTTTATTATGTGTGCTTGAATTTAATTTCCTAAGTTCATTGCCCAATTATATATCTTCATTTCAATACTTCCTTTAACAATTATAAAATAATTTTTATATAAATGAATGGAGGGCCCAGCACTGTGGCATAGCAGGTAACACTGCCATGTGCAGTTCCGCCATCCCATGTGGGTGGTGGTTCAAGACCTGGCTGTTCCACTTCTGATCCAGCTCCCTGCTGTGGCCTGGGGAAGCATTAGAAGAAAGCCCAAGTCCTTGGGCCCCTGCATCCCTGTTGGAGACCTGGAAGAAGCTCCAGGCTCCTGGTTTTGGATAGGCCCAGCCTCAGCTGTTGTGGCCCATTGGGGAGTGAACCAGTGGGTGCAAGACAGCTCTCTATCTCTCTGCAACTCTTTGAAATAAATCTAAAAATCTTTAAAAAATTTAAATGAATTGAACAAATTTCATATATTTCACATATATGGTGTTAAGAGAATAATGATACTTCCCAATCTACTCTTTTTCTCTCTGTCTCTCCCTCCCTCCCTCCTCCTTTCTTTCCTATTTTCCCCTTAATTTTTACAATGACATACTTTTAATTTACTTTATACACAAGCTTAACCCTCCACTAAATAAATAATTCAACCAGTAACAAGTTGTAAGTCAGTAAAATAACAACAACAAAAAAATTCAACCAAAAAAAACAAAAAACAAAAAACAAAAAACAAAAACCACTGTTCCTCAAGAGTATAAACCAGGACTGAAAAAATCAAATGTAAAAATATCAATTTTGATCATACGCACTACATTTTTTACTCTGTATATTAGCCATAACAAATGAGGGTAACATATGCTATTTACTTTTATGGGGCTGGCTTATTTCAGTAATCATAATAGTCTCCAGTTTCATCTAGTTTCTGGCAAAAAAAAGGATTTCAATTTTTAATAAAATTTTTTTCATTAAAATTTTTAATGAAAAATTTCATTTTTAATTCCATTGTGTGTGTGTGTGAGTGTGTGTGTGTGTGTGTGCATCTCACAATTTCATAGTTATCAGTTGATGGACATCTGTGTTAATTCCATATCTTAGGTATTGTGCATTGAGATGCAATAAACAGAGGGTACAGATAATTTTACATAAGCTGATTTCATTCTCTTCGGGCAAATAACCAGGACTGGGATTGCTAGTTCATATGGGAGATCTATTTACAGATTTCTGAGGAATCTCAATACTGTCTTCAAATGTTGGCTGCACTAATTTGCATTCCCATCAACAGTGGATTAAAGTTCCTTTTTCATCACATTCTCACCACAATTTGTTGTTGTTTGATTTTTGTATGATACTCATTCTAATTGTTGTGAAGTAAAACCTCATTATGGATTTTATATGCATTTTCCTGATGGGAAGTGACCCTGAGCATCTTTCCATGTGTCTGTTGGCCATTTGTATTCCATCCTTTGAAAAATCCGTTTATATCTTTAGCCCATTTCTTAACTGGATTGCTTGTTTTTCGTTGTTGTTGAGTTTCTTGAGCTCTTTATATATCCTGGTATTATTCCTCTATGGAATTTATAGTTTGCAAATATTTTATCCCTTTCTGTTGATTTCCTCTTTAATTTGTTGAGCATATCCTTTCCAGTGTAGAAGCTTCCTAGCTTCATGTAATCTCATTTGTCTATGAGTGCCTTTTTTGTCTGTGTTTCTGAAGTGTTTTCCAAGAAGAAGCTTTTGCATGAGCCAATGTCTTGTAGTGTTTTGTCTTAGTTTTCCTTGAATAATTTGGCGGTTTCAGGTCTCATATTTAAGTCCTTGATTCACTAGGTATGATTTTATGTAGGGAATAAGATAGGTGTTCTTGTTTCATACTCATGTATACAGAGATCCAATTTTTCCAACATCATTTGTTGAAAAGAATGCCCTTTCTGCAGCAAGTGATTTTAGGTCAATTGTCAAAGATTTCTTGGTTGTAGATGCATTAGTTAATTTCTGGAGTCTCTAGTCTGTTCCATTGGGTGACCTGTCTAATTTTGTGTCAATACCAAACTGATTTGATTATAATTGCCCTGTAATATTTCTTGAAATCTGTTCTTGTGATGCCTCCAGCTTTACTTTTAATGTTTATGATTGCTTTGGTTACTTTTGGTCTCATGATTTTGTAAGACTTTTAGGTTGATTTTATGCACATCTGAGAAAAATGTTTCAGCATTTTGATTGGGATTGCATTGAATCTGTAAATTGTTTTGGCAGTATGAAGATTTTGATAAATTATTTCTTCCACTGCATGGACATGGAAGATTTTTCCAATTTTGATTCTTTTCTATTTATTTCCTCATGTAACTTTCATTGGAGAAATCTTTGTATTCTTGCTTCAACAGATTTAATTCTTTGTAGTTATTGTGAATAAGACTGATGTTATAAGTTCTATTTCTTTTTTTTTTTTTTTGACAGGCAGAGTGGACAGTGAGAGAGAGAGACAGAGAGAGAAAGGTCTTCCTTTGCCGTTGGTTCACCCTCCAATGGCCGCCGCTGCAGCCGGCGCACCGCGCTGATCCGATGGCAGGAGCCAGGATCCAGGTGCTTTTTCCTGGTCTCCCATGGGGTGCAGGGCCCAAGCACCTGGGCCATCCTCCACTGCACTCCCTGGCCATAGCAGAGAGCTGGCCTGGAAGAGGGGCAACCGGGACAGAATCCGGCGCCCCAACCGGTTTTAGAACTCGGTGTGCCGGCGCCGCAAGGTGGAGGATTAGCCTATTGAGCCACGGCGCCGGCTATAAGTTCTATTTCAGCTATTACATTGTTTATGTATATAAAAGCTTTTGATATTTATGTGTAGATTTTATATTCTGTAACTTTGCAAATTTCTCTTATGAATTCCAATAACCTTTAGTGGATTCTTTTGGTTTTCCTATGTATCAGATCATATAATCCACAAACAAGGATAATCTGATGTCTTCCTTTCCCAATTTTACACCTTTTCTTTCTTTTTGTCTAATGGCTCTGGCTAAAACTTCCAGAATTGTATTGAATAGTAGTGGTGAAAGTGGACATCCTTGTCTGGTTCTGGATCTCAATGAAAATGCTTCCAACTTTTTACCCAAAAGTATCATGGTGACTGTTTATTTGTCATGTATTATCTTGATTGTGTTGAGAAATGCTCCCTCTATACACAGTTTTCTTAAAATGTTATCATGAATGGATTTTGTGTTTCATCAAATGCTTTCTCTGCAGCTATTGAGATAATCATACATATGGTCTTCATTCTTCAATTCGCTAATATGATGTATCACATTTATTGATTTGTGCATATTAAACAATCCCTGCATATGATGGATAAATCACACTTGGTCTGGGTGACTGATCTTTCTGATGTGGTGATGGATTCTATTGGATAGTAATTTGTTGAGGATGTATGCATGAACACTCATCAGAGATATTGGTCTACAGTTCATTTTCTTTGTATCTTTTTCTGATTTTATAATTAAGATCATGCTAACTGCTTAACAGGAGTTTGGGAGGAATCCAGTTTTTTCAGTTGGTTTAAATAGTTAATATGAATTGGAATTAGTTTATTTATTTATATGAGAAGCCAATTTACAGAGAGAGGGAGATACAGGGACAGTATTCCATCCACTGGTTCATTCCCCAAATCCAATCCAGCTGATGCTAATGCACCCAGGAAAGCATCAGAGGATGACACAAGTGCTTGAGACCCTACACCTATATGGGAGACCAAGATGAAATGCTTAGCTCCTGGCTTAAGGCTGACCCAGTCCCATTCCAGATACTGCAGCCAATTGGGGGTGAACCAGAGAATGTAAGATCTCTCTCTCTCTCTCTCTCTCTCCCTCTCTCTCTCTCTGCAGCTCTGCCTCAAAAATAAATAGGGGGAAGTGCTTGATGCAGCAGATTATGCCACCATCTTCAGTGCCCGCATCCCACATGAGTGCCAGTTTAAGTCCCATCCAGCTCCCTGGTGATATACCTGGGGAAAGTAGAGGAGAATGGTCTGGGTCCTTGGGCCCCTACCTCCATATGGGAGACCTGAGAGAAATTCCTGGCTCCTGGCTTCGGCCTGGCCCAGACTCAGCTGTTGCAGCCATTTGGGGAGTAAACCAGTGCATAGAAGATCTCTCTCTCTCTCTCTTTGTCGCTCTAACTCTGACTTACAAATAAATATTTTTGAAAGGTCACAAATGATTTTCACAGTTTTTGAGGTTGCTTTTCCTTTGTTTGTTACCAATATATTTTATTTGAAAAGCAGAGAGAGAGAGAGAAAGAGAGAGAGAGAGAGAGATCTTCCAACTTCTGATGTATTGCCCCAAATTACCACAATTGTTTTGGTTGGTCCAGGCTGTAGCCAGGAGCCTGGAACCTGATCTGAGTCTCCCATTGGGGTGACAGGGGCCCACATACTTGGGCCAATCTCTGCTGCTGGATGAATTAGAATTAACATTAGCAGGGAGCTGGATTACAAGTGAGTCACTAGACACCCAAACCAGCTCCAACAGAGGATGCCAGCATCACAGGTGGTAGCTTAACCAACAGTGCTACAATGCAGGTGCTTGATGTTGCGTATTCTTAACTGGAATCACTTTGTATCATTTTCTGTATGGGCCTCCATAATTTTTCTATGTTTCTGTTTTATTTAATAGAAAAATATATTGTATTAATTCAGAAATTATTATTTTAAAGTCTTAAAAACCAGTTTTTATATTTTACATTGTAATCATCATTATAATTCTTAAAACAAACTTCAGAGACAAATCTAACCTTTGCAAACAATATTTTGCGGCTATTTACATTTGAAGCATCCTGTTAATAAAACTTCCTGGTATCCTGTGATTGACAGTTTTCACAGAATACAAATTCATTATCCTATCATGTTTAGAGCTTTTGCCTTATAAGCCACTTTTCCTAATTGATTGTTTATATTATTAAGGAGAATTCATGCATCCTACTGTTTTTGCCATTTATTTTAAAATGAAAACTATGGAGAACAGTTACTGAAAAGGATGTGAATGGGAGAGAGTTGGCTTGTGTGTGGGGATTTAAGCCATGGAAATGGCCTCATGAATAACTAACAGCCTTACTGTATCAATTGACTTAAAATATGTTCCAAAATCTGTATATATGAAATACATGAAGCTTGCATACCTTAAATATAATTAAAAAAAAAAACAGATTTTGGGTCTGGCCCCATGGCTCACTTGGCTAATCCTCTGCCTGTGGTGCTGGCATCCCATTAGGCATTGGGTTTTAGTTCCGGTTTTTCCTCTTCCAGTCCAGCTCTCAGCTGTGGTCCTGGAGGGCAGTGGAGGATGGCCCAAATGCTTGGGTCCATGCATGGGAGACCAGAAGGAAACACTTGGCTCTGGGCTTCAGATTGGTGTAGCTCTGGCCATAGTGGCCATTTGGGGGTGAACCAATGGAAGGAAGACCTTTTCTCTTTGTCTCTCTCCCTCACTGTCTAACTCTGTCAAATAAATGAAGAAAAATAAAGAAAAAAACACAGATTTTTCCAGAAGAATTAAAATCATTTAGCCTAGATTCTTGCTTTATCAATAAGGATCTTTTCAATTGAAAGGAGTTTAGTAAAAATTACACCTAAATTACCAGAATGTGGCCTTGTACCTAAATACCATTATTTCTAGGGCGGCTTTCAGGGCACTGACATTTTAAGAAATATGACACCCATTTCTCTAATAATATGCTATGGGTGTTTGGATCTGGATAATCTGAAAGATAAATACTTTTCTATTGTAGAATTTCATAGAAAATCATTGAATGATCCAGATGTAAAATTAAAATAATCTGGGGCTGGTGTTTTGTTCTACTGGCTTAAGCCACTGCAGCAATGCAGGCATTGCATATCTAAGTGCCTGTTTGAATCCTAGATTCTCTGCTTCCAATAAAACTCCCTAGCAATTTGTCTGGGATGGTAGCAGATGGTCCATGTGGTTGGGTTTCTGCCAGCCATGTGGGAATCCTGGGTGGAGTTCCACATTCCTGGTTTTGACCTGGGACAGTGCTGGCCATTGTGGCCATTTGGGTCTCTGTCTCTGTTTCCTTTTCTATCTTTTCTCTCTCTCACTTTTTCAATAAATAAAAAATCAAATTAATCCTAATCCTTAAGAACTTGGTGTCCTTGATACCATGTTAAAGACATGGCTTTTATCTTACAGAAAAATTTAACAAAATTTATAAATGCCTTTGTCAAGTGGAAGTTTTAAGAAGATTCTCATTAGGCACATCTGTGTAAGAGGAGTTTTATGGTTTCAAACATTTTTCTTTCTGTAGTTTCAGATCACTTGAAACCCCTCATTACCATTCATTTTCCTCATCCCTAGCTTTCTAGATAACCATAGTATTTTCCTTTGCTTTATATGTTCAGTAATTTCATAAGAACATGTCTAAGTTTAGAATGTTATGGGTGATTTTCTTAAATACATTTTGCACTGCATAAATATATATGTTCAAGTATATTTTGCACTTAAAGTGTTTTAACTCTAGATTTTCAGCATGTGTTCTGTTCCATTGCTTCAGCTTGCTTCTGTGTTGGCACTGTTGATGAATTATCTTCTCTATGTACATTTGTATCCTCTCTAATCCATTTTCTTTTTTAAGAAGAGTTATTTATTTATTGGTAATTTTCTCTGTTAATACTATGTCTTTTTGTTTTATTCTGATCAACCTAACTGGCCAGGATAGATGTTAATTATCTTTATTAATTGCCACACAGAGTTTTGTTACATTGTTTTTTTTCCTATTTTTTCAAGTTTTATTGACTTTTTTCTCATTTCCCAATAAGAGTGGCTACACACTGGGTTATGTGCATATGTGGGGGACAGACAGGCACATTTGCGTGGGTTGCGTGGCTGAGTGGCACTGGTGCAGATTCTTCATGGGGATGCACTACTCGCTGACAGACTGTGTGCTGCAGTGTGCAGTGCTGGGGTGTCCTTAGGTGTGTCTGTGGTGAATTCTCAGCAGCCAGGGGATGACCCAAGAAATATGTAGGGCAGAGGCCTCAAAGCCAGCATTGCACAGTCGTAACGAGTCTCTGTGTGGGCATCACAAGTGGTTCATTCTCCCGCCATAGGACAAGTGACGCAGAGGCTGAAGGGCACCCCAACTTCCTGTCTTTGTTTTATACTCTGCAGTACACAAGCCCCATAAGACATAACCACTAGGGGGCCTCCTCTCCACAGGCGCCGGAGCCACCCAGGGCCAGGCTGCAGTCCCCATGGGGCTGACCTTGTTCTCCATGCTGGGGGCACCACTTCTGGGACCACATCCTTAAATTTATCATTGATGCTGCAGTTTACTTGGACTGCTCTGGGAAGCTATCATAGCCCTAGTAGTTTATGAACCACAGAAATGGGCTCACAGTGGATGCAGAAGTGGGGGTCTCAGATGATGGGTCTGGCAATTTGGGGTGCATCAGGGTCTGGTGTCTGGTGTCTGGATGGAGAATCCCAGAATTTTCAAGGGGATAAATGGAAAAGACGCACACTGGATCTGTTTTGTGAGGTTGCTGAACGCACCTGGTCACCTCACAGCCTCACCTGGTGATAACCCCATTCCCGCTTGATCACCTGTCAGCGTTTAGTGCTCTGATCAGACCACAGCAGACATTTATCTTCGTGTTCTACCTGTTGTTTGGGGTTTAATTTGCTCTTTTTCTAGTTTCCTTAGGTGGAAATCAAGGTGATTGATTTGAGACAATTCTTATGTGAGGGGGCTTCAAAAATTTCAGAGAAAATTCAATTCTCTTTTTAATGTGGTTTTTAAAAGATTTATTTACTTATGTAAAAGAATTACAGGAAGAGAGAAGGAGAGGCAGAGAGAGAGAGGTCTTCTATCTGCTGATTCACTCCCAACTGGCTGCAACAGCCGGAGCTGTGTGGATCAGAATTGAGAAGCCAGGAGCTTCTTTGGAGTCTCTGACATGGGTGCAGGGGCCCAAGCACCTGGGCTGGATGGGAAGTGGAGCAGCGGGACTCAAACTGACACCCATATGGGGAGCTGGCACTGCAGGCTGCAGCTTTACCTGCTATGCCATAGCTCTGTCCCCAAGGTGTGTTTGTATAAAGAACTTGTGAAAATCCCTTACAGGCCGGTGCCGTGGCTCACTAGGCTAATCTTCCGCCTTGCGGCACAGGCACACCGGGTTCTAGTCCCGGTTGGGGTGTCGGATTCTGTCCCGGTTGCCCCTCTTCCAGGCCAGCTCTCTGCTGTGGCCAGGGAGTGCAGTGGAGGATGGCCCAAGTCCTTGGGCCCTGCACCCCATGGGAGACCAGGAGAAGCACCTGGCTCCTGCCATCAGATCAGCGCGGTGCACCAGCTGCAGTGCACCGGCCGTGGCGGCCATTGGAGGGTGAACCAACAGCAAAGGAAGACCTTTCTCTCTCTCTCTCTCTCACTGTCCACTCTGCCTGTCAAAAAAAAAAAAGAAAGAAAGAAAATCCCTTACAGACATTTACTGCTATTTTTTTCTTTAGTGTCTAAAGATACATTACATAGATTCTCTTATGTTGTATTTTCATTCAGCATTTATAACTTCTAATGTCTTTATTCAAAGTCTTGGACTCAGTTTTACAGAAATGTGTCCTACTGAGTTGCTACGAACTTCAGTGTTTTCCTGATACTTCGGTGTGATAGTTCTTTTGTATTTGGCTTGTGGTCATAGAATATAATTTGCACTTCTCCCTTGTTAAAGTGTTTATCCAGATTCTTTGGTCATTTTAGCGGAGCTTTTGTCTTATTGCCAAGTTTTAAGAGGTTTTTGATATACATTTTTAAATCTGATAGTCTATTTTGCAAATGAATCTCCAATTGGTGGCTGTATTCTTCATTTTGCTTATCAGATCTTTTGCAAACTACAAGCATTTTATTTATTAAATTATAGCATTTTGATAGATTATGCTTTTGTTGTATCCAAAAACTTTTACCAATGATAGGGGTTTTGGCCTAGCAGTTAAGATGTCTATGCCTTGGACTGGTGTGTCTGAGTTTGCAACCTAATTCCTTCTGATTCCAGCTTACTGCCAATACAGACAGCTGCAGGCAATAGTGATAACTCAACCAGTTGGGTTCCTGCCACACATTGGAACTCCAAGTTGAATTCTGACTGGCTGTTGTAGGCATCCAAGACATGAACCAGTAGATACGAGCTATTTGTCTATTTGTCTTTTTACATTTTTCTGTGTCTCTCTCAAATAAATAAATAAAATGATAAGCAACTGAATAAAAATTTGCCACTAAAACCACCATTTGTTAGGTTTTCTCCAAATGTTGTCATCTAGGAATTTTATACTTTCCTCACACTTAAGTGTGCCATCCATTTTGAGTTAATTCTTTTGAAAGGTGTGAGGTCAACATCTAGAATAATTTTTTTAAATTTTATTTGACAGATAGAGTTAGACAGTGAGAGACAGAGAGAGAGACAAAGAGAAAGTTCTTCCTTCTGTTGGTTCACCCCCCAAATGGCCGCCATGACCAGAGCTACACTGATCCAAAGCCAGGAGCCAGGTACTTCTTCCTGGCCTCCGATGCAGGTGCAAGAGCCCAAGCACTTGGGCCATCCTCCACTGCCTTCCCGGGCCACAGCAGAGAGCTGGACTGGGAGAGGAGCAACCAGGACTAGAAGCTGGTGCCCATATATGAGGCCAGCACCGCATGTGGATTAACCAAGTGAGCCATGGCGCCGGCCCCTAGAATAATTTTTTTAAATAGGTTCATCTACTTTTGCTAGAACCTCTTTGGTGAAAAATCTATTCTTTCTCTATTGGATTGCCTTTGTTCCTTTGTAAAAATTATGTTGATTATATTTATGAAGTTCTAATTCTGCAATATTTTTCCAACTTATTGACCTCTATGGCTATTTTTTTCTCTAATACCATGCTGTCTTTATGGCACTAACTTTACAGTAATCTTGAATTCCTGTATCATTAGTCTTCCAAATTTCTTCTTCATTTTATGTATTTTGCTGACTATTCTGCCTTTATTTCCAAATAATTTCTAGAATCATTTTGTTGATATTTAAAAAATAGTTTGCTTGGAATAATACAGATTTTGTTGACTTTCGAGATCAGATTGGGAAGAATTAATGAATGTTCCCAGACTTCAGCTAGAAATATCTCTGAATTTATATTTTTCAAGATTTATTTATTTGAAAGGCAAAGTTACAGAGAGGCAGAGAGAGAGAGAGAGTCTTCCATCCACTGATTCACTCCCCAGATGGCTCCAATGGCCTGAAGCTGGGCCAATCCTGAGCCAGGAGCCATAAGCATCTTCTGGGTGCCCTATGTGGGTACATGGGCCCAGGGACTTGGGCCATCTTCTACTGCTTTCCCAGACCACAACAGAGAGCTGGATCAGAAGTGGAGCCACTGGGACAGGAACTAGTGCCCATATGGGATGCTGGCACTGCAGGTGGTGGCTTCACCTGCTGTGCCACAGTGCTGGCCCCAGAGTTTATTTACATAGCTTATTATGTTTGAGAGTTTTCTGATATTGCACTTGAACATCTTCTATGTATTTTGTATCCAAATATTTAATTTTATACTAATTAAATGATATTGTATCATCAATCATATATTCTAAGTATAAATAAAAACAATTGATGTTTGTATGTTAATGTTTTAGCCTGAAATTTGGCTTTAAGTGTGTTAGTTCAGAATTTTTTTTCTCAATACCTAGGAATTTTGGAGATAGATTGTACTATAATCTGTGAAACCACTTAGTTGCTTCCCTACAACTCTATCTCTTTGGTATCCTTTTTAGTTCTTACCACACTAGCTAGGTTTAACAATATATGTTGAATAGAAAAGTTCTGAAGTAGTATTCATGCTTTGTTCTTAATGGTGGAGAAAGCTAGTTTCTTACCTTATGTATGATGTCAACTATAGGGTTGTTTTGTAGATGCTATTTATAAAGTTGTAGAAATGCTCCTTTTTCCTAATTTACTGAGAGTTATTACATAAATATGTTTTACATTGTGTTGAATGTTTCAACAATTTATAATGTATAGCTTTTCTTCTTTAATTGGTTCATAGTTTGGTTACAATTTTTGACTTTTGAATCTTGAATTGGCCTCATATAGCTCAATTTGATAACATTTCTCCAGAGCATGTTGTGTTTATTATTTTATTTAATTTGCTAATAGTTGGTTGGGGATTTTAGACCTATATTCATAAGAGTTTAGGCTGAGTTTTCTTTCATGTTATGATTTTTTGTGGTTTGGTTTTAGTGACACTGACTGCATAAAATGAATTAGGAGGTGTCCCCTCTGCTTCTTTGTTTTGGAAGAGATTGCAGAGAAATAGTATATTTCTTCATTTTAGCATTTGATATAATTCACTAGTAAAACCATTTGGATCTGTTACTTTATGCTTTGGGATGCTATTAACAACTATTACTTCAATTTCTCTAGTTTTACAGGACTTTTCAGAGGATTTCTGTCTCCCTGTGAAGCCATTTTTAATTGGGTATTTATCCATTTGCCATTAGGTTGCTTAAGTTTTAAACTTTAATATCTCATATGTTTTGGATTTTAACATTTTATTATATGTAGCATTTGGAAATATGTTTGCCCAGTCTGCAGAGTGCCTTTTAAATCTATGATCACTGCCTATTTTGTGAAGAAGCTTTTTAGTTTGATGTAATCCCACTTGTCTATACTTGCTTTTAGTCCAATGCTTTTGCAGTCATATCCAAAAATATTTGCCATGATTAATGTTAAGTTTTCTCCATGCATACCTTCTAGAATCATTTTCTTAAGATTTGTTTTATTTGCTGGAAAGGCAGAATGACAGAGACAAGGGGAGAGAGGGAAGGAAGGAGAGAGTGCAAGAGCCAGGAGTCAGGGACTTCATCCAATCTGTCATGTGGATGGCAGTAGCTTCTTTTTGAAGACCAATTCACTGTATGTGCATGGACTTATTTTGGGGATCTCTATTCTGTTCTGTAGTCTGTTTAGGCCAATAGTATATTGTTTTAATTACTGTAGCATTGTAATCAATTTTTTGGATAGGCAGAGTAGACAGTGAGAGAGAGAGAGAGAGACAGAGAGAAAGGTCTTCCTTTACCATTGATTCACCCCCCAATGGCCACTACGGCCGGCACACTGCGCTGATCTGAAGGCAGGAGCCAGGTGCTTCTCTTGGTCTCCCATGCAGGTGCAGGGCCCAAGCACTTGGGCCATCCTCCACTGCACTCCAGGGCCACAGCAGAGAGCTGGACTGGAAAAGGGGCAACTGGGACAGAATCCAGTGCCCTGACCAGGACTAGAACCTGGTGTGCCAGCGCCGCAGGTGGAGGATTAGCCTATTGAGCCATGGCACCAGCCTGTAATCATTTTTAAATTTTTTTATTTCTTTATTTGAGAGTTAGAGTTACAGACAAAGAGGAGAGACAGAGAGAAAAGTCTTCTATCCTTTGGTTCACTCCCCAAATGGCCATAATGGCCATAATTGTGTTGATCCACAGCCAGGAGACATTACCTTTTTTTGGGTCTCCCATGTGGGTGCAGGGGCCCAAGCACTTGGGCCATCTTCCACTGCTTTCTGAGGCAATGGCACAGAGCTGGATTTGAAGAGGATCAGCAGGGAGGAGATCAAATGTTGGCACCACAGGCAAAGGCTTACCCCACTATGTCACAGTGCCCACCCTTTTAGTTCATTTTTAAATCAAGAAGAATTATATCTTCCTCCAGTGTTTACTCAAGTTTGTGTGCTCATTATATTATATTTTGGTTCCATATGAACTTTAGAATTGTTTCCTGTATTTATATAAATGATATCAATCTTCTTGTAGGTATTGCATAGATCAGTTTATATGTCATTTTGCTTTTAATGAAAATAATTCTTCCAAATCATTGATATTTTGAAATTGTCAGTATAGAAATGTTTCATCTCTTTGGTTAATAATATTATGGAGTATTTTATTATATTTGTTGCTATTGTGACTGTTTGCTTTTTTCTTTCCTTAATTCTTTTTTTTTTAATTTTTTATTTGAAAGAGTTATAGAGAGGGAGAGGCAGAGAGAGAGGGAGACAGAGAGAGAAAGAGAGAGAGACCATCCATCCTCTGGTTCAATCCCCTAATGGCTGCAATGGCCAGAACTGGGCCAGGAGGTGGGGGCTTCATTTCGGACTCCCATGTGTGTGCAGGGGCCCAAGGACTGGGCTATTTTTTGCTCTTTTCCGAGGCACATTAGCAGGAATCTGGATCGAAGTGAAGCAGCCGGGAGTTCAACTGGCACATAGATGGGATGCCAGTGTTGCAGTTGGTGGCTTTTACCCATTATACCACAGTGCTGGCCTGTCCTTAATACTTTTTAAGCCATTTAGAAGTATTATTTAGAAATGTGTTGTTAATCTCCACATATACTGAGATTTTTCTGACTGTATTTCAAATACTAATTTCAAGTTTAAATCATCATCAACTGATAAACTGAATAGTTTCTATTTCATTAATTTATTAAGGTATGTTTTATTCACCAAAATTTGGTTTATCTTTTTCCATTATCCATGTGAAGTTGAGAAGAATGAATGTTCTGCTGTTGGTGGATGAAATATTACATGAATGTTAATTCAATCTTTTTGATTAATTATCCTGTTCATTTCAAATATACTTTCTGAGTTTGAACCTGCGGGATCTATAAATTACTAAAATACATGTTTGGAAGTCTCCAAATATAATATGATGTCTATTCTTCCTTGTAGTTCTCTCAGTTTTGGCCTCATGTATTTTGATGCTCTGATATAAGCTACCAACATACTAAAGAGACTTTTGTCTTATAGGACATAACCCCTTTATCATTATTTAATATGTCTGATAATTTACCTGGCCTTGAAATATCCTTTGTTTGAAATTAGCATAGATATTCCAGTGTTGTGCTTTTTAGGTTAGTGTTATTGTGCTCTTTCTCTTTTCATCTGTGTCCTTATATTTAAAGGGCTTTTGTTAGAGACAACATGTAGGAGGATCTTGTTTTTCTGTCTCCTTATCCTGTGGTTGTCCATGTCTTTAAGCTGATAGAATAGTCACATTTATAGTGATTATCGGCATTGTTTAATTCCTGTCTGTTTGTGATTCTTTTCTATTCATTATTAATGTTCTTTGTTTCCCTTTTCTGTCTTTATCTCATTTCTGCTTTCTCAGGTTTTGTTTATTTTGTAAGTATATTTTCTTTCTTCTACTTTAACAAATACACTTCTTTAAAAATTATGTTTAGGGATTGCCCTAGAATTTTTGATATGCAAAAATGCCTAGTCTAAGTGCACTTTTAAATAACACTATGCTATATCCTGGATAGTCTAAATGCCACATATCAGGAGATTATCAACATTATCCTCTCTCATATCTCTGATAATATTAATGTCATTCATTTCATTTATGTATATACTAAAATCACCTGTTTCTTCTGTTATAATTTGAAGTGTTATCATTTAGGTCAATTAAGGATAGAAGAAATAAAAATTTATTTTTACTTTCATTTATTTCCTCCTTGACACTGTTCATTTATGTAAATCTTTGTTTTATGACCTGTACTAATTTTCTTTTCTCTGGATAACTTATTTTATGATAAACCTCCCCTACTTTCTTGCCATATAATGTCTTTTTATACTTTCTGAAGAGTAATTTCATTATCCATAAATTTCTAAGTCTTTTTCTTTCAATGGTTTAAATATTTCACTCCTTGCTTACATGGCTTCTGAAGAGAAATCCAATACATTCCATCCCCCTGCCTCCTTTAAGGTTAATGTAATCATTTCTTCCAATTTATTTAAAGATTTTCACTTTATTTAGGGTTTTCTACAGTTTAATATGACTTGACCTTGTGTTAATTTGCAGACCTTTTATCCTGATTGGTGTTCTGTAAGCTTCCTGGATCCATAGTTCAGAATCTGTCTTTAATTTGGGAAAACTTCACCCATTTTCAGTCTTTTGGATATTTCTGTTGGCATGTCTCAAACTCACTGATATTTTTCACCACTTGACTGAGTGCAGTCTACTTATAAACCTAAAACAAGGCATTTTTTTTAAAATTTGTGTACAGTGATTTAGATGTTCAGTATTTTCTGCTGATTCTTTGTTAACATTATCATGCCTCTGCTTACATTACCCACTGTCTTTGCATTTGTAAACATGTTTTCATTTCAGTCCTTAACATGTAGTTGTATTTATTACATATTTCTTATCTAATAATTTCCAAAAACAAGATCTGGTCCTATTTCTTACTTTATCTTTTCAAACTGAGATTACTCTTGGCTTTTAATATGAGTTATAATTTTTTTTTAATATGTGGAACTAACATGTAAATTTGTTTCTTCTACTTTATATTATTCATTGGTTTCATTAGCCTTTTTTCCTGATTAATCCTTTTTTTCATCCCAAGAATTTTTTCTTAAATACTGTATCTATTCATAACTCTTTTCATTTTTACTCATTATTGCTCTACCAGAAGAGTCCTGTTGATGTGACATAAAATATGGCTGAGCAAAGTTTTCTTTTTATTTTTTGACAGGCAGAGTGGACAGTGAGAGAGACAGAGAGAAAGGTCTTCCTTTGCCATTGGTTCACCCTCCAATGGCCACCATGTCCAGTGCACTGCGGCTGGCGCACCACGCTGATCCGATGGCAGGAGCCAGGTGCTTCTCCTGGTCTCCCATGGGGTGCAGGGCCCAAGCACTTGGGCCATCCTCCACTGCATTCCCTGGCCACAGCAGAGAGCTGGCCTGGAAGAGGGGCAACCGGGACAGAATCTGGCACCCCGACGGGGACTAGAACCCGGTGTGCTGGGGCCGCAAGGCGGAGGATTAGCCTAGTGAGCCACGGCGCCGGCCGCAAAGTTTTCCATGATGTTATTGAATTCTGGAGATTTGATCTTTGCAATTGTTGGATTTTTTTGTTTACCTTTATGGGTGACACAATAAGACTAAGGTGATTTGGAATTGGTTCATTGCCATTCTCCAGGTTCATGGGGTCCTGACAAACTTATTTTCTCTTGGGAAGGAGGAGCTTGTCATGAAGAAACTTTGGAGCATATTTCAAAATGGTTGTTTCCCCCTTCCTGCTGCTTGAATAAAGACCTTTCTCATCTTTTTACTGTGAGAAATTGATGTGGTTCCTGGAACTGAAATTCACAAAAATGTGGAGTACCCCAAGACTGTGGCTCAAAGGAGTTTTCAGTCTCAAGCCAATCTACAATTAGCTTCCATCAATTCACCAAAATTGTCATAAAGTGTCCTTATCAGTGTAAACCTCCAGTATCTTCCTCCTCAGATAAACTGATCTCAGTGGTTGTTTTCAGTATGCTCTGTCTCTTTAGATTTCAAGCAGCACGTTTGTCCTGTGATCTCTGTTCTCTGATGGTTATGAGAAAAGTTGTTGGTTTTCAATTTATTCCAAATCTCTCTTCTCAGAAAATCAAAAATGTCAATTTTTGAAAAAGATAATTTATTTATTTGAAGGAGCTACAGAGTGAGGAGAGGCAGAGAGAAAGACAGAGAGAGAGAGAGAGAGAGAGAGAGAGAGAGGTCTTTCATCCACTGGTTCACACCCCAATTGGCTGCAATGGCTGGAGCTGTGCCAATCCGAAGCCAAGAGCCAGGAGCCAGGAGCTTCCTCCAGGTCTCCCACATGGGTGCAGGGGCCCAAGGACCTGGGCCATCTTCTACTGCTTTCCCAGGCCAAAGCAGAGAGCTGGATTGGAAGAGGAGCAACCAGGACTAGAACCTGCACCCATATGGGGTGCTGGTGCTTCAGGCCAGGGAATTAACCCTCTGCGCCACAGCGCCAGACCCATGGAATGTCAATTTTTAAGCTCATACATGTCATAGCCAAAACAAGGATTCTATCTTCTTTTCAATGTTGTCACATTTAAAAAAGCTTAAATTTAGATACTATATTTGCTTAAAAACATTAATTAGTAAAGTGCATCTCCTTATGAAAAACTAGCCAGCACAGTAATTGATGCCTTTAAAAGTCATGAAATGTGCAGCAATAATGTCACCTTTTAGTCTTACAGAATATAATAAAAAACAGCCAATACATGCCATCTTGATACCAGTTCTATCTGTTCTTGTCAATGCTGTTCTTTATTCTATATATTTTATACTTTAGAATATGCAGGTATTTCATTAATTTTTCTTCATTATATTATGATCAGTTACAACCACTCATACTTAATATATTCTTTATTGCTTTATCAGAAGTTTTCATAACTTTCTCCTCCTTTTCCTTCTTCAAAATCAAAATAAATAAAGTCAAATGCAAACCCAGATTTCTTTATTATTTGTCTTGCCTCAAAGTTTCAGGTTTTTGTCTATTTGTCCTCAACACACTCCATTCTCCCACGTTCCTTTATTTTTGGATACCGTCTACTCTTTTCTACATTATAGGTGCATAATTTCTCTGTTATTCCAAGCAAATACAGAGACCATAAAGACCATAAACAGTAGAATTGTTGTTCAACACATCTATCCTGTTCAATAATAGCAAGCAGCCTGATATGATTTAATATAAATATATCTTGATATTCAAAAAAAGATATTCAAAACTCTTCAATAGCATCTCATCATACCTGAAAAGTCCTAGACTCCTTTTCCTGTCCTATGCTGGTCTACTTGATGAAGTTGCATATTTTTATCTATCACGTCTGCTATTTCAGAGGATTTTTACTATTTTTTAAAATGCTGTTTAGCAGTAGGATCCAGGCAGTTGTTTGACTTGGGATAGAAAGTATAAAAGGCATAGAATAAAGGGCCATGTGAGTTTTGGAGGTGCAACATATGGGGACAGAATAGATGAGACATCCATTACACCTATATGATGCTTTGAGAAAACATGAGATTTCATGGAGACACAAAAAAATGAAAATTATGTATAAGGAAAAATTCAGATTCCTGTCATCACATCTATCCAAATATCAAAATTTATACTCTGATTTCCTCTCCTAGTTTCTATAGATTAACTGAGTAGATTTTTGCAGTTGTTCTGACTTTTCACTATACTCCTGGATTTCCTCTTTCTTTCATAATAATATTGTTGTTTTGATACATGTGATTTTCTAGTAATTCATCTCGTGCTAAAAGGGAATATGAAAAAACTCTCAACCTTATTTTTTCATTTTTCTATGAAATACACAAATTATCACAAACTCAGAAGCTTATGTTTTATAAATTTGTTATTTCACAAACTCTTTGTGTCAGCAGATCGGGGTATGAGGGAGCTGGCCATTTGCAAAGCAGCAATCAAGAAGCTAGCCATGGCAGGGTTCTCATTAAGTGCTCACCTTGGATCAGCCTGTTTAAAAGCCTACTCGGGTATTTAGGTAACTTTAGAAAGAATCTGTAAGCAATAGAATCTTTTATAGTATGAGGGAAAGAAACACATCTCTCTAACAAAGAGGCATGCAGACTGAAAGTGAAAGGTTGGAAAAAGATATTCCATGCCAACAGAAACCAAAAAAAAGCAGGTGTAGCCATATTAATATCAGACAAAATAAACTTTAATACAAAAACTGTTAAGAGAGACAAAGAGGGACACTATATAATGATTAAGGGTTCAATTCAACAGGAAGATGTAACTATTATAAATGTATATGCACCTAGTTACAGAGCACCGGTCTATTTAAAAGATATGTTAAGGGACTTAAAGGGAGATTTAGATTCCAATACAATAGTACTGGGGGACTTCAATACTCCACTCTCAGAAATAGACAGATCATCCGGACAGAAGATCAACAAGGAAACAGCAGATTTAATTGACACTATTGCCCAAATGGATCTAACAGATATCTATAGAACTTTCAACCCTACATCTACAGACTTCGCATTCTTCTCAGCAGTGCATGGAACCTTCTCTAGGATTGACCACATACTAGGCCATAAAGCAAGTCTCAGCAAATTTAAAAGAATTAGAATCATACCATGCAGCTTCTCAGACCACAGCGGAATGAAGCTGGAAATTAGCAACTCAGGAAACCCCAGAAAGTATGCAAACACATGGAGACTGAACAACATGCTCCTGAATGAACACTGGGTCATTCAAGAAATCAAAAGAGAAATCAAAAACTTTCTGGAAGTAAATGAAGACAACAACACAACATATCAAAACTTATGGGATACAGCAAAAGCAGTATTGAGAGGCAAATTTATAGCAATAGGGGCCTATATCAAGAAATTGGAAAGGTACCAAATAAATGAGCTTTCAGCGCATCTCAAGGACCTAGAAAAACTGCAGCAAACCAAACCCAAATCTAGTAGGAGAAGAGAAATAATTAAAACCAGAGAAGAAATTAACAGGATTGAATCCAAAAAAACATTACAAAAAATCAGCCAAACGAGGAGCTGGTTTTTTGAAAAAAATAAACAAAATTGACACCCCATTGGCCCAACTAACTAAAAAAAGAAGAGAAAAGACCCAAATCAATAAAATCAGAGATGAAAAAGGAAACGTAACAAGACACTACAGAAATAAAAAGAATCATCAGAAATTACTACAAGGACCTGTATTCCAGCAAACAGGAAAACCTATCAGAAATGGATAGATTCCTGGACACATGCAATCTACCAAAATTGAACCATGAAGACATAGAAAACCTAAATAGACCCATAACTGAGACAGAAATTGAAACAGTAATAAAGGCCCTCCCAACAAAGAAAAGCCCAGGACCAGATGGATTCACTGCTGAATTCTACCAGACATTTAAAGAAGAACTAATCCCATTTCTTCTCAAACTATTCAGAACAATCGAAAAAGAGGGAATCCTCCCAAATTCTTTCTATGAAGCCAGCATCACCTTAATCCCTAAGCCAGAGAAAGATGCAGCACTGAAAGAAAATTACAGACCAATATCCCTGATGAACATAGACGCAAAAATCCTCAATAAAATTCTGGCCAATAGAGTACAACAACACATCAGGAAAATCATCCACCCAGACCAAGTGGGATTCATCCCTGGTATGCAGGGATGGTTCAACATTTGCAAATCAATCAATGTGATACACCACATTAACAGACTGCAGAAGAAAAACCATATGATTATCTCAATTGATGCAGAGAAAGCATTTGATAAAATTCAACACCCTTTCATGATGAAAACTCTAAGCAAATTGGGTATAGAAGGAACATTCCTCAATATAATCAAAGCAATTTATAAAAAAAAGCCACAGCCAGCATCCTATTGAATGGGGAAAAGTTGGAAGCATTTCCACTGAAATCTGGCACCAGGCAGGGATGCCCACTCTCACCACTGCTATTTAACATAGTTCCGGAAGTTTTAGCCAGAGCCATCAGACAAGAAAAAGAAATCAAAGGAATACAAATCGAGAAGGAAGAAGTCAAACTATCCCTCTTTGCAGACGATATGATTCTGTACTTAGAGGATCCAAAGAACTCTACTAAGAGACTATTGGAACTCATAGAGGAGTTTGGCAAAGTGGCAGGATATAAAATCAATGCACAAAAATCAACAGCCTTTGTATACACAAGCAACGCCATGACTGAGAAAGAACTGCTAAGATCAATCCCATTCACAATAGCTACAAAAACAATCAAATACCTTGGAATAAACTTAACCAAGGACGTTAAAGATCTCTACAATGAGAATTACAAAATCTTAAAGAAAGAAATAGAAGAGGATACCAAAAAAATGGAAAAATCTTCCATGCTCATGGATTGGAAGAATCAACATCATCAAAATGTCCATTCTCCCAAAAGCAATTTATAGATTCAATGCAATCCCAATCAAGATACCAAAGACATTCTTCTCAGATCTAGAAAAAATGATGCTGAAATTCATATGGAGGCACAAGAGACCTCGAATAGCTAAAGCAATCTTGTACAACAAAAACAAAGCCGGAGGCATCACAATACCAGATTTCAGGACATACTACAGGGCAGTTGTAATCAAAACAGCATGGTACTGGTACAGAAACAGATGGATAGACCAATGGAACAGAATTGAAACACCAGAAATCAATCCAAACATCTACAGCCAACTTATATTTGATCAAGGATCTAAAACTAATTCCTGGAGCAAGGACAGTCTATTCAATAAATGGTGCTGGGAAAACTGGATTTCCACGTGCAGAATCATGAAGCAAGACCCCTACCTTACACCTTACACAAAAATCCACTCAATGTGGATTAAAGACCTAAATCTACGTCCTGACACCATTAAGTTATTAGAGAACATTGGAGAAACCCTTCAAGATATTGGCACAGGCAAAGAATTTCTGGAAAAGACCCAGGAGGCACAGGCAGTCAAAGCCAAAATCAACTATTGGGATTGCATCAAATTGAGAAGTTTCTGTACTGCAAAAGAAACAGTCAGGAGAGTGAAGAGACAACTGACAGAATGGGAAAAAATATTTGCAAACTATGCAACAGATAAAGGGTTAATAACCAGAATCTACAAAGAGATCAAGAAACTCCACAAAAACAAAACCAACAACCCACTTAAGAGATGGGCCAAGGATCTCAATAGACATTTTTCAAAAGAGGAAATCCAAATGGCCAACAGGCACATGAAAAAATGTTCAAGGTCGCTAGCAATCAGGGAAATGCAAATCAAAACCACAATGAGGTTTCACCTCACCCCGGTTAGAATGGCTCACATACAGAAATCTACCAACAACAGATGCTGGCAAGGATGTGGGGAAAAAGGGACACTAACCCACTGTTGGTGGGAATGCAAAGTGGTCAAGCCACTATGGAAGTCAGTCTGGAGATTCCTCAGAAACCTGAAGATAACCCTACAGTTTGACCCAGCCATCCCACTCCTTGGAATTTACCCAAAGGAGTTTAAATTGGCAAACAAAAAAGTGGTCTGCACCCTAATGTTTATTGCAGCACAATTCACAATAGCCAAGACCTGGAACCAACCTAAATGCCCATCAACGGTAGACTGGATAAAGAAATTATGGGATATGTATTCTTTAGAATACTATACCGCAGTAAGAAACAACGAAATCCAGTCATTTGCAACAAAATGGAGGAATCTGGAACACATCATGCTGAGTGAAATAAGCCAGTTCCAAAGGGACAAATACCATATGTTCTCCCTGATCGGTGACAACTGACTGAACACCAAAAAGGAAACCTCCTGAAGTGAAATGGACACTATGAGAAATGGTGACTTGATCAGCATAGCCCTGATTGTTAATGGACAACTTAATACATTAGGCTATGGGTGGGAGGGATGTTATGGGGGGGAAGCCATTGTAATCCATAAGCCGTACTTTGGAAATTTATATTCATTAAATAAAAGTTAAAAAATTTTAATACCACTTTAATTTTTTTTCACTTAAAAATATAAACTAGAGATTACTGCATAATAGTGTAAATGTTCCTTGCTTTTTAACAGTATATTTGAATTAACAGAAACTCCAAATTTAATGAAATTCAGCTAATCATTACTTTTCTAACTTAGCAATCTTTATTTTTTATTTTTTAACATTTATTTAGTAAATACAAATTTCCAAAGTACAGTTTATGGATTACAATGGCTTTTCCCCCCAATAACTTCCCTCCCATCTCCCACTCCCTCTCCCATTCCATTCACATCAAGATTCATTTTCAATTCCCATTCCATTCACATCAAGATTCATTTTCAATTATCTTTATATACAGAAGATCAATTTAGTATATATTAAGTAAAGATTTCATCAGTTTGCACCACACAGAACATAAAGTGTAAAATACTGTTTCAGTACTAGTTATAGCATTAATTCACATTGGACAACACATTAAGGACAGAGATCCTACATGAGGAGTAAGTGCACAGTGACTCCTGTTGTTGACTTAACAAATTGACACTCTTGTTTATGGTGTCAGTATACACCCTAGGCTCTAGTCATGAGTTGCCAAGGCTATGAAAGCCTTTTGAGTTCGCCGACTTTGATCTTATTCCGACAGGGTCATGGTCAAAGTGGAAGTTCTCTCCTCCCTTCAGAGAAAGGTACCTCCTTCTTTGATGGCCCATTCTTTCTACTGGGATCTCACTCACAGAGATCTTTCATTTAGTTTTTTTTTTCTTTTTTTTTTTCAGAGTGTCTTGGCTTTCCATGCCTAAAATACTCTCATGGGCTTTTCAGCCAGATCCAAATGCCTTCAGGGCTGATTCTGAGGCCAAAGTGCTGTTTAGGGCATCTGCCATTCTATGAGTCTGCTATGTATCCCACTTCCCATGTTGGATCATTCTCTATCAATTAGTATTAGCAGACACTAGTCTTGTTTATGTGATCCCTTTGACTCTTAGACCTATCAGTATGATCAATTGTGAACTGAAATTGATCACTTGGACTAGTGAGATGGCATTGGTACATGCCACCTTGATGGGATTGTATTGGAATACCTTGGCACATTTCTAACTCCACCGTTTGGAGCAAGTCAGCTTGAGCATGTCCCAAATTGTACATCTCCTCCCTCTCTTATTCCCCCTCTTATATTTAACAGGGATCACTTTTCAGTTAAATTTAAACACCTAAGAATAGTTGTGTGTTAATTACAGAGTTCAACCAATAGTATTAAGTAGAACAAAAAATACTAATACTACAATATATATTTTTCTACAAACTTTCTAATAATCACAATAGCCTTGGGATACGTTTGCTTAAAACTTTCACATCCTTAACTACTTAAAAATTCATAATAACTAGGACCAGCATCCTAGTGTAACTGGAAAAGCCACAGCTTGCAACACTGGAATCCCATATGGTCATCGGTTCAAGTCCCACCTGTTCCACGCCCTATGCAGCTCCCTATTGGTGGCCCTGGAAAAGCAGTAGAAGATGGCCTAAGGGTATGGACTCCTGCCACCAATGTGGGAGATCCAGATGAAACTCCTGGCTTCATCCCAGCCCATCCCTGGCCACTGCTGCCATTTGCAAAGTGAATCAGCAAATAGAAGATCTCTCACTCTCTCTCCTCTTTTTCTGTTTCTGCCTCTCTCTTTGTAACTGCCTTTCAAATTCATAAGAAAATCTTTAAAAAATACAGTGTAACTAGATTTTCCTCCTTCAGTGTAATTCTGAAACAAAATGACTCATAAATTACATTTAAGCAAAGTGAGAAATATGGCCCTTTTGATGGCAACAAAACAAAGAAGCTCCTGCCTCTCCCTAAGTGGATGTCAAGGCAAGTGTTTAGAAGAACAAGAAAACAACACTGAAAGGTATCCACAGCCACCCATGATGGAGAGACAAGGAGAGAGGGAGAGAAAGGAAGAGCGAGGGGGGAGAGAGAAAAAGAGAGAGGAAGGAAGGGAGAAAGAGCAGAGAAGGAGAAATAGTAGTAGTGGTGGTGGTGGTGGTAGTAGAAGTAGAGGAGGACAAAGAGGAAGTAGAGGAATAGGGAGAGGAGGAAAAGAAAAAAAAGTAGGGAGAGAAGAAGGAAGGAAGGGATGAAGAAAAACAAATAAAACAGTGTAACTCCAGAGGAAGCCCAAAGATCCTTGAAAGTGCACCTCCAGGAGAAACAAGTTTGATCAGCATGCCATAAATTCCCCCTGACAACAGAGCCTGCCATGAGGAAGACAGAAGGCCACACACACTTGCATTTGTCTAGATGTCAAGGCCAGCTATCACCAGATCAGACAAGCTGTGAAGCAACTCTGACTAGGATGTGGCCAAGGTGAATGTGGGGAGCAGCTCGGACTAGACTGTTACTGGAATTAAGACTTATTCTATGCATCTGCTCTCCCACAATATGGCGCTGGGAGAGAAGTAAACAGCTTCCGCACAGCTGCCTCCAGTTCAACCAATTAACTGTAGGACTTGCTCCTGATTGGAGAGCAGCGTACTCGGCGTGTGGGCAGCCGAGTTGGGATTGGCGGAGGAGGACTATAAAGGAGGAGAGAGACGGCATGCACCAGGAACATCTATCTGAAGGAACATCTATGGGGAACATCTAAGGGAACCCGTGCAGCCCCCAGAGAGCCGGCCGGCGGTGTGCCGCTCCCCTGCGGAAGTGGGGAATGCGGCCAGGGGGAACTGCCCTTCCACGGAGGTGGAAGGGATAGTAGCCAACCCGGGAAGAACCAGCAGCAAACCCGGGGAGGGCCGAGCAGACGAAAGAACAGCGCAGGGTCCTGTGTCGTTCCTCCACGAAGAGGGGGAGCGACATAATGGTGCCGTGACTCGGATATGAAGCCTAGGCAGGGTTTAGTGTCGTTCCCCCATGAAGACGGGGAGCGACATAATGGTGCCGTGACTCGGATAGGAAACCTAGCTCGGATAGGAAACCTAGCTCGGATAGGAAACCTAACTCGGATAGGAAACCTGACTCAGATAGGAAACCTAGGACGGATATGAAACTTAGGAGGGAAGAAACGGGAAGAACTGGGAAAATACCGGAGAGAGAGACTAGCAAACAGCCTAGGGAAAAGCCGGACGAAAAGGGTGCCGGAAGAAGCTATTGAAAGCCTAGGCATAGACTCGGATACGGACTACGGGGGGAAGCTGGGAGAAATCTCTAAGGTCGAAAGCGAAAGTGAAAGCTAGAACAAACAGACTCGGACGCGGACTGTGGGGAGAGGCCAGGAGAAATGAGGGAGGAATATCGTTGGAGGAAAGTTTGGGGAAACCTACCGGGTAGAGAAAAGTGTTAGGGAAATTGAAGCCGCGGGGGGCAGGCCGAGGCGGATATGAAAGCCACTTTGGGATTCTCAAGTTAGCCCAGGAATAGGGGGCGAAAAGTTGAAACCAGAAGCTGAGACGCAAGCCAGGTTGGGATCCGTCTGATTAGCCCGGGGAGCAAAGGACGGGAAGCCAAACCGTGGGGCGGAGACGTACGCTGGGTTGAATTCGCCAGGCTAGCCCGGGGAACTTGGATTGAATGCTAGTGGTGGAGACGCAAGCTACGCTGTGTTACTCGCGGAAGCCGCCGCGTGCAGAGAGAGCACGGGGCGTGAATAGATAGGGAACGCTGGCGTAGGCCGTGGTTCAGACGCGAAAGGGTTAAGCGTGGAGACCGCGGAGCGCGCGAAGCCGAGCCGCGCAAAGCCGGGAAGCTGCGCAGATGAGAGAGGCGCGCGGGCTGAAGGGGCGAGGTGCCGGAAAGCCGCAGGGATAAGAGAAACAGAAGTTTGGAAGTGGAGTGAGAGAAATGGGAATGTTGGCAGATAGAAGTAAAATGGGAGAAATAGGAATGCCCGGAGATAGAGAAATAGAGAAAAATAAGGCCTCCCCTCAACATGGCAACGAGAAAGTTTGGATTCGGTCTGCCTGATTAAGTGAGGCGATGAGCACGATGAGCACCTGCGGGCAGCTAGCAGCTTATGCGCCGCAGGTCACCGAAGACAGGCACGAATTAACATCAGTAAAGCTTCCCCACAATGCAACAATTAGGAGGCTTGGATTCGGTCTGCCTGATTTAAGGCGGTAAGCGCCAGCAAGCAGCTCGACCAGAGTATGAGCTGCAGGTCACCGAAGATAGGCACAAACCAACACTAATAAGTCTCCCCCACAATACGGCAATGAGAAGGCTTGGATTCGGTTTGCCTGATAGGTTTTGTAAACACCTGCAGGCAGTTCTAGCAGAGCAGAGCATGCGCTGCAGGGCACCGAACACAGGCACGCATCAGCGCCTAAAAACCTCCTCACAATGGCGAAGAGAGGACCCGGATTCGGTTTGCCTGATGGATAGGACTTGTAAGAGCCTGTGGCAACTCTAGCAAGTAGAGCAGAGTGTGTGCTGCGGGACACCGAAGACAGGCGCGTATCAACGCCAAAAAAATAAAAAGAAAGGGGGATCTGTGGGGAGCAGCTCGGACTAGACTGTTACTGGAATTAAGACTTATTCTATGCATCTGCTCTCCCACAATATGGCGCTGGGAGAGAAGTAAACAGCTTCCGCACAGCTGCCTCCAGTTCAACCAATTAACTGTAGGACTTGCTCCTGATTGGAGAGCAGCATACTCGGCGTGTGGGCAGCCGAGTTGGGATTGGCGGAGGAGGACTATAAAGGAGGAGAGAGACGGCATGCACCAGGAACATCTATCTGAAGGAACATCTATGGGGAACATCTAAGGGAACCCGTGCAGCCCCCAGAGAGCCGGCCGGCGGTGTGCCGCTCCCCTGCGGAAGTGGGGAATGCGGCCAGGGGGAACTGCCCTTCCACGGAGGTGGAAGGGATAGTAGCCAACCCGGGAAGAACCAGCAGCAAACCCGGGGAGGGCCGAGCAGACGAAAGAACAGCGCAGGGTCCTGTGTCGTTCCTCCACGAAGAGGGGGAGCGACAGGTGAACATCCTGATCAGGCTGATGGAGAGAAGAAAGCATTTAATCAAACAGCTCTGGATTATGATTCTTGGATGTTGACAGCAAAATTGGGATCATCTAAACTTGGTCCAGAGGACTAATTAGAAATAACCAATTTCATCATTAACCCAAAAGCAATAAAAATACAGCAGAGAGTAAGTTTGAGAATGTCTTCTAGATCATGGTAAAGGATTTAAGTTTAGTTCTGAGATAATGACAATCAGAAGATTCTGTAAGTGGAATGACAGGTTTTAATTTCATCTGAAAGCAAATTACTCTATTTTCTATAATGACAATAAAATCAGATAGAGATAATTGAAAAACAGAAAATTATGCAATTGAAGTAAAGACAACAACCAATAATAAAAATGGTGATTACATGGACCAGAGTGTTAGGAAAGGAGAGGGTCAAAAATTGTCATATATGAGAAGTATTTCAAATACAGCAACAAGGAGGCATTATGTATTAATTAGTTTATGTGAAAGGAAGAGAGAGAAAAGGTGGTTGATGAGTTGATGAGGATCGCTATGATTATTTAGAGTTGAACAATTGAAAATCGAAATTCTCAGCTATTGAGATGAATGTCAGATTAGAGAATGTTCTTATTAAACATTTAAATGGGTTATTGTACAGCAGATTAATAGAAGTGAGTAAAAAGAAGAGGTCCAGATAAATATATAAATTTAGTATTTATTGGTACATAGCTAATTTTGTTTAATTTTATTATTTTAAGTATTTATTTATTATTTGAAATGCAGAGTGACAGAGAAAGAGACAGAAAATGAGTGAGAGAGAGAGAGAGCTCTTTTTTTAAAGATTTATTTATTTATTTGAAAGTCAGAGCTACCCAGAGAGAGAGGAGATAGAGACAGAGAGTAAAGATGTTTTGCATCTGCTGGTTCACTCCCCAATTGGCTGCAATGGCTGGAGCAGTGCTGATCTGAAGCCAGGAGCCAGGAGATTCTTCCAGGTCTCCCAAACGGTGCAGGGGTCCAAGGACTTGGGCCATCTTCTACTGCTTTCCCTGGTCATAGCAGAGAGCTGGATCAGAAGTGGAGCAGCTGGGATTTGAACCAGTGCCCATATGGCAAGCCAGCACTGCAGGCAGCAGCTTTACCTGCTACACCATAGCACTGGCCCTGCTGTTAATCTGCTGATTTACTCCCCAAATAGGCGTAAGAGTTAGGTCTGGCCTAGGCTTAAGCCAGGAGCCAGGAATTCCATTGTCCCACATGCGTAGTGGGGGCCCAAGCTGAACAACCTACTTCATGCTTAAGCAATTGCTAAAATGACAATATATACGCACCAATTAAAAAATAATAAGTGTTCATGGCTAGTACATTGTAACTCGACCAAAGCAGGATTATTGCAAGTCCATTGCAAGCTCTACATCACAAGATACATGCCAGAACATGGAACTGTTGAGTCCCCTACATCAGCTTCAGGTCTGAGCCAGCTTCAGACCTGAGGGCTGGTGGCTCACTCCTCCAACCTGGCATAACTTCTAATGACTGCCCCCACTACCTTGCTAGGGTGGTTGCTGATTGGCTACAGCATTTGTGATGTCATACATGGCCATTGGGTTTTCAAACTGTCCAATCAGGTGTGAAGGGGTGGGGGCACATTATGTAACCATGGGGGATCTTCATGTAACAGGTGTAACCAGGCTCAGTTGCACAGAGCAGTCTGGGGTGGCACAGTGTCTCTCTCTCTGTGAAGAGGAAACCAAGAAATGGTGAGTATGGGAGAATGAATGTTCAGAGAGCAGGGAAGGTGGAGCTAGTGGAACCTGTTAAGGTACTTCTGTAGCTAATTTTTTTAAAGTTCTTATGAGAAAAACTAATTCTACTAAATATATCTTTTTTTGCCTTTTTGAGGTAATCATGTGTTTTGTCTTTATTATGCTAACTTTATGTTAATTGATTTACACATGGTGAGTTATCCTTGCATTTCTGGAAATCTGGCTTGAGCATCTTTTTCAATGTGCTGTTGAATTTGGTTTGTTCAGACTTTGTCCAGAATGTTCCCTCTGTATCTGTCAAGGATGCTGGCCTGTAGCTTTCTTCTCTTATGAATATCAGCACAGCAAGTGGGGGCTTAACTTGCTACATGACAATATCAGCCTGTAACTTGGGTTTTGAATCAGAATAGCTGGTCTCATAAAATGAGCTTTGGAGTGTTTTCTCCTCTTTGTCTCACAGAAGAATTATAGAATTGTTATAATTTCTTATTTATGTAGTTTGTAGAATCCAGTAGGTAAGTGTACAGGTTTTAGATTTACTTTAATTGGATCTATTTTATTATTTGTTTAATGTCTTTGCTGGTTAGTGTCTGTTGATATTTTCTATTTCTAACTAGCTCAGTTTTGTTAGTTTGCATATTCCTAGGGATTCATCCATTTCCTCTGGATTATCAGATTTGTCTGTGCATGTTCATCCATAGCATTCTCTTTTTTTTTTTTCCTCTTAGTGTTTTTTTTATCTTTTATTTAAGGAATATAAATTTCCAAAGTACGACTCATGGGTTACAATGGCTTTCCCCCCCATACCGTCCCTCCCACCCACCACCCTCCCCTTTCCCACTCCCTCTCCCCTCCCATTCACATCAAGATTCATTTTCGATTCTCTTAATATACAGAAGATCAGCTTAGTATACCTTAAGTAAGGATTTCAACAGTTTGTTCCCACACAGAAACATAAAGTGAAAAATAATAGATGATTTTTTTTAAATGATGATGAAATCAGATCAGACCTATTGTCATGTTTAATCCCAGTGAGAGTCAAGTTGGGAATTGATAATTTCTTTTTTTTTTTTTTACAGAAGATCAGTTTAGTGTACATTAAGTAAAGATTTCAATCGTTTGCACCCCCATAGAAACACAAAGTGAAATATACTGTTTGAGTACTCGTTATAGCATTAAGCCTCAGTGTACAGCACATTAAGGACAGAGATCCTACATGAGGAGTAAGTGCACAGTGACTCCTGTTGTTGACTTTACAAATTGACACTCCTGTTTATGGCATCAGTAATCTCCCTATGCACCAGTCATGAGTTTCCAAGGCTATGGAAGCCCCTTGAGTTCTCCGACTCTTATCTTGTTTAGACAAGGTCATATTCAAAGTGGAGGTTCTCTCCTCCCTTCAGAGAAAGGCACCTCCCTCTTTGAAGACCTGTTCTTTCCACTGGGATCTCACTCACAGAGATCTTTTTGCCAGAGTGTCTTGGCTTTCCATGCCTGAAATACTCTCATGGGCTTTTCAGCCAGATCCGAGTGCCTTTAGGGCTGATTCTGAGGCCAGAGTCATAGCATTCTCTTATAATCTTTTGTATTCCTGTGGCATCAGTTGTAATGTCACCCTTCTTACTTATGAATATTTTTTGGTCTTCACACTTCTTTTCTTTGTTATTCTGGATAAGGTTTCATTAATTATCTTTTTGAAAGAAAAACTTTGGATCAGGTACTTTGGTTAGCAATTAGGATGCCATTTAAGATGCCTTCAGGGGCCGGCGATGTGGTTCACCTGGTTAATCCTCTGCCCGCTGTGCCAGCATCTCATATGGGTGCTGGGTTCTAGTCCTGGTTCCTCCTCTTCCAGTCCAGCTCTCTGCTGTGGCCCAGGAAGGCAGTGAAGGATGGCCCAAGTGCTTGGGCCCCTATACCTGCATGGGAGACCAGGAAGAAGCACCTGGCTTCTGGCTTCAGATTGGTGCAGTGCCGGGCATAGTGGCCATTTGGGGAGTGAACCAATGGAAGGGAGACTTTTCTCTCTGTCTCTCTCTCACTGCCTATAACTCTACCTGTCAACAAGTATATATATGTATAAATATATAAAATAAAAAATAAAAAGCTGCCTTCATCCTATATTGGAGTAAGTTTGGATTTGAGTCCTGGGTGTATTCCTGATTCCATCTTCCTGCTAATTGCACGATGGGAAACAGCAGGTGATGGATCAATTGGACACCTACCATCCACATGGAAGGCCTGGATGAGTTTCTCACTCCTGCTTTTGGCCTGGCTCAGCCCTAGTATTTATGGACATTAAGGGAATAAATCATAGTTGGATGATATTTCTGTATCTGTTCTGTCCCTCCCCATATACATATACATATACATATACATATACATATACATATACACACACACATATATATACACATATCTGCATTTTAGATAAATGTTTTAAAAAGCATTTAGTTATGTCAATCTTTTCTTTCTATTGTTTTTCATGTTTCTTTTATCATTTTCTAATCCTTGCTGTTAATTGTTTGCTAAATTTGTTGACTGTTCTTTTTGCTCCTTCCTATAGTGGTAATGCTCAGTTGTCTATTCAAAGTCTTTCTTTTTTATGCAGACTCTCATTGCCTTGGACTTCCTATTCAGGAAAGTTTGGGCTGAATCCCATAAGTTATGGGACAGTGTGTTTCCTTTTTTCCCTCCTGTCACATAACATTCCCACTTAAAACTTATTGGTCAGAGCAGGTTTCACAGTGTCCCACCTCCATACAGAGATCAGAAAGTATCCCACATATCTGGAATAAATGAAAGATAGAAAACTGTGGCCAGCAATTCTAGTGACCACCATGCTGCATATAAAAACTCCTGCCCTGAATAGTGGAAGGAATGCAGGAGCCAGATGGTAAAGAGGCACATGAGTGGGCCCAGAGTTTAGAGTGATTCCTAGTTAACGCATGGGGCAAAAATCAGGGAAACACTGAGAGCCTTTCTCACTTGGACCAGGACCCAAACAGGTCCTGTTCTTGGCAAACAAACCAGTTGTGTTAGAAGATGGGAGTATGTGTAGCTTTTCAACAGGGTTGTTGAGGCTGTATGGCACCTGTGTTTCCAGAGAGCTCCAGTTAATGGGTAGAACAGTCACAAAGCAGTATTTCTCTGGCTCTGTATTCAATTCTTTTAATAGCTCTGGGAGCCCATAATAGACATGGTGTTTCTGGTGTGTTCTGAAGGTGTCCTGCTTGATTTTTTCCTGGTGTCAGCCATTGGACCCCAGGCACTCTGTCTTTGTACGTTTCTTGTTATTGCAGATGTCAAAAGCACAGCTCTGCCGGCATGTGCTCCAAGGCCCTCTGGGCTGCAGAGCTGCGGTTCTACCTTGCAGTTGTCTGTGGTGAGAGTGCCACCTCTGTCCTTGCAAAATCTTCCAATGCTCTAGGTGTCCTGCTGCCCTGACAAGAGGATTGGGCAGGCATCCTGGCAGAGATGCTGGCATGCCTGGCACTTTGGTCACTTCCCACGCTGACTACTGCTGGTCTTCTTTACTCACTCAAGATCCTAGGTCTTTGGGGCTGGCACAACAGCATGGCAGGTAGAGCTGCCACCTGCAGTGCCAGCATCCCATGTGGGTGCCAGTTTGAGTGTCAGCTCCTCCACTTCTGATCCAGCTCTCTGCTACAGGCTGTCAAAGTAGTAGAGGATGGGCCAAGTCCTAGCGGTCCTGTGCCTGTGTGGAAGACTTTGAAGAAGGTCCTGGATCCTGGCCATCTGGGGGAGAGAACCAGCAGATGGAAGAACTCTCTCTGTCTCTCTGCCTCTGCCTCTCTGTAACTCTGCTGTTCAAATAAATAAATAACTATTTGTTAAAAAAAATTCTAAGTCTTCTTTTGACTTCCTCCCAACCACAGGCCTTTGTACATGTGGCCCCTACAATAACTTTGTCACCATTGCCCTTTCTAAAATTAATCATCTCTTGCTAAGAACAATGGCTGGAGCGAGGTCAACCTGAAACCAGGAGCCAGGAGCTTCTTCTAGGTCTCCCACACAGGTACAGGAGCACAAGTGCTTGGGCCATCTTCTACTGCTTTTTTCAGGCCATAGCAGAGAGATGGGCTTGAAGAGGAGCAGCCAGAACTAGAACTAGTGCCCATATGGATGTTGGCACTGCAGGCAATGGACTAATCTAGTGCACCATAGTGCTGACCCAACATTTACTTTTACATCTTATTTTTTCAGTTGTAATGATTGGACTATTGCTGAATAAGTTCCTTTATATCTGATGGAAACCCTACTATGGCTCCTATATTATAATGCTGAATACTACTTATAGTAAAATACTATAATTTATATCATAATGTGTGCATTCCTTTTAACTTATTTTCATTTACTACTATCACCTATATACATTATCAGTATTCTCCTATAGGCTGATCATCATACTATGAGCATCACATTACCTTGATTTGCTTTTTCACTGTTACATAATCAACTTCATTATAAATTTTATGAACTCCTGGCAACTTTCCTGTTCATAGGTTCTCAGAACACTCTTTTGCCACCATATTCAATTCCCTTTTCAGGTGATATATTTTTGCCATTTTTGGAGCTCCAGGTGATTTTAAAATTGTTTAATTTTGAATTTCAAAAATATAACTCTAGATATAGTACATTTACTTTATCATTATCATTGGAATTGGCATGAAATTCATTTATGTTTATTTGAAAATTGTTAAATTTTTCATTATTGTGTAACTGAAATGGACTACTTGTCTCTAAAATCCATTATATATGTGTACATAATATACAGTACTGGCTGGCACCACGGCTCACTAGGCTAATCCTCTGCCTTGTGGCACCGGCACACCAGGTTCTAAATCCAGTCAGGGTGCCAGATTCTGTCCCGGTTGCCCTTCTTCCAGGCCAGCTCTCTGCTGTGGCCAGGGAGTGCAGTGGAGGATGGCCCAAGTGCTTGGGCCCTGCACCCCATGGGAGACCAGGATAAGTACCTGGCTCCTGCCATCAGATCAGCGCAGTGCGCTGGCCGCGGTGGCCATTGGAGGGTGAACCAATGGCAAAGGAAGACCTTTCACTCTGTCTCTCTCTCTCACTGTCCACTCTGCCTGTCAAAAAATAAAAAATATATACAGTACTATATATAATATATATACATAGTCACTTTATTATGGTTCTTATCAAATGACAGTTTTACTCACTGTAGTCACAATTTAAGAATTTCACATCCCTGAACACAACATTTTCTCCTCTGTAAATTACCAAAATGCATATTAGTGATAAAAATTTAAGTACTTTTAATATAAAGTGAATACATCAAGGGTGAGCATTTGACCTGTAGTTAAAATGTTCATGTTCAAATTTGAAGAAAATGTGTTGAATTCCTGGCTCTGTCTCCTGACTCCAACTTTCTATCAATAAAGACCTGGGATATACTAGTTATGGCTCAAGTAATTGAGTTCCTGCCATCATGTGGGAAACATAGATTGAGCTCCCAATTATTTTTGTTGATTCTTGTTCTGCCCCCAACATTTTGCAGGCATCAGGTATTTAGGGGAGTTTATCAGTGGATGAGTGCTCTCTCTCTCCCTCTCTCTCCCTCTCTCTCTCTCTCTCTCTCTCTCTCTGTGTGTGTGTGTGTCTACATTTTTGTCACTCTGTTTCAGGATATTTTAGGAAATGCAAAGAGATAATACCTCAAAATATAGCATTTTTGATCCCACCTAACTCTTGATGGCCTAAGTAATTTCATTTATCTTAATGTAGAGATTTTTGTATTTCTCTAATTTTTAATAAATTTAATTTTCACAGTAAGCACTCTATAGCAATTTTTAAGAAAGTTATTATAATATTGCATATGAAAAAATGCAGCCTGGATTTTCAATATTCTGAAATAATATGAAGAATAAAATGAGAGAAATATGTATGAATATGTTTATATAAACATGTGTTCTTTTTCCCACAAATTCATGCAGTGTACAAATACATATTGAAAACCCACACTGTGTAAGACATTATTGTACTAGGCTCTGCAAATAAAACAAATTTTCTGTTATTATTTGGATTAGAGTCTAGTGGAGAGGAAATTAAAATATAATTACAACTCTGAATTTAGATGGATTTAGTAAGATAACAATTTAATGATCACATAATAAAATTCAATCCACACTGGGTCAAGGGAACATTTTCCTGAAGATAACATGAGTAGACTGAGACATAAAGGATTAAAACATAGCAGTTAAGAAAAGAATGAAGAATATTCCAACCAGTGTATACCACATGCTGAAGCTCAGCTGAAATTTACTTGTAGCCAAGATGAAGTAAAAATTGTTCTTTAACTCCTTACATGAGACAATCAGACACTAAAGAGAAAACCAGCATTTATCACCGATTTTCATAATAAAGGGCCTGAGGCAAAGAACACAATATATGAAAGATAAAAGAAAAATAAACTCTCAAATTCTGCAGCTCCTAACAGAGAGATTCCATGCCCTGTCACAGGGAGAGGGAACTGAGGTGGAGTGTACAGACTCTCTGTATTGATGTGATAAAGCTGGGTATTCTGGAACATCATGTCAGTGAGCTATCATAGGGAAATCTGGAGAGGAACAGAGTAATGAGAACGAACACTGGAGACATTTGGATGGCCTTGTTTGATGTTTAGTGGAGTCATAAACAGTGCATGCCCACTAGAAAAAAAAAATGAAGACTGTGGGTGTGACATCTATAAAGATTAGAGGAAATTCTTCCTTGTGCCCATAGAGAGCTGAGATTAAACATCCATTCTCAGCAGCCAGACTGAAAAACTCCCAAGTCATGGGACAATGATTAGAGTAATGAGAAAAGGTTTTTCCTTAGGACTAGGAATTTAGACATAGGCTGAGCGTGGTTCTGCTCCACCCAACAAATCATGAAAGCAAGACTAGAAAAGATCAAACTGTATTTAAGGTGCTTAACTGATCAAAAAGTAAATCTCAAAAATGATAAGTAGAAGTGTGGAAGATATTTTTTTAAAACTAACTTAACACTCATAAAGATAATTACAGTGTCAGAAATCGTCACTGTACTGGATAGGCATTAATGTAAATTATATATCACAAAAATGCATAAGTTTGAGACTGTGACGATCTTTGATAAAACTTCAAGTGAATACAGATAGCCCGCCAAATGGAGACATAGGAAAGTTCTGAAGGAAAAAATGGCAACTTTTCCTAGACTTAAAGTATATTATGTTTTTATTGTATCACATATAATGTAGTATAGTTACTTCCAGATGGACTCTAATGAATTAAAATCATATACTATCATAGGTAAAACAGCTGTATCATAGCAAAACAAAGAGTTGTAGTTAATAATTCCTTCTGAATTAGATATAAACTAAATCATAAAATAATTTATTAATCTAAATAAGGCAGAATCGAATAATAAACTATGAAATTACACCAGTTTGATTTCAGATAAGCTGAACTACAATAATATGTAAGTACCACACTAACACTTAAAAACTGAAAAGTGAAGAACATGAGCCTTACCAAGGTTAATTTCATAGCCATACTCCCATAAGCAATTAAAAATTTATTTCAAAATTATTTCCAACTAAAGACACTAGAAAAAGAGGAGCGACTTAAAGTCTCAGCACCAAGTAGAGAGTGAAAATAAGTATCTGCTGTGATCTGAACATACCATTTAAATGCTGAAGAAGATATAATAATTCTAAATATTTATGCATCTAATAAAGTCAAATGCATGCTATAAAGTAAGATAGTTTAAAAAATTAGAAATATCATTTGAGATTCTAGTACTTCTCATTCAGCAAATGACAGAACAAGAAGAAATGCAGTAAGAATATCCAATTCAAAACACTACTCTCAAGTAACCATAGAACACTTACCAAAGTGGATGTCACAGAGCATAAAACATACACTAATAAAAGGATAAAATCAAATGATATGTTTTGCTCTATGAATACAAACCAGTCAAATCAGAAAGAAATAACACAAACAGGAATCAGGAAAATATTCAAATACTTGGAAAGTAAGTAGCACACATTGCAATAAACCTGAGTCCAAGAGCAAGTAGACAGAAAGTATTTAACTGAATTGAATACAACATAAGAGAACTTGTTTAATGTAGCTATCAGGGCACATTAATGAAAAGTTTTAGTGTTAAATGTCTGTAGAAAGGGGTTCAGAAGCTTTTTTAAAGAAAAAAACACAATGAAAAATTTTGAAGCCCGTGATATTAGTCTGAAATCAATGAACTTGATTTCCAACTAAAGACACTAGAAAAAGAGGAGCAACTTAAAGTCTCAGCACCAAGTAGAGAGTGAAAACAAGTATCTGCTGTGATCTGAACATACCATTTAAATGCCAAAACATAATCATGGATGGTGTTATTGCCTGATAAAGCTGTAAGGTGCTCAGGCAGGATCAGAGGCTTATAAAACAGACACAGTGAGAATCTTTACCCTTTATCCACTTGAGGATTCTGGGAAAAGCCATCTAGGAACCAGGAAGCAGGCACCCAAGAGGCCCTCAACCCTGTCAGGGCTGCATCCTGAGACTCTTACTTTAAGATCTGTGGTGATTTCTTTGGTTTATAAGCTGCAAAGGCTATGATAACTTCCTAGAGCCATCCCAATCAACTACAGCAACCACGATACAATCAGTAAACTTTAGCCCCAGGAGCTGCAACACCTCCCACAGGGACCCCAAGGCACCTCTGGCCTTAACCACCTCAACCCTGGCACAGCTCCCCGAGCTCTGTTCCAGGAGCAGGGTCACCAGTACCACTGAGAAGAACAAAGCCAGCCCCACAGGGAAAGAGGTGGAGCCTGGGGCTGGAGTCACTCCTGGGTAAAGGGACCTGTGGCTGTGAGGTCCAGGTGGCTCCCTGAAAGACCATGTCCACCAAGGCCAGCGAGTACACCTCTGGTGTACTTCTTGTTGCTATCAGAAGATTGCCCACGTGTGATCGCCTCCTGAACCTTGCTGGCTGTGAGGCCTCAGCCTCATGCATAACTCAGCTCACCCCTTGGCTGCCTAGAATTAATCTCAGCACCAAGCATGACCCACAGCACTGCACGGTGCAGGACATGGCAGCGAGCATGGCCTCGAGGTCATGAAGGTCAAAAAGCTGCACCACTGACCCTGAGCCAAGCAACCTAAATGTGCTTGTCTCTCTCAACACCTGCACACCAGCCTGCTTTCATGACCAACTTCATTGTGACAGAAGAAAAACTTCAGTAAAACTGAGGAAAAAATGGGAAAAGCCACTGTAACAAAACCATGTGTGGAAATAGTGAAGGTGATAAACATCTATCCACTCAGGTTGATCAAGAAAAAGTGAAAATGCACAAATTATTAATGATGAAATAATGTGATATTAGTACAAATTCTTGAGATATTAATACAGATTTTCATGAAGAATCATGCTAACATAAATAAAATAGACAAGTTCCTTGAAAGATAAACTCAGTCAAGAAGAAATTCACCACCTGTATTAACTAATATCTATAAAGCAAAATACAGTCAGAGTTACAAATCTTCCTAGAAAGCATCACCTGGCCCAGATACCTACACTGATGCATTCTTCCAAGTGTTTTAGAAGGAAATAAAAAATATAATTCTACATGCTTTTCAAAAGATGAGGAGGAATACATCTGAACTAATCCTATAATGAAAATATTATCCTGAAAAACAAACACAGTGATTGAAAAAATCAACTTTCCTCATGAGCAATAATGTAAAAGTCCAACCAAATTTTGAAATAATCAAGATATTCTCATATGGGTGAATGTATGAATGAACTGTGTTGTATCATACAAAAATAGTTTGTTGCTAAAAGGAAATGAGCTAACAAATCATGAAAACACACAGAGGAATCTTTGGTGTATTACCAAGTAAAAGAAGTTGACGCGAACAATTATACATGCTCATCACTATGTGGCATTTCAGAATGGCACAATTATGAATCTAGTAAAAAGATTAGTTGTTGACAGGATTGTAGAGGGAAGAAATGGGTGACTAGGCAGATAAGATTTTAGAGTAATGAAATGCTGCATAATAAAATGATGGACACACATTATTCTAACTTTGCATGAATTCATAAAGTTTTCAATACAAAATCCTAGTGTCAATTATGGATTTGAGGTGTTAATGATGTATCAAATGTAATCATAACAACTATACTACACTGGTCAGGTTCATATTAATAAGAGGAGTGACTATGCCACTGTGGCAGCAGATATTTTTGGAAAATCTCTGTACCTTCCTCTTAATTTTAATATGAACCTAAGATATCGCTAAAGATAAAATGTGTTAAAAATTTGGGACATCAGTCTCTCTCGGCTCGCCTCGTGCGTGGCTGGGCGTGCCGCACTCTCCTAAAGGTGGACCTCAAACTCCAGCAGCTTGACGTCTTGGCCAGCCTCCATGGCCAGGTTCCGGGACTGCTGGACTGGGACATGAGGAACAAGGCCTTTCTGGCCTTCACCACATCGCACCTGCCTGTGGCCGAGCAGAACCTTGCCAGGTACAGGCTTCAAATAGTCGAACCACCAAGGTTACCTTTGGAGAAGAAGCCCCATGCTGACAGAGATGGTCCAGAGGTTGAGCCCAACCTGTGGATGTGGGTGAACCCCAACATCGTGTACCCACCGGGAAAACTGGAAGCCCAAGGGGCTAGCGAGAAGGAGGAACCGGCAGGCGTGGTCCCTCGCCTTCAGCTGCCCTGCCATCAGGAAGATGCCTGCTCCCCAGAGGCTGCGGGGCCAGCGCACTGTCGCCTTCCTCCCCGAGCAGTCTCCGTCACCAAAGCACTTTTCGTCTTCCCCCAGCAGCTGGGAGCTCATGGAAGAGGAGGAGGCCGAGGACCAGGATGACAGCTCCTGTGTGGCTCTCCTGTCCCCTCACAAAAGGGCCCCCCTCCAGAGCCGGAGGCTTCAGCAAGCCAGCAGCCAGGAGGGGAGGCTCTGGCCCTGGCCCCTCTCAATTACTTCCACCTAATTGCCCTGGCATTAAGAAACAGTTCCCCCCGTGGCCTCAACATGCAGCAGATCTACAGTTTCACTCGACAACACTTTCCGTTTTTCCGAATGGCTCCGGAAGGCTGGAAGAACACCATCCGCCACAACCTGTGTTTCCGAGACAGCTTTGAGAAAGTGCCGGTCAGTATGCAGGTCGCGGCCATCACCCCATCCCGCTCCTGCTTCTGGAAGTTGACTGAGGAGGGACGCCACCGCTTTGCCGAGGAGGCCTGCGCCGTGGCTGTCACCCAGCTGGAAAGTATCCAGCAGTGCATGAGCCAACCAGATATGATGCTCTTCCTCTTTGACCTTTGATGCCCCAAAGCGAGTCCCCTGCCTTATTAGTTGCCCCCAGCAGCCTTGTGTGGATATGTGTGTGTGGTCTCTGAAGATGGGGTGAAGGGCAGAGGTGCAGTTCCAGCTTGGGGTGGGGAGCAGCCGACGTGTGCTACCGAGGCAGTGGGGCAGCTGCTGGTGTGCAGACCCAGATGCCACGCTTGTCTCAGAGGAGGAGAGTCCTCGCCCTTCGCCAGACCTGAGCGAGTGCTCATTTTCTGGATTTTGAAGATAATCATGGGAGATGCTGGCTTGTGGCAGGCAGCCCTGGGAGCACCACCTACTCGTTCAGCTAACATTGTTAAGCTGCTACTTAACGAACTCATAGGGCTGCAGGGCCCTGGGACAGTTTCTGCTCTGCACTGTGGTAGCTGAGACAGGGGTAAGGGCAGGTGCCATGGCAGCAGAGGGGGGCAGTTTTAGGGAGAGGCTACCTTTGTTTGGAAGTTTTGATCAATAAAGGATAATATGAAGAAAAAAATTTAGGACATCAAATTCAATCAATAAGCTACTAAACAAATGGGATATATTCCAGGAATGCAGGGCTTGTTTAACACTAACACAATGATTAGATTTATTATGGTATTAATAATATGAAAGAGAAAAACTGCAGGGTTACTGTTATTTCACTCCTATTGGGGATGCCGGACACCCTGGTGCAAGACTCTCTCTCAGTATAGAAATAAAGGGCTGAGTCCAAGAGTGTGCAAAGCACAAGTGGATTTATTGCATAGAAAGGAGTACAGACTCCTGAGAGAGAGGAGGGGCTCAAAGCTGGG
Source organism: Oryctolagus cuniculus (assembly GCF_964237555.1). Classification (NCBI taxonomy): domain Eukaryota; kingdom Metazoa; phylum Chordata; class Mammalia; order Lagomorpha; family Leporidae; genus Oryctolagus; species Oryctolagus cuniculus. Next base: position 453,230 of record NW_027208355.1, read on the forward strand.
AGTCCATTACCAGAGGAGTGAGCCTGTTTTTGAGTTTTCAGTTTTAGCCTTTACCACTATCCATGGGATGCTTTTTTTTTGTGGGGGACATGCAGAGGTTCCTGTTTTAGGACTGCACCCTCTACTTGGGTCTACATTTGGCTGGACCATTGGCCTGTATTCCAAAGGGCAGAACATCTTTGGCCCACATTGTGACATATGGTTGCTAGGCAGGGGGTCTTTGTTTAAGGTTCTGAACACACGAGCTTTTTGGTGAAAAAATTTTCTGTGGCTAACGTAGGTGGGACTTGGCTCATGTGAGCCATCAATATTAAATACCTCATCCTGTTTCATGGCCTGAACATGCAGGTGAGTGCCTGTGAGATGGGATAACTTCAGTCAGAGTAAAGGTAGGTCTCAAGATGGAATCTGAGTTCCTGTCACTGGTTTCTGCCCTTCCCAAGGCCTGAGGCAGCTTTCCTAGTCTATCCATGGCTGGGTAGGGGTGTCCAGTCCCTATAACTCCTCAGTGGATAGAGGCCTTTGACAAACTTAATCTTTCCTGACTTCACAAATCTCAGGAAACTTAAAATACAAGAGGACTTCATCAGCATAAGAAAGAGCATGGATAACAAACTCCAGAAAACAATTAATGACAGAAATTAAAATACTTTACCTTTAATATCAGAAACAAGATAATAATTTGTTTTCACTACTGTTATTCAGCGTTGTAGTTAAGATTCTAGTCAGTATGCTGAGGCAATAAAAATAAATAAAAGCAATCAAGTTGAAAGGAAGAAGTGAGGATCTCTATTCACAACAATGACCACATAGTAGGAGTGCAAATTCTCCATCTTCAAATTCTCACTTGTAGGCCAGCTTTAGGCTTTAGTAATAAAGTTTTATTGGAACACAGATATGCTCATTAATTTACTTATCTATGGATGCTTTAATACTAAAGTGATAAAAAAGTTGTCACAAAAATTGTATTGTTACAAATCAGAAACATTTACTATCATTAGTAAGACAGTAGTTTAAGAGAGGAAACAACTGACAACCTTTGCTCTATACAAAAATTCTGATGCATAAGCCAAAATTGTAATGAGCAACAAATGAGTTTAGTAAAACTAGAAGATAAAAAAATCAATACAGAAAAATAAAATACATTTCTATATACCAGCAATAGTAATCAAAATTTTAGAATCACCACTATTTCATTTAAAATATAAAATATATATCTGATGAAATATTGACAGATCTACAAAAACAACTTAATATTCATATGAAATTAAATATTTCTAAGTGGAAAGAGACATTTTACTCAAAAAAAAATCAGGATTTATCTTAACATTACCTTATAGACTCAACAAAATCTCAATCCCCTTCCCAGCAAGCAATCTGATTATTTTTTAAAATAACATGCTGATATCAGCTCATGGGAAAGTAACTCTGAAAAAAATAATAAAATTGGAGAGATGACTACAAGAATTATGAATTTATACTAATCTAAAGTGTGACAGAAAAATGGAACACAAAAGAAGATCCATAAAAGATTGAAACACAGTGAACAGGTTTTCTACAGAGTCACAATTGCAATGCAGGGGAGAAAGTATAGTCTTTTCAATTATTGTGCTGGCACAATATGATATTAATTTCCAAAAGAAATTTCCACTAACAAAAATGGAAAAAATTCATGACATATCTAACTGCAGTATGAAAACTATAATACTTGCAGGAAAAAATCATAGAAGATTTTTGTGAGTTTAAATTAAGTGAAGATTTCCTAGATATGACAAAAAATATAATCTATAATTGAACAAAAAGGATAAATTACCCTAGCATGTAGGCTCTTTGTGATTTTTACTTTTATTTCCCTGATGACTAGTGATCCTGAATTTTTGTTCATGTCTGTTGGCCATTTTTATTTCTTCCTTTGAAAAATGCTTGTTCATGCAATTTGTCCATTTGTTAACTAGAGTGTGTTTTGTTGTTAAATTTCTTGAGCTCCTTATGTATTCTGGATATTAATCCTTTATTGGATGCATATTTTGCAAATATTTTCTCCCATTCTGTTGATTACCTCTTCATTTTGTTATTTCATTTTTTGCACAGCAACTTCTTGCATGATGTAATTTCATCTGCTTCTGGGATCTTACCCTAGAATTGTTTGCCTAGGCTGATGTGTTATAGACTTTCCTCTATGTTTTTCTCTAGTAATGTGATGTTTTGGGTATCAGGTTTAGATGCTTGATCCATTGCGAGTTGGATCAAACTGGTTTCAAACTTCAGCATGTGAAAATCCAACTTTCCAAATACCATTGTAGAAGAGGCTGAATTCATTTTTAAAGTACTTTCTTATTTATTTATTTAAAAGGCAGAGATGCAGAGAGAAAAAGAGAGGGAGACAGAGAGAGAGACATACACACAGCGAGAGAGACAGAGAGAGATCTACTAATTCTCTCCCCAAATTGTTTGGCTGCAACTGCCAGGGCTGGGACAGATCAAAGCCAGGAGCCTGGAGGCTCTTCTGGCTCTTCCACATGGGTGCAAGGGCCTAATGTGCATTAGCACAAAGGTGATTGGAAGTGAAACAGCTGGGGCTTGAATCGGCATCCATATAGGATGCATAAACTGCAAGTGAAGGCTTAACCTTCTATGCCACACACAGTGCCAGCCCTGAAGAGACTGAATTCTACCAAAATTTAAAGGAAGGACCAATCCCCACTCTTATTCAAAACAATTGAAAGGGATAGAATCAATCCAAACCCATTCTTTGAGACCAGCATTACCTTAATTACAAAAGCAGAGAGATGCAATAAAAAAGAACTATACGCCAATATCCCTAGTGGATCCTGATGCAAAAATTCTCAATAAAATAGTATCAAATAGAGTCCAGCAATACATCAACAAGATTATCTACCCAAGGTAGAATTTATTGCAGGGATGCAGATTTACATATGTAAATCAATAAATGTGTTATTTAAAATCAACAAAATGAAAGATAAAGCCATATGATTATCTCAATAGATGCAGATAAACATTTGACAAAATATGACATCCTTTCATGATAAAAATCTTTAAAAATTGGGTATAGAAGAAACACACCTTGACACAATCAAAGCAATATATGACTAAACCACAGGCAGCATCATATTGAATGGGGAAAAGCTGGGAGAAATTCCACTAAATCTGGAGCTAATGACAACCATTTTCACCATTATTTTCAATATACTTCTGGAAGTTTTAGTCAGAGACATTAGGCAAGAAAAAAATCAAAGTGATAAGGAGGAAGTACAATAATCCCTGTTTGCAGTTGATATAATTCTTCATATAGAGAAACCGAAAGACTATTAGAAGGGCTGGCAGTGTGGTGTAGCAGGTAAAGCCACAACCCAAAGTGCTGGCATCCCAGATGGGCTCTGACTCGAGTCTTGGCTGTTCCACTTCCAATCCAGCTCTCTACTATTGCCTGGAAAAGCAGTAGAAGACAGCCCAAGTCCTTGGGCCCCTGTACCCATATGGGAGGCCTGGAAGAAACTCTGGCTCCTGGCTTCAGATCAGCACAGCTCTGGCTGTTGTGGCCATTTGGAGAGTCAACCAGCAGATGGAAGACCTCTCTCTGTCTCTCCCTCTCATTATTTATAAATCTACATCCCAAATAAATAAACACAGTCTTAAAAAAAAGAAAAAAGAAATAAAAGACACAAAAATTGGGAAAATCTCACATGTTCATAGATTGGAAAAATTAATATCAAAATATCATACTACCCCAAGTAATTGATAGATCCAAAGCAATCCCAATCAAGACACCAAGGACATTCTTCACAATTATAAAAAACATGATCCTAAAATTCATATGGAAAAATAGAAGACCCCAAATGCTTAAAGCAATCTTAAATAAAAATGAAGCTTGAGGCATCACAATACCAGATTTCAAGGCATACTAGAGGGCTGTTATTATTAAAACAGCCTGGTCTGGAACAAAAAAAGACATGTTGACCAATGAGACAGAAGAGAAACCCCAGAAATGAACTCATATATTGGCAACCAACTAATATTTGACAAGGGAAATAAAATCACTCCCTAGACAGAAAGATATTTTGAAAAATGAAAGAGGAAGCTATTTTGGAGAAGAATTTTGTGTTCAGAACAATACTACTGACAGGTTACATAAAATGACATTGAAGAAATGACCTCTAGTTTTATAGAAATAAGTGTTAACTTGGAGAGAACAAGCTTTGACAGGATCCTGGGATTGGAAATTACTGGAGTAAAGGGAGGTGATATTTAAGGCAGTGAGTAAAGGTATTACTGCTGAGTGACATAGTCATACATGATCAAATTTTCCTTCATCTGTGTTTTCTAATCCTTAAATAATAATTATGAATTATATTTGCAACAGTTCGCAGTTTTTAAACTGTGAAATGAATATGTAGCACTAAAAGGCAGACCAAGGCACTAAATGATACATTTCTAAAGTTAGAGAAAAAAAGGACCTCTTGACAATTCCCATATATGTAGTATGTGTACTAGTTATCATTTTGTTTAGACTTCTAATACCACAGAAAGATTGAAAAATCTCAAAGGCTTGGTACACATCATATAATTCTATACTAGTCAAAGATAAAAGTTCTTAATCATAACAAATTTTGAATTGTTTATAAAATAAGAGGAAAATGTAAAAAGTAACCTATTTTGTAATTAGAGTTTTGAAATTTTATTTCAACTCCCTCTTGAAAAATGCTGTGTTGCACACATTGTTGTCTTTGAAATGGGTAATGGCATGCATGCATGGTATTCTGAACAGGAAGATTCACTTCATTAATAATCCCTGTGGGCCAAATCCAGCTCCTCGCTGTTTTTATAAATAAATTTTTGTTGGAATATAACCACATCTATTTACTTATAGCCTATACATATTTTAGGCAACAACAGAGATATTATGGTACATAAAGCATAAGGTATTTACTTTCTGGCTCTTTACAAAAAGGTTTGCCAGAACTAGGCTTAGAAGATCAAAGACCCTTTGATATGTTTTAAAAGGTTTTATCCATCATTCAGAAATGTTACAGAGTATGGAACATTGTACACAATCCCTCAACAATAGTCACAATAATTTGAGTGTCTATCATTTGAGCATTAATGTGCTGGGAGCCAAACCCAAAAATCTCATGATTAGTCACTTTTTACAAACAGATCAGAAAGCCAGAGTAGCATGGGGCTTTTCTTTGTACATCAATAGATATCTCAAATATTAACTAAATTTATTAAGATGTGTCATCAAACCAAAGGCTTTAAATATATGGTAATGGTGTAATAATCAGTATACTGTAGATCTATCCTCATTTTGAAAATGAATGCATTATACATTATTTTATTGATTGGCTATTAGACTACCTACAACTTAATGATTTTGCAGTATCCTTAATGTTCTTAGTTACACATGTAATATATGTATGAAATATTTTAAGCAATGTAGGCCTTTTTATATTACATATATTGTCCCATTATGTTATATATAATACATTATAAATGGCTTTAACATAGATGTGAATATTAATGCATAATATTTCTTATTTTCTTTAGGATCAAATTCGAGGGAAATAGTTACAAGGTAGAAAGGATGATATATTTCAAATTTGAGCATATCTTACTAATGCACCCATTTAATTTACCAACAGTGTATGAGAATAAACTTCTTCATGTTTGTCAACCCAGTTATTGTTTTTCAATAAAGCATGATCATTATGACCAATATCATTATCAATATGAAACAATGATAACTGATTAATAATTAATTTTGGTCATCTGTATGTTTTTATTAAAGTTTATTTGTTTATTTGAAAGATACAGAGAGAGAGAGGGAGAGACAGAGAGAGAGAGCTTCCACCCACTTTTTCACTCCTCTGATGGCTGCACTGGTTAGAGCTGGGCCTGGCTGAAGCCAGGAGCCAAGATCTCCTTCAGAATGAGTGGCTGCCACATGGGTGGCAGGGGCCCAATCACTGGAATCATCTTTTATTGTTTTCCTTAGCCATTATCAAGGAGCTGAATCAGCAGTGGAGTAGTGGGGGGCAGGGGATATGGCATAGGAGGTTATGTCTCCACCTGCAGGACAGGCATCTCATATGGGCACCAGTTCAATTCCTGGCTGCTTCACTTCCCATCCAGTTCTCTGCTGATGACCAGAAAAGGCAATGAAAGATGGCCCATGTGCTTGGGCCCCTGCATACACTTGGGAGACCCAGAGGAAGATCTTAGATCCTAGCTTGGGATCATCCCAATTCTGACCATTGTGGCCATTTGGGGAATGAACCAGTGGACAAAAGACCTCTCTCTGTATCTCTGGCTCTTAAATAAATAAATACATCTTGGCCGGTGTCGCGGCTCACTAGGCTAATCCTCCACCTTGCGGCGCTGGCACACCGGGTTCTAGTCCCAGTTGGGGCACGGATTCTGTACCAGTTGCCTCTCTTCCAGGCCAGCTCTCTGCCGTGGCCAGGGAGTGCAGTGGAGGATGGCCCAAGTCCTTGGGCCCTGCACCCCATGGGAGACTAGGAGAAGCACCTGGCTCCTGGCTTCGGATCAGCGCCGTGCACTGGCTGCCGTGCGCTGGCCGTGGCAGCCATTGGAGGGTGAACCAACAGCAAAAGGAAGACCTTTCTCTCTGTCTCTCTCTCTCACTGTCCACTCTGCCTGTCAAAAAAATAAATAAATAAAATAAATAAATCTTAAAAATATGTAGAAAAAAGAACTGGGGCAGCCAAGATACAAACTGGCACCCATATGCATTGCAGATATCATAGATGGTGGCTTTGCTATGACACTAAGTTGACCTCTCCTTTATGTTTGTATTTTTAACAATTTAAACCTCTTTAAATTGTGAACTTCATAGTACAAACTACAAATGTCTTTAGATGTTTTCACATGTTTGTTCTGGCTTAACTTGCAGCTTGCATGTAGCAAATTTTAATTCTTAAAACTTGAGAGCCATAATGAAATAGATCTGCTATGACCTTTTTTATGAAATGAATTTTTCATTCCATAAACTCGACATTTTTCAGGATTTTTACAACTGTTGTTAACCTGTTTATATTTTCATAGTATGAAATCATTGGTGTTCAATATTTGCTTTTCTTGAGTTGAAACCTAAATATTTGGAGAAAGAAAATTTATTATGGCAAATTAGGTACAGTTTTTATGCTTGAGATATTTATGTGTGTTATGTGTATTCTAAATTGTACAGCTTCATGCCTCCTGCTTTTGAAGCAGTGTATGGTGAGCACTTGAGAGAGACTATTAAGTGTTTGAATGTGTATTTTAATATAAATATGTAACTTCCATTTCACTCCATGTAGCTAAGTGATAATTCACATGTGTGGTTATCCTATTAATGGTGGGCTTTATAATTCTTTGAACCATTTATAAATAATAAATTTGTACTTCTCCATATTACTAATGCTTACTTCTCTTATAGTTACTCCTGTTTTGTAAACACCAAACACATAAACTAACTGTTTTCTTGTTGCTTTAATTTTACATTCTTATGTAACATTTGATGCATACAAAAGAGTACAGTTGATATGTTGAGATATAAAGCACAAGTTAGCACTCTGAACCCATCACTTGAGATCAGCACTGTATTTGCTTTGGCCAACTGCTTGTTCTCTTATTATATATAATATGTATATACATATATAAAATATAATTCATGTATATAAATTTATGTGTGTAAATATATGTGTATAAATAAAATATACCATATATATGCATATAAGTATATTTATGTAATATATATAAAAACCTCATTGCATTGGGAAAAAATTTCTTAACTGACATTGATTTTCTGTTTATTTCTATTTTACTAAGCTGGCATGGAAAGGGATCTCAGTATTTATCCATTCCTTCCTTTATTGGCCCTTACCAGGAGCGATGTATTTGTAAAGCAAAAGCTGAATTCTCACCTGCAAACATAAAATGAAGCATGAAAGGAATCTTTTCTGTAATGGAAACAAGTCTGGGAGACATCTGCTGGAAAGGAATGAAAAGCACAAGTGAGTTCCATCTCTTACAGAATCCAGTGGGTTTTACCACTTGAAATGCTCAGTTTTCATGAACTTACAATGTCAGCAGCAAACAAATGAGAACATCAGCCACAACACCCATTTTATACTATATCAATTTGTGCGGGATGGAAATTTCAAAGTGTATTTTTGTCAAAACAAAGTTGCTACCAAAATTGTTCTTAAATATCTAAAAAGGAAACCATCTAAAATCTTGAATTGTGTGTTTAAAATAAATATTTGGGTGAATTTTTACAATCTGCATTTCAGTTACTCTGGGTAAGTATAATAAATCCCTGTAATTCCATAGCACATGGTTTCAGATCAACACAAAACCAGAAAATTAAACAGCCATGTACACATCAGTAAATCCATTCAAGAAAATGGCCAGGCATGGAGCAGGGAGACACCAGGACCCTGTCTTGCAACACAGACTTTGGCACATAGGAAAATCTGTAGGCAGGGTCTGGCAAGATGAGGCATCCCCCAGCTGCAGGGACCTGCTGGGAGGCCCAGATACCATGGCAGACCTGAGAGTTGTTGGATCTAATCTCAGAGCCTGGACCACACTGCTGACCTTGGTGCCTCAGCTCCAGCCTCTGAGGTGGCTGGCCCACAAGGTGGCTGACAGTCCAGGGCGTGTCCTGTGTTCCCCAGGCCAACCCACCTCCCAAAGCCAATGCACCACTGAAGCCCAACCCTGCATTGGGCTTCACTTTGATGTGGCCAAGAGGAGAGGGCCTCTGTGCACCCAGTACCACCCAGAATATGAAAATCTCAGAGCCACTTTGCAGAACCACCTCTAATCATGGCTTTGCTGCCAAGATCCACAGGCAGTGGCCAGAAACCACAAACCTGACCAGAGGCACAAATGCCCTCTGACTCAAGCCCTGGAGCTGGGTAGAGGGCAAGGAGAGGAACCTCTGAGTGCTGCTGGCCACGCTGCCCAAGCTGCCCATGCTACAGTGGAACTGGGCAGGCAGCCCCTGGGTGCCGTGACTACATGAGAGGTGGGGAAGAAGCAGTGGTGCTGCATCCTGCTGGTTATGAGCTGGACACGGCCACGGGGCAGCTGAAGGAGCCACTGGTCAGAGAGCTCTGCAATACCTGGTGAGAGTTCCAGAACCAGAGCACCTGGCCCCTCTTCCAGGCTGATAATGGTGGTGAGTGCACCAGGCTCTGGAGGCTGAGGGCTGCCAGTCTGAGTGTGGCAATGCCAGCAGCAGGGCTTTTGAGTGTCCTTCCCTCCATCAGCCAAGGACTCAAGGAGAAAGCATTCACACTCATGCGTGTTGTCCTATTTTCCTTTTCCCTGCCCCAAGCAGAGGTGCGGGTTGCTCTCTTCACTTCTCAAGCTAGGGATCACCCCCTTCTGGGGGCCCCTCACCACCCAGGGTGTAATGTGCCTCATGACCATCAACATATCACTGAATGGTTTTCTTATGGAAAAGCTGCAGGAGCCCAAGGAGAAGCAGACAGACTTTCTTTTAAGGATTTCAAAAGGTAAATTTGGTTTGTCATGTTCTTGCAGTAGCTGATCATCTTCCTATATCTTGGTTGAAAGAAATATCAGAGTTGGCATTAACTGAAAAATGCAAATATTTTTAAACTAAAAGATCAGTATGCTTCAGGGATAGCTGTTTTATTGATTTCATGTTAACCATAGTAAAATATATCTTCTTTTAAACACAAAAAAATCAAAAGCCTTTCAATGATGGCATGCCATCATTTGCTAGCACATCCTAATCTCAGAAATATATGAAAAGTTCACATCTTAGACTGGAAAATGTTAATTTGTATTGAAATGTCATGAAACTTTGAATAATAAGAATGATGTAATATTTATGGGGATTTTAAGCTTGAGTGTTTGAAAGTGGAATGTTTTTGCTTGTTCTGAGTTTGGCTATGACTCTGGTTTTAATTATCCATGTGCTATTGTTTGCTGGAGTTTATATGTAATTCTTTCATTAATATATTTCAACAAACCATGCTTTTTTCTCCCAAACTTTTCGCTACTCATTGTTTCCATTAGTTTCATTCCTATTCTTTATGATCCATTTTTTTTTCACTGATCCAGTTTTACTCTGTAGGTCATATTTCCCCCACTTTTATACTCTCAATCACTATGCTAGTTGCGGTAACAATTTTCCATCCCTTTTGTGTGTTGTCACAGTAATTCTTAAATAGTATTTCTCTCTCCTGATTTCTAAAAAAATTAACTGTCTTCTCTGTTTAAATATTTTTAATCATTTATGTTATACAAAGGTTAAAATTCCTTAAAATGCCATGAGGTTTTTTATTTTCTAATTTTATATTTGATCTATTTCATTGTTATTTCAGGAACTGTGAAGGGAGTGCATGGCAATTTTTTTCAAATTATTATTTTCTGGGATTTTGTCTTAGCTCCGGTGTCTTATTGACTCACTTTTCTTGACCACATGTGTATCTTCTCCTTAGTTATCAAAGATAGCAATAGCCTTGATCTCTTTTTAAGCAAGAAAAGAAAAGCATTAAAAGACAGAGCATGTAGTTCACTTGGTCAGATGACCACCTGTGGTTTGTCTTGGTCTTTGTGTACAATTCTGTTTGCTCATTAATTTCTTCATCTTCCCAGAACTCAGCAAAAGAGTGATTCCATAACCATGTTCCTGTATTGATTGGGACTCAGAGTAAGGAAGAAGAGAAGTGGAGGGGTTCAAGAAGCTAATGTTAAATGCTGTGTAGGTAAAAGATGCTGGGAAGTTCTCTAACCAAGCAGATTATTCCATATGTAAGGCTATAGGGATTGTAAGTAACTGTAGAATACTTTGCACAATATATCAAGTTCTGTACTATCATAATCAGTATAAGATGTAAAAGCACTTATTTTCTGTGTGTCTGTATGTAAATAAATTCTGATAGATTAATTAACATTCATATATTTTATAGAATTACTTCATCAATTTATTTTAAAGAAGCATCATTTTCAGGGCCAGCACTGTGGCTCAGTGGGTTGACACACTGGCCTGGAGCACCGGCATCCCATGTGTGCACTGGTTCTAGTCCCAGCTGCTCTTCTTCCAGTCTGGCTCTCTGCTGTGGCCTGGGATGGCAGTGGAGGATGGCTCAAGTCCTTGGGCCCCTGTACCCATGTGGGAGACCTGGAGGAGGCTCCTGGCTCCTGGCTTTGGATTGGCATAGCACCAGCCATTGCAGTCATGTAGGGAGTGAGCCAGTGGATGGAAGACCTCTTTCTCTCTGTCTCTACCTCTGTGGCTCTGTCTTTCAAATAAACAGAATAAATCTTAAAAAAAAGAAACATCATTTTCACTTGTATGGAAAGGGGAATAACTGTTGTACAGTGAAAAGGAAATTCATTCATCAATGAAACATAAAAATATTCAGAAATCATTTACTGGAATATTGTATGTTGTTATGTGTTTGATTATAGATGACACAAATACACCGTCTATATTCTGTTTTGCTTAAAATTTCTGCATGTGTGACTTTATTTTTTCCTTATAACCCCAATTATTTTGGTATCATAAGATGGAAAATGTGTTCTATATTGGCCAGGACATGCTTAGTTTTCCAGTTCTAAATATTCAATGTTATAAATAACTTTAGAAATAAATATATTTATTTACTATACTAATGCCTTTCCAAAAATTTTGTAAACCTCTATCTTCTTTTGTATATACTGATAATACCTCTGCTACGCTACTGGAATTTACAGCTGTGTGTAATGCTGAAGAATTGAAACTGTCTTGTTCATGGCTTACAGGACTAAGCATGGCAACTTTACTGGAAGCAAAGTATATACCCTACATACATTATATGACTCTTGCAAAAGCATGTATTGATATGGAAAAGTCAAGTAAGTGTGAATTATGATGCTTTCTTAGGTGAAAAGAAGTCAATAAATGCTAATGATTTAACAGTCACAGACATTTAGAATTAGAGGGATCTTAGAATACAGCAATTAATTTTTATGAGAACATTTATGCATTTATTTTTGATATAAGGTCAAAATATTTTATTGAGTATAAAGTTAGTGGTGAGAAAATTTAGACTATTTTCATAAATGTAGAAATTTCATATTAGGCTTCTTAATGTCAATTTGCATTTTAAAGCTTATCACCTAGTATATTTCTGTTATTATTCAATACTAACAATAATACCTAGTGTTTATTCTATGTGCTAAATAACATACTTGGTCTCCTGTGCCCAGAAGAAGCTGCTGGCTCCTAGCTTCAGACAGGCCCAGCTCTGTCCATTGAAGCTATTTGGTGAATGAACCAGTAGATAGAGTCAGTTTGTCTGTCTGTCTGTCTGTCTCTCTCTCATGATAATAATAATAAAATTAAAAAGTTGTATTCTATCTATTTGAATAGCAGAATGATAGGGAGGGAGGAAGGAAGAGAGAGAAATTGATCATCCATCATCCATCCATCCTCAAATGTCTGCAACAGATAGGCTGGGCCAGGCTGAAACCAGGAGCCAGAAACTCAATGATCTGGGTCACCCATGGGGTGACAGGAGCCAAAGTATTAAGTCATTTTCCACTGCTTCCCCAGTCACATTAGCAGGGAGCTGGAATAGAAGTGGAGCAGCTGGGAGTTGGAGGTAGTGGCTTACCACACTGTACCACAGCACTGATCTCATTTTCCTTAGAGATTTATTTAGTTGAAAGGAGGCTGGCAGAGAGAGGGAGAGACAGAGTGAGAACTAACAGATTCTTAATCATTTCCAGGGTTCAATGTAAAGAAAATGATTTGCAGTTTGGAGCTGACATTGTGGCTCAACATGTTCAGCCACTGCTTGTGATGCCAGCACCACATATACACGCCAATTAATTTGGTTATTTACTTGGCAGTAGGAAATATCTGTATATTTGGAAATTTTTGAATGGTATTAATTCATTTGGTTTTTATATCATATTTTAGGTCTTATAATGTTTTAAGTGATGATATTTTAAAGGCTTTTTCTGTGTTCTATCAATAAGGTTAACAGTTTGATTTTTCAGTGACCACAGTATTACCATTTAGGCAGCATATTAGGCAAGACATCTCAACAGAATAATTTCCCAATGAACTATACTATATTAGGATATTTTTAAATTTAAAAAATAGTATTTCTTGCAGATCTCATAGATAAGTTATAATCAATATTGAAGATATTTACACTGCTTTATCACTTTGATTTAACTATTTGACAAACTAAATGATAATAATTGTATACTATTACAGCTTTTTGAGTTCACTGACTCTTATCTTGTTTAGACTAGGTCATATTCAAAGTGAAGGTTCTCTCCTCCCTTCAGAGAAAGGTACCTCCTTCTTTGAAGACCTGTTCTTTCCACTGGGATCTCACTCACAGAGATCTTTCATTTAGGGTTTTTTTTTTTTTTTCGCCAGAGTGTCTTGGCTTTCCATGCCTGAAATACTCTCATGGGCTTTTCAGCTGGATCGGAATGCCTTTAGGGCTGATTCTGAGGCCAGAGTGCTGTTTAGGACATCCACCATTCTATGAGTCTGCTGAGTATCTCGCTTCCCATGTTGGATCACTCTCCCCTTTATTTATTCTATCAGTTAGTATTAGCAGGTACTAGACTTGTTTATGTGCTCCCTTTGACTCTTAGTCCTTTCATTATGATCAATTGTGAACTGAAATTGATCACTTGGACTGGTGAGATGGCATTGGTACATGCCACCTTGATGGGATTGAATTGGAGTCCCCTGGTATGTTTCTAACTCTACCATTTGGGGCAAGTCAGCTTGAGCATGTCCCAAATTGTACATCTCTTCCCTCTCTTATTCCCACTCTTATGTTTAACAGGGATCACATTTCAGTTAAATTTCAACACTTAAGAATAACTGTGTATTAATTGCAGAATTAAACCAGTCATATTAAGTAGAAAAGAAAAAAAAACTACTAAGAGGGATAATGTATTAAGTTGTTCATTAACAGTCAGGGCTATGCTGATCAAGTTACCATTTCTCATAGTGTCCATTTCACTTCAACAGGTTTCCTTTTTGGTGTTCAGTCAGTTGTCACCGATCAGGGAGAACATATGGTATTTGTCCCTTTGGGACTGGCTTATTTCACTCAGCATGATGTGTTCCAGATTCCTCCATTTTGTTGCAAATGACTGGATTTCATTGTTTCTTACTGCGGTATAGTATTCTAAAGAGTACATATCCCATAATTTCTTTATCCAGTCTACCGTTGATGGGCATTTAGGTTGGTTCCAGGTCTTGGCTATTGTGAATTGAGCTGCAATAAACATTAGGGTGCAGACCGCATTTTTGTTTGCCAATTTAAATTCCTTTGGGTAAATTCCAAGGAGTGGGATGGCTGGGTCGAACGGTAGGGTTATATTCAGGTTTCTGAGGAATCTCCAGACTGAACTTCCATAGTGGCTTGACCAGTTTGCATTCCCACCAACAGTGGGTTAGTGTCCCTTTTTCCCCACATCTGCGCCAGCATCTGTTGTTGGTAGATTTCTGCATGTGAGCCATTCTAACCGGGGTGAGACTGATTAACAATACTGGGAAAGTGACAGAGGGAGAAGACAGCCACCCACAGCCCAGGAATGAGGACTTGCAACAAATCAACCTTACTGACACCTTGATCTTGGACTTCTATTCTCCAAAATTGTGGAAAAATAAATTTTTGTTGTTTAAATCACCCAGTCTGTGGTACTTCATTTCTGCAGGAATGTTTTTCCTCTTAAATTTTTATTAATATAAAGAGAACAGATTTCATGTATTTTACAGGTACGATTCTAAGAAGATAAGTATACATTTCTCTCTCCTCCTTTCCCTCCCTCAATCCCTCTCCTTCCTCTCTTTTTTCTTTACTTTTGCAGACATAATTTCAATCCACTCTACAATCACAGGCTTAATTCAACACTAGCCATCATATTGAATAAGTAAAAGTAAGAAGAACATAGAACCAGAAGAACATAATACCAGAAATGTATCTGCTCTCTATAATATCCTGAAGCATATCTTCTAAGAACTGTATCTGGGGATGAATCATGGTGGTACCAATACAATTGTGAAGAAAACCCCATCAAACCAATGACTACCAAAAGGTGGTTGAGAAGACTGACAAAGGCAAAACCATGGCAAGGTTTTATTGGGATGTTTGAAGCATTTTAATTGTTGAGGGCCAAAGAGCAATAGTATCTGGTCATTATGAGAGGTTTTAGATAAATCTAAACTTTTCCAAAAAATCTCCAAGGGAAACTGTCCAGATATCCTCCACCAGGTCAACATCTTGACTAAGTCCATTTGTTGAACAGGGTAAGTTTGCAAATTTCAAAGGAAAATTCTTAGGGATCCATCTCCAAATCCTCATTTGTCTGCTCCTGACTTACTTTTGTTTCCAAACCTTTAAAAATATTTATTTATTTGAAAGGCAGGGTTACATAGAGAAAGGGAGAGACTTGGAGAGACCGGGAGAGACTGGGAGAGAAAGAGAGAGAAAGAAGAGAGAGAGAAAAAAACCATCCACTGGCTCACTCTCCAAATAGCTGCAGCAGCTGGGATTGGGTGAGGACAGGGCCAGGAGCCTGGAACTCTATCTGGGTTTCCCTTGTGGGTGTCAAAGGCCTGGCATTGCAGGTGGTGGCTTAAGGTGCTGCAACACAATGCCAGCACCCTGTTTTCTAATCTTAAAAAATCTTTTAAAGGTAATCATTTTTCTTTTGTTAATAATATAAAAATATAGGCAGCAATATCATTCCTTCTAAATTACTATTATATTTCCTTTAATCACCATATATTTTAAATTTCACTATCTCAGTATAATTTTCATTTTCTCTTGATATCAATCATCTGTGTGTGTATATATATATACATATATATACATATTTGTATATGTGTGTGTGTGTGTGTGTATATATATATATCTTTTAACATCCTGATGTAGTTCAATTCTACTGCTGGGAACATGTGAGCATCTTGGTTGATTTTTCATTGTGAGGTCATAGGGTCCACAAAAACCCTGGATTTCCTTGGTAAAGTTCATACACCTGGTGTTTCAAACACAAATTGGGCCAAAGTAGTGATTCCGCCTTTCCAGATAATGTATTTTTAAATTTATTGGATTTTTATTGGACTATAAATTGGTGTTTTATTTTGTCAAGTTTTATTGGGATTTTTTAAGATTTTATTTATTTATCTGAGAGGTAGAGTTACAGACAGTGAGAAGAGGAGACAGAAAGGTCGTCTGTCTGGTGGTTCACTCCCCAAATGGCCACAATGGCCAGAGCTGTGCTGATGTGAAGCCAGGAGGCAGGAGCCCCCTCCAGGTCTCCCATGCAGGTGCAGGGGCCCAAGGACTTGGGCCATCCTCCACTGCTCCCCCAGGCCACAGCAGAGAGCTGGACTGGAAGAGGAGCAACCGGGACTAGAACCGGCACCCATATGGGATGCCAGCACTGCAGGTGGAGGACCAACCTACTGCATCACAGCACCGGACACTCTATTGGAATTTTTTATAGATACTAGAATCTTTCCTTTATTTTATTCTGGTATGTGCAGTGTTTCTTTGACTTATGTTTCCTTGTGAATTTTCAGTTTTGTCCCCATTTTGATTGTAATTGAAATTACCTACTTTTCAGCAATTCCCTCGTATATGCTTTTCATTCTGTCATTTCCTTTTTGAAATTACTCATTTCTCAAATTGATTACAATATTCTTTGTTAGACAACATATTTATCCTTTTTCCATTTTTTGTTTTCAAGTTAGAATTTACAAGTATCACTTCTATATACGTCTTTACCATGTTGGTGTAATTAAATCCTAGCACTATAAATTTATGGCAATTGGTATTGGCTTTATCATTGTAAAATAATTAAATCCCTCAAATTTTTTTTTCCATGAGGACTTTCATGAATCCAGTTTTCTTAGAAAATGGCCCTGGCCATTGCAGCCATCTGGGGAGTGAACCAGTGGATGGAAGCTCTTCCTGTCTCTCTGTCTCTGTCTCTGTCTCTGTTTCTCCATTTGTGTAACTTTCAAATAAGTCTTTTAAAAATGGAGACACAGAGGATGGAGACATAGAGGATGGAGGCTCATGAAGACACATGCTTCAAGCACAAGGAATAGGACTTTCAAGAGCTGACATGGAGTACAGAGATTTTACAAATGACAACATACAGCAGTGAAGAAAGGTCACAGTTCTATGGAGAGTGACACTGCAGAAAACACATGGGGTTTCAGGCACAGGAATGGAGATATATGAAGCCTGACATGGTTGCAGGCACATGGGGATGGAGACACTGGGGCAGACAGTGTCTACACTTATAGGTTTTGGAAACAAATGAGAAAATTAAGAGAATACAATAAATTAGTGCTTAGAGAAAATTTGAATCCTTAAGTGAATATGTGAGGATGCTGAAACCAAATCCATCTTAGCATCTTTCTCAAAAATTACAGTTGAAAAATGTTGAAGAACATTTAAATAAAAGTAGGTAACAGATGACAACAGACATCAATTTAAAAAGTTGGTAGTCACAAAAGTACTACAGAAGCATATAAGGAAAAGCATATTTTAAAAGTTAAGAAAATAAATAAGCCAATAACTAATTTCAGGAAATTAAAACAGAATCATTCTTTATGGAGCTTACAGAACTTACTAAGAGGATTTTGCTAAATTCATAAAAGTAAAAATTTGACTCCAGAGATCAAAATCTGCTACATTCTGAAAATTAATTTCCCAAAACACAAATATAAGATCAAATAGAAAAATTCCTATATAATTTAATAAGTTGAACCAATTTTTAAGAAGTCAAATCAACCAAGAAAAAAGTTCCGGCCGGTGCTGCGGCTCAATAGGCTAATCCTCCACCTGCGGTGCCAGCATCCGGGTTTCTAGTCCCGGTTGCCCCTCTTCCAGTCCAGTTCTCTGCTGTGGCCCAGGAGTGCAGTGGAGGATGGCCCAAGTGCTTGGGCAGTGGACCCACATGGGAGACCAGGAGAAGCACCTGGCTCCTGGCTTCAGATCAGCGCGGTGCGCCAGCCGCAGTGGCCATTGGGGGGTGAACCAACGGTAAAGGATGACCTTTCTCTCTGTCTCTCTCACTGTCCACTCTGCTTGTCAAAAAAAAATAAATAAAAGTTTCACACACAAATTTTGGGTCCAGATATATGCAATATTCCTTTTTTTTTTTTTTTGTGGCTGGTGCACCGTGCTGATCTGACGCCAGGAGCCAGGTGCAGGGCCCAAGGACCTGAGCCATCCTCCATTTCCTTCCTGGGCCACAGCAGAGAGCTGGACCAGAAGATGGGCAACCAGGACAGAATCCGGCACCCCGACCTGGACTAAAACCCGGGATGCTGGCACTGCAGGTGGAGCATCAGCCTAGTGAGCCGTGGTGCCAGCCAGAATATTCCAAACTTTTAAGAAAGAAAAAAAGGCTTAAATTTCCCAAACAAGCTTCAACTGTAACAAAACAGAGAATATATTTCAATTTCTTTTAGGAAGCCAGTGTTGTATATATGATGCAAAGAACCTCAGGATATGAATTAAAAATGAAATTAAATAGCATCTGTTTCATAAACAGGTGATATCCTAAGCAAAGTATTATATTAATTCATTCATACAGGAAAACATAGTAGGTCAATAACAAGCGAGACACACTAAAATGTGAAGAGCATTCAACATTCTCAAACAGACCCAGGTAGAAAAAGTGAGGGAATTATATGATCATTTATATTAAGTGTTAAAAAGCATTTAATAAAATTCAGTATCCAGACAGAAAAATCAACTGGCAAAATTGCAAAAACAGTGATTTCCAGTATGTGATCTAAAATGGACTACAACAAACTACTTGACACAAGCTCAGGGAAAGTTTTTCCCCTGGGAACAGACCCAGCCATGCCTGCCTTCTCTCCCATCTCTCTTTAACAGGGAAATCAAACAACAAAAAAAGCATCAACCTTTAAGTAAACCAGCAACCATGTCAATATACCCAGATTACACCCATTACATACTGGCAATCAATGTAATCCTGAACTACATACAACTGACAAGTGAGGGTAACGAGATCACTGGGTAAAATGTCATTACTGGTTCGTCCCATATGGGTGCTTGTTCGAGTCCCGGCTGCTCCGCTTCCCATCCAG
Source organism: Oryctolagus cuniculus (assembly GCF_964237555.1). NCBI lineage: Eukaryota > Metazoa > Chordata > Mammalia > Lagomorpha > Leporidae > Oryctolagus > Oryctolagus cuniculus. The sequence goes on from NW_027208355.1 coordinate 472,389, forward strand.
CTCTCTGGGAAAGCAGTGGAAGATGCCAAAGTCCTTGAGCCCCTGCACCCACATCCGGGACAGGGAAAAAGCTCCTGGCTCCTGGCTTCGGATTGGCCCAGCTCTGGCCTTGCAGCCATCTGGGGAGTGACCAGTGGACAGAAGACCTCTCCCTCCCCCTTCCCTCCCCTCTCCTCTCTCCCTCTACCTTCCAAATCAATGATCTTTAAAAACCTGTCATTACTAACAGCAAGAAATAGGAAATCATATTAAAGGGCAAAAGACTAGAAAATACATATCTAGAAGAAAAGCGAATCAAGAAGATTCATTACACAATATCTTTAAACATTGTTCCAAGGAACATCACAGAAACTTCCCAAAAGAGAAATCCTTCGGGATATGAAGAAACAAAGACCAGAATCGAAGAAGCGCAGTTGGCGGTGACTCACCTGGGGCGGCTTCTGCAGCTCACGGCGAACTCTAGAGGTCCCGAGAGCCCCGAGGAACGCGGAGGCCGCAGCGACCCCGCCCGGAAATCAGGCACCAGGGCGGCCTCAGACCCCAAACGCGGCCCGCACTCCCGTCGCCCGGCAACAACCTCCCCACGCCCACTGCGCCAGCGAGCGTGCTGATTGGCTACGGCTTTTGTGACGCCCCTCACGCCCATCGGCTTTTCAGCTGTCCACTCAGGGGCCCCGGTGAGGGTGGTGGATCACTTCATCATCTCGCGAGATCCCTGTGTCCTAGTCGTGTCCAGTCTACAGCAGGAAGAGCGTCCCCACGGTGGCTCGGCCTTCTCTGCTCTGAGAAGGGGAAGCTGGAGACCTCGCGAGCGGGAAGTGGTGAGTGTGTGGGGCCAGGTTTCCCAGAAGGGGCCGTGGGCGGATGGATCCTGCAGAACCAGCTACAGAGGGACCTGGACTTCCCCCCAGTGAGCTCCTCCATCCGCGGACCCCACCGCTGCGGGCTGGGCCGGCTCCGGACACGGGCGACAGGCCCCGTCCCTGCACCAGCAACCTGGGCTCGCTCCAGAGCCTCCTCTCCGTCTCCTTGCGTGCAGTCCGCCTCTCCCCAGGTTGTGTGGAGAGGACGAAGGGAGATCCGGGAGAGTGGATGGGCTGTGGCGTTCACGCGGCGAGGAGGTTGGGGGGTCATCGGTCCCTCCTTTCTCCCCAGCCGTATACATTACAAGCTGGGGAAATCAGAAATTAAAATCTTATTTTTGCTCAGCTCAGCTTTTCAGGCCAGGTTGGGGTTGGCATCTGATGATGGACTTGCTGGCAGAGCTCAAAGGCAGTGCAGGCATCACCATGACACTTTAAAGCGTGTACTTTGGTGACCATTTTACAAGAGAGGAAAGCAGAGAATGCCCACCAAACCCTCCAGTGCAAAATATCTGTGAGCCTCTCCTCATTTTATGCTTCTTAAGCATGGACATTAGAACATCAGTGGGTTTATGTTTCCCTTTGCAGACTTTGCATGGTGATGTCACCTCTACCCACCCTCCTTTTTTTCCTTGTCTTGGTTCCTAAAACTAGCTGGGCATGATGTCCAAAATACCTCCCTCCAGGAGTGCCTAATGAATGCCAGCCCCTGCATCACTCGTCCTGGGGGGCAGCCCCTGGCCCTGAGCCTTTTCCTGAGAGCAGCGACTTGAGCAGGGTTCAAACTCCCGGTACACCTGCCGTCGGTATCTCTAAGCCCTTGGGACGTTCAGATTTCCTTCTAACCACAGTTTCCATTGCTGGGAGACATAACAGTCAGTTACTCAGATGCTGGTATACCCAACCAGATTCTTTCAGACTTGAGAAGGGAGAAGGGTGTCACAGAAGACAAAGAAAAACCACTCTAGCTAAGTAGCGCCAGACCTGAAAAGTTCGGGACCCAGCAGTTTTTGGCTCCAGAGAGTTGTAGTCAGTGTAATCTGTGCCAAGTGAAGCCGCCTGAGAGGGTAAGACTGCCTGTGGAGAAAGGCTTATGAATTTGAGAATTTGCACCTGTAGTGTGATCAAATGCATATTTGGTAGTTGTCCCCATTTTCTGGTGCAGAGATTTTAGTGTTCAAACAACTTGTATATTAGTACATGTTCTATGACTTTGTTTTACTGAGAAGATAAATTAAAATATCCCTTGGCTTTCAGGGGTTCAATAAATTTCATATTCAACTTTATAATTTTCTCAAGATTTTTGTTTGAGATTGACAGTATTACTTTTTCCTCCTGTAAATTTACTTTTAAACTACATATAGTCTCAATGTTTGTCACGATCATGATTTATTGTACTGTGTTGCCAAAACTGACAAAAAATATTTTATGAGACCACTTTTCCCAAAGACCCCTTCTGAGCCAGCTCTCTCTTAATGCACTGTAGCAAAACAGCAGATGAATGGCAAAGTACTTGGACTCCTACCACCCATGTGGGAGACCTGGATAGAGTTCTTGGCTCCTGGCTTCAGCATGGCCCAGTCCTGGCTATTATGGACATTTGGAGAGCGGACCATCAGATGGAAGATCTCTCTCTCCCTCACTGTCTCTATAACTACTTTTATAAATATTTGAAGAATTTCCAGGGCTGGCACTGTGGCTCACTTGGCTAATCCTCCGGCTGTGGTGCCGGCATCCAATATGGACGCTGGGTTCTAGTCCCGGCTGCTCCTCTTCCAGTCCAGCTCTCTGCTGTGACCCAGGAGTGCAGTGGAGGATGGCCCAAGTGCTTGGGCCTTGCATCTGCATGGGATACCCAGAAGAAGCACCTGGCTCCTGGCTTCAGATCGGCATAGCTCTGGCTGTAGCAGCCCTTTAAGGGGTAAACCAATGGAAGGAAGACTTTTCTCTCTGGCTCTCTCTCTAACTCTATCTGTCAAATAATAAATAAATAAATAAATATTTGAAGATTTTCCTTAACTTCATTTTAAAAATATGTCTGTTTACATGTGTGCATTATATGTATATCACGGAATATAAGCTATGGGAAGAGATCAGATCTTCTATATTTAATCATTTAACATTTACACACAGATACACACATATATACATATACTTTTACAAACAAAACTATGACCAAAATAGACCTGGTATTTTGTAGTCTACTTTTTCCTACTCAACAATGTTTAATGAGCTTTTCCCTTCATGTTGTTAACTATTCTTTTTAAAGGTCATAATTTTAATTGGCTGAAAATATTAACCTCTCCTTTTGACTACTTAAGTTTCAACACTTTTTATATGACGAATAACTAGAGGAAACACTCTTCATATAAGTCATGCATATGTCTGATTTTTAAGTTTAGACTGCTTTGTGTAAGTTGAATTACTAGGCCTGAGAATAATTATTGGGTCCCAGAGTAGGGGCATTTTAAGTACTATGATAAATAATGCTAAACTTCCCTACAGAAAAGACACCAGTAATTTAGCTACCTACCAAAATTGTCTAAGAGTAATTTTCTTGAGAAAATGCTTAGTGATAAGAGGTATTGAAAAATTTTAAAGGAATCATCAATTGAGTCATTAAAATGTCATCTCACTGTTGTTTTGCATTAAATTTGTTTTATTATAAGTGTGTGTGAATTTTATTTCCTGTTATTGTGTATTTATATTTCTTCATTTCTATACTGCCTTTATCAGTTTTAAAATAATCTTTATTTAAATGAGTGGAGGGACCGGTGCTGTGGCATAGTGGCTAAAGCTGCCACCTGCAGTGCTGGTATCCCATATGGGTGCTGGTTCAAGACCTGGCTGCTCCACTTGTGATTGAGCTTCCTGCTGGGGCCTGGAAAAGCATTAGAAGATGGCCCAAGACCTTGGGACCCTGCACCCCTATGGGAGACCTGGAAGAAGCTTCTGGCTCCTGGTGTTGGAGAGCTGGGACAATTAAGGATTGAAATAGCAGATACAAGATCTCTCTCTCTCTCTCTCTCTCTCTCTCTCTCACTCTCCCCCTCTCTCCCTCCCTCCCTCCCTCCCTCCCCCCTCTCTCTCTGCCTCTCTGTAACTCTGCCTTTCAAATAAATAAATCTTAAAAAAATAAAAATGTAACTGACTGGAACAAATTTCATATATTTCACATATATGGTTTTAAGAGAATAATGATACTCCCCACTCTACCCTCTCTCTCTCCCTCCCTCCTTCCTTTCTTATTTTTCTTTTTATTTTTACAATGACATACTTTTTCTTTAAAATTTATTCATTTTATTTGAAAGTCAGAGTTATACAGAGAGAGGAGAGGCAGAGAGAGGGGGGGTAGAGAGAGAGGTCTTCCATCAGCTGATTCACTCCCCAAGTGGCCTCAATGGCAGTGCTGAGCTGAACTGAAGCCAGAAGCCAGGAGTTCCTACTTCATCTCCCACGGACTTGAGCTACTTTCCATTGCTTTCCCAGGCCATAGCAGATAGCTGGATCAGAAGTAGAACAACCTGGATTTGAACCAGCACCCATGTGGGATGCCTGCACCGCAGGCAGTGGCTTTAGCCATTACACCACAGCACCAGCCCCTACAATGACATATTTTTAATTTACTTTATACACACAAGCTTAATGCCCCACTAAACAAAGAATTCAACCAGTAACAAGTTGTAAGCAACAAAAAAAAAAAAAGTTGATCCTCAAGAGTATAGACAAGGGCTAAAAAGTCAAATGTAAAAACATCAGTTTTGATCATATGCACTACATTTTTTTTAAATTCTGTATATTAGCTACAACAAATCAGAGAAATATGATAATTATCTTTATGGGGCTGGCATATTTCGCTAAACATAATAGTTTCTAGTTGCATCTAGTTTCTTGCAAAAGAAAGGATTTCATCCTTTTTAATGATTGAATAGCATTCCATAGTGTGCGTGCATGTGTGTGTGTCTGTATGTGTGTATATATATATATATATATATATATATATCACAGTTTTATTAATTAGTTTTCAGTTGATGGACATCTGGTTTGATTCCATGTCTTAGCTATTGTGAATTGAGCTACAATAATCAAAGGATACAGGTAAGTCTTTCATAAGTGAATTTTATTTTATTTGGGTAAATTCTCAGGACTGGGATTGCTAAGTCATATGGGAGATCTATTTTCAGATTTCTGAGAAATCCCCATACTGTCTATCAATACTGGCTATATTAATTTGCATTCACATCAACATTGGATTAGGGTACATTTGCACCACATCCTCACCACAATTTGTTGTTGTTTGATTTTTGTACTGTCACTCTAATTATTGTGAAGTAAAACCTTATTATGGAATTTATATGCATTTTCCTGATGGCAAATGACCCTGAGCATCTTTCCATGTGTCTGTTGGTCATTTGTATTCCATCCTTTGAAAAATCTCTGTTTATATCCTTAGCCTATTTCTTAACTCGATTGCTAATTTTGTTGTTGTTGAGTTTCTTGAGCTCTTCATACATCCTAGCATTAGTCCTCTATGGAATTTATAGTGTGCAAATATTTTATCCCATTTTGTTGATCTTCTCTTAATTTGCTGAGTGTTTCCTTTCCATTGTAGAAGCGTCCTAGCTTCATGTAATCTCATTTGTCTATGATTGCGTTTATTGCCTGTGTTTCCGAGGTGTTTTCCAAGAAGTCTTTGCCTGAGCCAATGTCTTGTAGTGTTTCCCTTGTTTTCCTTGAGTAATGTGATGGTTTCAGACCTTAGATTTAAATCCTTGATCCACTATGAGATGATTTTGTATAGGGTATAAGATACTGGTTTTGTTTCATACTCACGCATACAGAGTTCCAACTTTCCCAACATCATTTGTTGAAAAGAATGCCCTTTTCCCAGCAAGTGATTTTAGGTCATTTGTCAGATTTCTTGGTTGTAGATGCATTAGTTAATTTCTGGGGTCTCAGGTCTATTCCATTGGTCAATCTGTCTAATTTTTTGCCAATACCAAACTGACTTGATTATACCTGTGCTGTAATATTTATTGAAATCTGGTACTATGATGCATCCAGATTTAATTTTATTGTTTATGATTATTTTAGCTATTTTTGGTCTTATGATATCATATGAATTTTAGGTTCATTTCATCCAGATCTGGGAAGAATGTTTCAATATTTTGAATGAGACTGCATTGAATCTGTAAATTGTTTTGGGTAATATGGAGATTTTGATAAATTGTTTCTTCCAAATCATGAACAGGGAAGGTTTTTCCATTTTTTGTGTCTTTTTCTATTTATTTCTTTAACATTTTGTAACATTTATTAGAGAAATCTTTGGCTGGATCCTTGGTTAAATTTATCCCTAAGGACTTAATTTTTTGTAGCTATTGTGAATGAGACTGATCTTACAAGTTCTTTCTCAGCTATGACATTGTTTATATATATAAAAGCTTTTGATATTTGTGTGTTAATTTTATATCCAGTAACTTTGCAAATTTCTCTTATGAATTCCAATAATTGCTTAATGAAGTCTTTTGGTTCCCTAATGTATCAGATCATATACTCTGCAAACAGGGATAATTTGACATCCTTCTTTCCCAACTTTATAGCTTTTCTTTCTTTTTGTCTAATGGCTCTGGTTAAAACCTCCAGAATTGTATTGAATAGTAGTTGTGAAAGTGGACATCCTTGTCTAGTTCTGGATCTCAGTGAAAATGCTTCTAACTTTTCACCAAAAAGTATCATTGTGACTGTTGATTTGTCATATATTATCATATATTTGACATATATTATCTTGTGTTGAGAAATACTCCCTCTATTCCCAATTTGCTTAAGATTGTATCATGAAAGGATTTTGTGTTTTATCAAATGCTTTTTCTGCATCTATTTTTTTTATTTGACAGGTATAGTTATAAACAGTGAGACAAGAGACGGAGAGAAAGGTCATGCTTCCATTGGTTCATCCCCCAAAAGGCTGCTACGGCCAGCACTGCACTGATCCAAAGCCAGGAGGCAGATGCTTCTTCCTGGTCTCCCATGCAGGTGCAGGGGCCCAAGCACTTGGGCCATTCTCCACTGCCCTCCCAGGCCACAGCAGAGAGCTGCATTGGAAGTGGAGCAACCAGGACTAGAACTGGTGCCCATATGGGATGCCAGTGCCACAGGTGGAGGATTAACCAAGTGAGCCATGATGCTGGCACCTTTCTGCATCTATTTAGATAATCATAAACATGGTCTTCATTCTTCAATTTGCTAATATGATGTATCATATTTATTGATTTGTGCATGTTAAACAATCCTTGCATATGATAGATAAATCTTACTTGGTCTGGGTGAATGATCTTTCTGATGTGGTGTTGGATTCTATTTCATAGTAATTTGTTGAGGATTTCTTTATCTATGCTCATCAGAGATATTGGTCTGTAGTTCACTTTATTTGTTGTATCTTTTTCTGATTTTATAATTAAGATCATGCTAACTGCTTAATAGGAGTTTGGGAGGAATCTCATCCTTTCACTTGGTTTAAATAGTTAACATTAATTGGGATTAGTCTATTTATTTATTGGAGAGGCCAAGTTACAGACAGAGAGGGAGAGACAGAGAGAAAAGTCTTCCATCCAATGGTTCATGCCCCAAATCCATTCCAGCTGAAGCTAATGCACCCAGGAAAGCATCAGAGGGTGACACAAGTGTTTGAAACCTTGGAGCTATGTGGGAGACCAGGATGAAACCCTTGGCTCCTGGCTTCTGGCTGGCCCAGCCTCAGATACTGCAGCCAGCCATTTGGGTGTGAACCAGAGAATGTAAGATTCTTTCTCTCTCTCTCTCCCTTCTCCCTCTCTCTCTCCAACTCTGCCACTAAAATAAATAGAGGGAAATGCTTGATGCAGCAAGATTAAGGCTCCATCTGAAGTGCCAGCATCCCACATGGGTGTCAGTTTTTGTCCCATCTACCTCCCTGATGAGGCACCTGGGAAAGTGGGGGAGAATTGTCTGGGTTTTTGGGTGCCTGCCTCCATGTTGGGTACCTGAAAGAAACTCCTGGTCCCTGGTTCAGCCTGGCCCAGCCTCAGCTGTTGCAGCCCTTTGGGCAATGAACCAAGCAAAGAAGACTTATCTCTCTCTCTCTCTCTCTCTCTCTCTCTGTAAGTTTCAAATGAATAAAATATTTTTAAAAGGCCATGAATGAGAGAGAGAGAGAGAGAAGAGAGATATTGAGAAATCTTCCAAATTATGGTTTATTGCCCCAAATGACCACAAAGGCTGGATCTGACCCTGAAAGCAGCAGCCTGGAACCCCATCTGAGTCTCCTATTGGGGTGGCAGTGGCCCACCTACTTGGGCCATCCTCTACTGATAGAAGCATTAGAATTAACATTAGTGGGAAGCTGGATTTGAAGTGATGCATTAGGCACCTAAACAAGCTCTCATTTATTTTTAAATGAAAACTGTATATGACAGTTATTATTGAAAGCTGAAAAGATTGTGAATGGGAGAGAGGGGACTTGTGTTTAGGGATTTAAGCCATGGAAATAGCCTCAAGAACAACCGACAACCTTACTGTATTAATCATGTTAAAATATGTTCCAAAATCTGTATATATGAAATACATGAAATTTGCAGACCTTAAATACAATTTAAAAAAAAAGATTTTTCCAGAAGAATTAAAGTTATTTAACCTAGGTCCTTTCTTCAGGAATAATGATCTTTTAAATGGAAAGTAGTTTATATATAAGAGTGGGAATAAGAGTGGGAGGAGATGTATAGTTTGGCACGTGCTCAATCAGACTTACCCCAATGGTATTGTTAGAAATAATGCCAGGGGATTCCAATTCAGTCCCATCAAGGTTGCATGTGTACCAATGCCATCTCACTAGTCAAAGTGATCAGTTTCAGTTCATAATTGATCATGATGATAGGATTAAGTGTCAAAAGGATCAGATAAACAAGACTAGTGTCTGCATATACTAACTGATAGAATTAAAAAGGAGAGAATGATCCAACATGGGAAGCTGGATACACAGCAGACTCATAGAATGGCAGATGTCCTAAACAGCACTCTGGCCACAAAATCAGCCCTTAAGGCATTTGGATCTGGCCAAAAAGCCCATGAGAGTATTTCAGGCATGGAAAGCCAAGAAACTGTGGCAAAAAAATGGCCTAAATGAAAGATCTCTGTGAGTGAGATCCCAGTGGGAAAAACGGGAGGGAGGAGAGAATTTCCATTTTGACTGTAACCTTGTCTAGATAAGATCAGAGTTGGTGAACTCAAGAGGCTTCCATAGCCTTGGCAGCTCATGACAAGGGTCTCGGGTGATTACTGACATCATAAATAAGAGTCATTAAATCAACAACAGGAGTCACTGTGCACTTATTCCCCATGTAGGATCTCTGTCCTTAATGTGTTGTACTATGTGAATTAAGGGCATAACTAATACTCAAACAGTACTCTATACTTTGTGTGTCTGTGTGGCTGCAAACTGTTGAAATGTTTACTTAGTAAATACTAAGTAGATCTTCTGTATATAAAGATAATTGAAAATGACTTGATGAAGAATGGGTTGGGAGAGGGAGTGGGATATGGAATGGTTGCAGGTGGGAGGGAGGTTATGGGGTGGAAAAGATGCTATAATCCAAAAGCTGTACTTGAAAAACTTATATTTATTAAAAAAGTTTAAAAAAGAATCATCTATTGAGTCATTAAAATGTCATCTACTGTTGTTTTACATTTTTTTATTATTAGTGTGTTTGAACTTTATTTCCTAAGTTCATTGTTCAATTATATATCTTCATTTCTATACTGGATTTACCAATTATAAATAATTTTTATTTAAATAAATGGAGGGGCCAGCAATGTGGCACGGCAGGTAAGGGTGCCACCTGCAGTGACGGCATTCCATATGGCTGCCAGTTCAAGAACTGGCTGCTCAACTTCTGATCCAGTTCCCTGCTGTGGCCTGGTAAAGCATTAGAAGATGGTCCAAGTCCTTGGGCTCCAGCACCCCTATGGGAGACCTGGAAGAAGCTCCTGGATCCTGGTTTCAGATAAACCCAGCTCCTGCTGTTGTGGCCCATTTTGGAGTGAACCAGCAGGTGGAAGACTTCTCTCTTTCTCTCACTCTCCATCTCTGCCTCTGCTCTATGAAACTCTGTCTTTCATACAAATAAAAAAAAGTAAAAAAATAAAAAATGTAAATGAAAGGAACAATTTTCATGTATTTGATGTACATGGTTTTAAGAGAATAATGCTATTTCCCACTATACCCTCTATCTGTTAGTGTCTACCTCCCTCCTCTTTCCTTTCTTATTTCCTCTTATTGTTATTACAATGACATGCTTTAAATTTAATTTAATTTACAAACAGGGATAACCCTCCACTAATTAAGGAATTCAAGCAGTAACAACTTGTAAGTACAGAAAAGGAAAAAAACACACAAAAAAATGTTTGCCTGCGATTTTCTGGTAAAAATTAATGGGAATTCCTCAGCAATTTGGCCTGTAATGGGTGGGTGAACAAGAAAATTCGGTTCTGCTGAGGATAACTCAATACCATCTCTTGCAACAGCCTCTTTGCTTTGGATTTCTTACATATTTTTTGTGTATTTCACTATTTTTAATGAATTTAATGATGTTACATTTTGTTTCACGCTGGAAAATAGAATTCAGGTAACTGGAAGAATGGCCTTTTTAAATCAGGGCACAGGATTGCGCTTTCTGGAATTCAAGGTTGTTTTTATAGTTTGGGGCACATTATCTGATAAGTCCATTGTTCATCTGCAATTCATCCTTTTTGGTTTTTAATTAGTTTCTTGCTGTATCTTTTCATTCGTTATTTATTCTGAACAAAAAAAAAAACAACAGTTTTGACGTAGTATCCATTCTGATATACAAACACTCTACAAACTGCAGTATTATGGTTCAAAATCGACAGGCAACACTAACCAAGATGATGTTTGTGTTTCTGAAAATGAAATTTAAGCCATTCATAGAAGAGATGGATTTTAGTTTTCTGCAAAATGAGTTTGCCTGTGATTTTCTGGTTAAAATCAATCAGAACTGCTCCAAAATCTGGCCAGTTTTGGGAGGATGAAACGAAACAAACCCAGTTCTTTTGTGGCTAACACAATATCAGATTTCACAACAGCTTCTTTGCTTTGGGCTTTCTTGCATATATTTCATGTATTCCACTATTTTTAATGAATTTTATGATGTTACAGTGTGTTTCATGCTGGATAACGGAATTCAGGTAACTGGATGAATGGTCTTTTTAAATCAGGGCACAGGATTGGGCTTTCTGGAATTCCAGGTTGTTTTAATACTTTTGGGCACATCAACCAATAAGTCCATTGTTTATCTGCAATTCCCTCCATGTCTTCTGGTTTTTAATTTGTTTGTTGACATTTCTCTTGTGTTAGTTATTTATTCTGACCAAAGAATCAACATATTTGACGTCGTATATTTTCATATACAAGCACACAATAAAATGGAGTTTTATGGATCAAAATCTACAAGCAACACTGACCAAGATGATGTTTGTGTTTGTGAAGATGAAAGTTCAGCCTTTCATAGAACAGAAGGACTTTAGTTTTCTGCAAAACGAGTTTGCCTGCGATTTTTCTGGTTACACTCAAATGGAATTCCTCCACAATTTGGCCAGTTATGGGTGGATGAAATGAGAAAAATCTGGTTTGCCTGTGGCTGACTCAATATTGGATGTTGCAACAGCCTCTTTGCTTTGGGTTTTCTTGAGTTTTTTTTTTTGTGCATTTCACTATATTTAATGAATTTTATGATGTTATATTGTGTTTCAAGCTGGAAAATGGAATTCACGAAACTGAATAAATGATCTTAAATCAGGGCACAGAATTGGGCTTTCTGGAATTCAATGTTGGTTTTATTGGTTTGGGCACATCGGCGGATAATTCTTTTGTTAATATGCAATTTTCTTGTTTTTTTCTTTTTTTGAATTTGTTGCTGTATCTCTTTCTTTCGGTTTTTATTCAAACCAAAAAGAAAAAAAGACCAGATTTGATGTAGTATCCATTATGATATACAAGCACACTGCAAACTGGGGTATTATGGATCAAAATTTACAGGCAACACTGACCAAGATGATGTTTGTGTTTAGAAGAGGAAAGTTAAGCCTTTGATACGACAGAAGAATTTTACTTTTCTGCAAAACGAGTTTGCCTGCGAATTTCTGGTTACAAAGAATCAGAATTCCTCGGGAATTTTGCCATTTATCATGGCTCAAATGAGAAAAATCTTGTTCTCATGTGGCTTATTCAATATCAGATCTTGCAACAGCCACTTGCTTTGGGCTCTCTAGCATATATTTCATGAATTTCACTATTTTTAATGAATGTAAGATGTTACATTGTGTTTCATGCTGGGTAACGGAATTCAGGTAACTGGATGATCTTTTTAAATCAGGGCACAGGATTTGGTTTTCTGGAATTCCAGGTGGGTTTCATAGCTTTGGGTGCATCAGCCAATAATTCCATTGTCCATCTGCAATTCCCTCATTGTCTTCTCATTTTGAACGTGTTTGTTTCCGGTTCTCTTTCATTCGTTTTTTATTCTGAGCAAAAAAACTAACAGTTTTGATGTAGTATCCATTTTGATAAACACTCTACAAACTGGAGTTTTATGGTTCAAAATCTACTGGCAACACTGACCAAGACGATGTGTGTGTTTGTGAAGATGGAAATTAAGCCTTTCGTAGAACAGAAGCATTTTATTTTTCTGCAAAACGAGTTTGCCTGTGATTTTCTGGTTACACTCAAATGGAATTCCTCTGCAATTTGGCCAATTTATGGGTGGATGAAATGAGAAAAATTTGGTTCGCCTGTGGCTAACTCAATATCAGATCTTGCAACATCCTCTTTCCTTTGGGCTTTCTGGCATATATTTCGTGTATATCACTGTGTTTAGAAGAGGAAAGTTAAGCCTTTGATAGGACACAAGAATTTTACTTTTCTGCAAAATGGGTTTGCCTGCACTTTTCTGGTTACCATCAATCAGAATTCCTCTGTTATTTCACCAGTTATGGTTTGATGAAAAAGAAAAATCTGGTTCTCGTGTGGCTAGCTCAATATTAGATCTTGCACCAGCCTTTTTCCTTTGGGCTTTTTGCATGTATTTTGTGTATTTCATTATTTTTACTGAATTTTATGATGTCGTATTGTGTTTCATACTGGATCATGGAATTCAGGTAACTGGATGAATCGTCTTTTTAAATCAGGGCACGGCAGTGGGCTTTCTGGGATTCAAGATTGGTTTAATTGTTTTGGGCACTTTAGCCGATAATTTCATTGTTCATCTGAAATTCCCTCCATTTCTTCTTGTTTTAAATTTGTTTGTTGCTGTTATCTCTTTCATTCCTTTTTTTATTCTGACCAAAAACTAAGTTTTGATGTAGTATCCATTTTGATAAACACTCTACAAACTGGAGTATTATGGTTCAAAATCTACTGGCAACACTGACCAAGACGATGTGTGTGTTTGTGAAGATGGAAATTAAGCCTTTCGTAGAACAGAAGCATTTTATTTTTCTGCAAAACGAGTTTGCCTGTGATTTTCTGGTTACACTCAAATGGAATTCCTCTGCAATTTGGCCAATTTATGGGTGGATGAAATGAGAAAAATTTGGTTCGCCTGTGGCTAACTCAATATCAGATCTTGCAACATCCTCTTTCCTTTGGGCTTTCTGGCATATATTTCGTGTATATCACTGTGTTTAGAAGAGGAAAGTTAAGCCTTTGATAGGACACAAGAATTTTACTTTTCTGCAAAATGGGTTTGCCTGCACTTTTCTGGTTACCATCAATCAGAATTCCTCTGTTATTTCACCAGTTATGGTTTGATGAAAAAGAAAAATCTGGTTCTCGTGTGGCTAGCTCAATATTAGATCTTGCACCAGCCTTTTTCCTTTGGGCTTTTTGCATGTATTTTGTGTATTTCATTATTTTTACTGAATTTTATGATGTCGTATTGTGTTTCATACTGGATCATGGAATTCAGGTAACTGGATGAATCGTCTTTTTAAATCAGGGCACGGCAGTGGGCTTTCTGGGATTCAAGATTGGTTTAATTGTTTTGGGCACTTTAGCCGATAATTTCATTGTTCATCTGAAATTCCCTCCATTTCTTCTTGTTTTAAATTTGTTTGTTGCTGTTATCTCTTTCATTCCTTTTTTTATTCTGACCAAAAACTAAGTTTTGATGTAGTATCCATTTTGATAAACACTCTACAAACTGGAGTATTATGGTTCAAAATCTACTGGCAACACTGACCAAGACGATGTGTGTGTTTGTGAAGATGAAAGTTAAGCCTTTCGTAGAACAGAAGCATTTTATTTTTCTGCAAAACGAGTTTGCCTGCAATTTTCTGGTTACACTCAAATGGAATTCCTCTGCAATTTGGCCAATTTATGGGTGGATGAAATGAGAAAAATTTGGTTCGCCTGTGGCTAACTCAATATCAGATCTTGCAAGAGCCTCTTTGCTTTGGTTTTTCTTGAGGAGTTTTTGTGCATTTCACTATATTTAATGAAGTTTATGATGTTACATTTTTTTCTTGCTAGATAACAGAATTCAGGTAACTAGATGAATGGTCTTTTTAAATCAGAGCATGAGAATGTATTTCCTGGTATTTACATTTGGTTTTATAATTTTGGTCCCATCAGCCAATAATACCATTGTTCATCTGTTCATGTGTGGATGCAACCATAAAAATCCAGTTTTCTTGTGGCTAACTCAGTATCAAGTCTTGCAATAGCCTCTTTGTTTTGGGTTTTCTTGCATATTTTTCATGTATTTCTCTATTTTAAAGAATTTTATGATGTTACATTTTGTTTTCATGTTGACTAATGGAATTCAGGTAACTGGATGAATGGTCTTTTCAAATCAGGGCACATGATTTGGCTTTCTGGAGTTCAATGTTGGTTTTATTGTTTTGGGCTCATCAGCCGATTATGCCATTGTTCTTCAGCACATTGCTCTAGTTTTTCTGGTTTTTTATTTGTTTCCTGCCGTATCTCTTTCGTTCATTTTTATTCTCACCCAAAACAACAGTTGTGATGTAGTACCCATTAGATATACAGAAACACTACAAATTGTGGTTTTATGATTCAAAATCTATAGCCAGCAACGACCAAGATGATTTTTGTGTTTGTGGAAATGATATTTAAGGCTTTTGTAGACCTGAGGGATTTTAGTTTTTCTTTCTTTCTTTCTTTCTTTCTTTCTTTCTTTCTTTCTTTCTTTCTTTCTTTCTTTCTTTCTTTCTTTTTTTTTTTTTTGACAGGCAGAGTTAGACAATGAGAGACAGAGAGAAAGCTCTTCCTTCCATTAGTTCACTCCACTAATGGCCACTACTATGAGCACTGCACCAATTGAAGCCAGGAGCCAGGTGCTTCCTCTTGGTCTCCAATGCAGGTGCAGGGCCCAAGGACTTGGGTCATCCTCCACTGCCTTCCCAGGCCACAGCAGAGAGCTGGACTAGAAGAGGAGCAACCAGGACAGATTCCAGTGCCCAAACTGGGACTAGAACCCAGGGTGCTGGAGCTGTAGGTGGAAGATTAGCCAAATTAGCCATGGCACCAGTGGAATTTTAGTTTTTCCAAAACAAGCTTGCCTGTGATTTTTTTTGTTAAAATCAATAAGAATTCTACAGCAATTTGCCCGGTCATATGTGGATTAAACCAGAAGAGTCTGGTTCTTTTGTGGCTGCGGCTGGGCTGATCAGGAGCCCTGAGCCAGGAGCTTCTTCTAGGTTTCACAAATGGGTGCAGGGGTACAAGTGCTTGAGCCATCTTCTGCTATTTTCTAGGCTATTTGCAGGGAGCCAGATCAGAGGTAGAATGGCTGGGACTCAAACTAGTGCCCATATGAGATGCTGGCACTGCAGGCAGAAGTTTAACCTACTATGCCACAGTGATGGGACCATAATATGTTTTAACTACCCAGTGTTGATGTACACTTGAATTGTGTCTAGTACAGGGTAATGGCAAACAGACAGCCACTTGGAATATTGCTGTGCAATCCTTTGAAGGAGTGGTTGTTTGGTTGTCTTGATTAAGTGCCTGAAAGTGGGCCAATTGTCCCAGCTGTCAAATATAGTATAAGAGCTTCTCAGTGTCATTTTCCTCCCAGCTTGCTCATAAGATATTCAGATGATCTCAGAGTATGTGTAAGCCTACTTAAGGCATAAGGTTTGTTCTGGTAGGCCGTGGAATGAAAGGAAATAAAATATTCATTTATTTATTTATTCATTTTCAACCATTTTTTTTCAGATTATTTTAAAGATTTATTTTATTTGAAAGACAGAGTTACAGAGAGAGGTAGAGACAGAGAGGTCTTCCATCTGCTGGTTCACTCCCCAGATGGCTGCAACAGCTGGAGCTGTGCCAATCTGAAGCCAGGAGTTAGGAGCTTCTTCTGGGTCTCCCACATGGGTGCAGGGGCCCAAGGACTTGGACCATCTTCTACTGCTTTCCCAGGCCATAGCAGAGAGTTGGATCAGAAGAGGAGCAGCTGGGACTAGAACTGGTGCCCATATGGGATGCCAGTGCTTCAGGCCAGGGCTTTAACCTGCTGTGCCACAGTACCAGCTCCATTAATTTTAGATGTGTAATTAGTATCACTTTTTATAGCAGCATTTTTAAAATTTGAAAATGTGTGCTGGCCAGTGCTGCAGCTCACTAGGCTAATCCTCCGCCTTGTGGCACTGGCACACTGGGTTCTAGTCCCATTCGGGTTGCCAGATTCTGTCCTAGTTGCCCCTCTTCCAGGCCAGCTCTCTGCTGTGGCCAGGGAGTGCAGTGGAAGATGGCCCAAGTGCTTGGGCCCTGCACCCGCATGGGAGACCAGGAGAAGCACCTGACTCCTGCCTTCAGATCAGCACGGTACGCCAGCCACAGCACACCAGCCACGGCAGCTATTGGAGGGTGAACCAATGGCAAAAGGAAGACCTTTCTGTCTCTCTCTCAGTGTCCACTCTGCCTGTCCAAAAAAAAGAAAAAGAAAATGTGGGCCAGTGATTTACTTACAGTATTAAATATATGGTTACTATATATGAGCTTATTGAAGAGTACTTATGTTAGTTTATGGAAATTCCAGTGGAATGTACTTATGAGTGCATTTCCATTTTCCATCAACTATTCATTTCTAACATTGTAATGTTAAGCAGCCATGCACAAATAAGAGCTCTATATACCTCATTGTAGTAAACCATCCCGTCCCAACACAATCCAACACTGCTGTGTTTTTCATGTTGATATGTTGATATGTTTATGTTTTCAGCACTTTTTTTCATCAAACCATTTCCCTGTAAATCCTTCCAATTCTGTGTGACAAGCACGATTTATTTCTATTTAAAGCAATATTGAAAATGAAGACATGACATGCTTAGTGCCTTCAACATTGCTTTTGAGAACTGCTAACATCTCTAGCACAACACCTGTAATAAATTCAAATCACACCTTAATATAAGACAGCACAGCATATGAACAATCAAAATCTGAAATCAACACATAATATTGTCAAACTAGAAGCTGTAGCTAATATGTTTCCATATTTATTTATTTATTTATATTCCACATAAAAACATACTATAAAACTCAGGATGACTTTAAAGAATTCTTTCTGAAAAGTACAGTAAGCAAATATGAAAGCCTGAAAATTATTTCAGAATTACTCCTCTTATGGTTGGCATTAAGATGCAGCAGGTTAAGTGCCACTTGGGACACCACCATCCTACATCACAATCCTGGTTTGAGTCCTAGTCCTCTGCATTTCCAATCTAGCTGCCTGCTAATGCACTTGGGCAGGCAGAGGATATGGCCAAGGTACTCAGCCACTGATATGAATGAAGTTCCAGGCTCCTTAATTCACCCTGGCCCAGTGCTGGCTGTTACAGTCATTTTGGAAGCTAACCAGAAGGTGGAAGACCTTTCTGTCTCCCTTTCTAACACTCTGCCTTTCTGGTAGATAGATAGATCTATTTAAAAATAATTTTTAAAATTCTTCTCTTAGGAAGAAGTAATTTTCAAAATTATTTGTTTGAAACAAATAGATTTGGTACAATGTTACAAAAATAAAATACAACATATTAATGAAAACTCAGATTCGTTATTGCCATCTATTTACAAAATCAAAAATCAGTCTGTGGAGCCGGCGCCGTGGCTCAATAGGCTAATCCTCCACCTTGCGGCGCCGGCACACCGGGTTCTAGTCCCGGTTGGGGCGCCGGATTCTGTCCCGGTTGCCCCTCTTCCAGGCCAGCTCTCTGCTATGGCCAGGGAGTGCAGTGGAGGATGGCCCAGGTGCTTGGGCCCTGGACCCCATGGGAGACCAGGAAAAGCACCTGGCTCCTGGCTCCTGCCATCGGATCAGCCCGGTGCGCCGGCTGCAGGGGCGGCCATTGGAGGGTGAACCAACGGCAAAGGAAGACCTTTCTCTCTCTGTCTCTCTCTCTCACTGTCCACTCTGCCTGTCAAAAAAAAAAAAATCAGTCTGTGAAAGTCCAAACTTTACTCTCAATAAAAATGTAGATGCATGCTTAACTCACTTTTAGATTATAACTAAAGCAAAATCTTAGAGAAAGAAAAATCTCCCTAAAGTTTAAAGTTTAAATGGTTCTACAAATCTTAGCCGTCCTCACTAATAGCTCAGAAACAACCCCTAAGAAAAGGAGAGGCTGATGAGAGATAGCATATTAGGCTTCTCATTTCAGCAAGTTTTTCCTGTCCATATATTGGCATTCAAGTATAGTTTCACTTGAAAAAATAAAATGGATATTTACAAGTCAAATCATCTGATTTTCATGTTAGAACTATTGCACAAAATGGTATCTACCAAGGGCACTCGAAAGTTCTTTATACAAAGAGATGATTGATTGAGATAGATTCCTTCAAAGCTTTGATTTTATAGACTATTTTGCAGAAAGTGAATTTTCTGAAGTATGAACTATATGCATATTAACAGCAACACATTCCAAAGTCAAATATGTTTTTATACTCATCTTTTGAATGTAATCCCTCACCTTGGTTTCTATACATTAGTAAGTATTAAAATTCTAATTCTTTATGTCTAGTTCTATCTGTTAGAATTATCAGTGCATTCATTAAGTTTATAATAAAACAGTAGGTGCAGCTTGATGAGTGCATTCATTTTTTAGATTTACTTATTTATTTTGAAAGTCAGAGTTAAAGAGATCAGGAGAGACACAGAGAGAAATCTTCTGTCTGCTGGTTCACTTCCCAGATGATTATAAGTCCCATCATTGGACCAGGTGAAAGCCAGGAGCTGGAGCCTCATCCAGCTACCCTGCATGAGGGGCAGAGAATCAAATACTTGGTCCATCTTCCACTGCTTTGCCCACACTGTTATCAGGGAGCTGGATCAGAGGTGAAGCACCTGGAACAGAAAGCGGTATCTATGTGGGATGGTAAAATCACAGGCAGCAGTTTTACCTGCTATGCCACAAAGCTGGCCCCAAGTATATTCAGTTTCTTTCTCTTTAAAAAAAAATTCAATCTTTAGCATGCTGTTTTTTTTTAATGGGTAGATGGATTTTTTTTTTGACAGGCAGAGTGGACAGTGAGAGAGAGACAGAGAGAAAGGTCTTCCTTTTCTGTTGGTTCAATGGCCGCTGTGGCCGGCGCACTGCGCTGATCTGAAGCCAGGAGTCAGGTGCTTCTCCTGGTCTCCCATGCAGGTGCAGGGCCCAAGGACTTGGGCCATCCTCCACTGCCTTCTCAGGCCACAGCAGAGAGCTGGACTGGAAGAGGGGCAACTGGGACAGAATCCGGTGCCCCGACCAGGACTAGAACCTGGTGTGCCAGTGCCGCAGGTGGAGGATTAGCCTATTGAGCCATGGCACCAGCCTATCATGCTGTTTTGAGACTTGATTTTTCTTAAGAGTTATTTATTAATTTGAGAGGCTGAGTTACAGAGAGAAGGCAAGAGAGACTGAGAGGTCTTCCATCCACTGATTCACTCTCCAAAGGCTATGATGGCCAGAACTAGGCCAATCTGAAGCCAGGAGCCAAGAACTTCTTCTGGGTCTCCAATGTGGGTGCTGGGGTCCAAGCACTTGTGCCAACCTCCATTGACTTTCCAGGCCTTGGACCAGAGAGCTGGATTGGAAGAGGAGCAGCCAAGACATGAGCCAGTGCCCATATGGGGATGATGGCATCACAGGTGGAGATTTAATCTACTGTGCCATAGTGCCAGACCCATGTATTGAATTTCTAAAATTTCAAACTTACAGTACTTATTAAGCCTCAGAAAATATTATTACATTTTACTTTATCATCAAAAGCTAGATATGTTTGCTTTTCTAATCAGAGTATTTGATTTGTTCAGTGTTACTAATATACAACATATTTTAAGGCATAATTTAAATATATTTTCAAATGTATTTACCTGCCAATGAATAATTGCATAACTGTCAAACTACAGTTTTCACCTTATTTCCAAAAATGGTATGAATTTTTAATGGAGTACTTTGATGAATTTGAAGATACCATGCTGAATTTAAATGAGAATGAGATACAAAATCAGAGAAATCATGATATTTCTCATCATTATTGCAACCCATAGTATAATATTCAACTCTTATCAAATTTGATTATTTTCTGTCTGTAAGTGGGCTAGTTGGCTCAGAGTTGAGGAGTTGAGGTTTGAGCTTGTACTACTGAATATAAATGTGTGGAATGGATACCATTTCAGGCTCAAGTGTTCAGATGGTATGGGAACTTCTAGCATACTTATAAGGTTTGATTTTCCAACTGTTAACATTTTCCAATTGTAATGGTTTCTCTCTAGTTAAGTTAATAGTTATGCTCCATCAAAATTTGTGAAATACTGAAATTCTATGTTCCCTTGACAGGAATAAGAATGCTGGGAGTTATGTAACTCCACAACAATTATTTTTACTATAAATATATTTGAAATATGCAGCCCTATGCATGTATTGTCTATTTGAAATGGTTTTATTCTGTTGTGTGTATCTCACTAACTAAAGTTAGTTTTAAAGATAACAGTGCAACACAGGGCATTATTTTTGCTTTATTCTCTATCATCTACACATCAAAGTAATGGTGAAGAAAGTCAGTATTACTGTTCAGACACTGCTTTATTTGTCTTCAGAGAAGTTATCAAAGTGCTCTGGAGGTTTCTCTCTAAGAAAGGAAAAACAATTTATAAACTATTATATTTATGAAAACTGAAGTGTTCTCTCTATCCAACTTTTTGCTGATTTTAAGTTATGTGTATATCATTATACTGCTGGTATCAAAGAGAAAACACTTTCAATAACCCATCTAATTTGGCTAATCTCTATAAAAGTGATGCAAATATTTTACAAGATTATTTCAGAAGCAAAAGAAGAGTGAACATGTAAGCAAATGGGTATGCAACTTTCTCTGTTGCATAAGACTGCTTGAATTCCATGAGCTGCCTCATACTAGTTCCAGCAAAAGGGCAGTGCTCAGACGCCAGGCTCAATGTACTCTGACAAAGCTGTCAGGATAATAATATATAGCCGGCCGGCTAATAGATTTTTATAATGCCCTTCAAAAAGCTTGCAGACACCATTTTGTCCTCATGTGGAAAATGAAATATATGAAAATGAAGGATAATTATGTATGTGTGGATTATCCATGAGAACAACTGTAAAGTTTATTATCTGAGGCTGGTGCCGCGGCTCACTAGGCTAATCCTCCACCTTGTGGCACTGGCACACTGGGTTCTAGTCCCAGTCGGGGCGCCGGATTCTGTCCCGGTTGCCCCTCTTCCAGGCCAGCTCTCTGCTGTGGCCCGGGAAGGCAGTGGAAGATGGCCCAAGTACTTGGGCCCTGCACCCCATGGGAGACCAGGATAAGCACCTGGCTCCTGCCATCAGATCAGCGCGGTGCACCGGCCACAGCGCACTGGCCACGGCAGCCATTGGAGGGTGAACCAACGGCAAAAGGAAGACCTTTCTCTCTGTCTCTCTGTCTCACTGTCCATTCTGCCTGTCAAAAAATAAAAAAAAAAAACTTTATTATCTGAAATCACAATAAGCAGAGTTTTCCTCATTTGGACTGTTTTGCATCGGCTTTCTTTCCCTGTTAGTGTGCTAAATCAGTGTGCATATGGTAGACTTCCATGTCTTCTCTTGTCAAATGAAGGCTGCTTTACATTGGCACTTTTCTACATAGGATTTCAGATGTTTAAGTGTACATTAAGGTAGTTGTGGGGATCTGTGTGTTTGGGTCAGAATTGGAAAGAAGTTAATTAGTATAGGGCATGTAACTAAAATGTTAGCATCATTGACATTAGTAGTATTGCTAAGTATTGTCTTTGAGTCTTATTGTTCCTCATTTTATTCTTGTTGGCTTTGGCTGCTTTGAAAATTTACAGGATGAAACTACAGATTGTTGCAACTGAAGGTTTAGGTATTTTGTATTTCATCATAAATTGTATGTGTGTTATCATTACTTGTATTTCTGTTGCTTTGTGTTTAAATACAACCAAATTTCACATAAAAGAGACAACTGGCAATAAATGCATATCATCACAGACAGTAATTCAAAAAGTGAGGTTGGCACCCTGAATTTATTGGTAATCACTAACAAATATTTGTGAGAAAAAGGAAGATCAACATGTTTAATTTCCAACCAATGAGGTCTCTGATTTAAAAGTCCTTTGGCACCTGGCACAGAGCCACAGCAGGTAAAACTGCCACCGTGGTGCTGGAATCGCATATGTGTGCTGGTGTGAGTCCCGAATGCTCCATTTCTCATCCAGCTCCCTGCTAATATGCCTGGGAAAGCAGTGGAAGATGGCTCAACTATTTGGGCCCCTGCAGCCTTATGGGTTAACTGGAAGAAATTCCTGGCTCCTGGTTTCAGACAGCCCAGCTCTGGCCACTGTGGCCATTTAGGGAGTGAACTAGAGGATGAAAGATCTCTATCTCTCCCTCTCCATTTGTAACTTTGCCGTTCAAATAAATAAATAGATCTTTAAAAATAAAAAGTCCAAACTTTAACAACTGCAGATGTGATATGTTATTTCATTTAGTCATAATGTACAACCTTAGAACAGTATGTTAAGACTCACTTTGAATACTGGGTAGTACAAAAACAACATGGGATTCATAGGAGGTTGCTTAGCATTTACATACAAGGGAATATTGAGATTGTGGAAAATGGGATTAAAAGACATGTACTTTGTGCAAAAATATTTAACTCCAAGCATAAATTTTATAGTATGTATTTTCTATTAATTTTTAACTAATATCACCCATATCTCATAATGAAAACACAGTATTACTTTTTTCCTGTATGAGAACATTCTATGAGCATCAGTTATATGATTTCATGATTTTTTTAAATTTTTTTATTTATTTGACAGAGTTAGATAGTGAGAGAGAGAGACAGAGAGAAAGGTCTTCCTTCCGTTGGTTCACCCCCTCAAATGGCCGCTATGGTTTGCTCTGTGCCTATCCAAAGCCAGGAGCCAGGTGCTTCCTCCAGGTCTCCCATATGGGTGCAGGGGTCCATGTACTTGGCCCATCCTCCACTGCCTTCCCGGGCCACAGCAGAGAGCTGGACTGAAAGAGGAGCAACTGGGACTAGAACCCGGTGCCCATATGGGATGCTGATGCCACAGGTGAAGGATTAACCAAGTGAGCCATGGTGCCAGCTCCATGAATATCCACCAGTGTATTTATACCCATTTTAATGAAGAATGATTACTTCACTTTTTCCACATGTCAGACATGTCCAAGGAACAGAGCAGGACAAATGACTGGATCTATTTTTCAGCCCATTTCTATCATTTAGTCTTGCGCATTCATTTTATAATTTCATTGCCTTACCAGAAACAAAGGCCAGTTGTCCAAAATCCCACCTCATTGTCATCTTTTTTCTGGATTCTCTTAAGTTGTCCTTTTATATTTTAATCTATACTCTGAAAATCCTTCAGAAACACAATTTTAAAGCAAAACTATTATGAGTTCAAGTTAAACAGACTTGATTGGAAGACAATGTGTATGCTACTGAGAGGGTACCTTCCAGGCCATCGTTCTCGTGTAGTGGATGAAGCCACCCTCTGCAGTACTGGCATTCCATGTGGGCACTGGTTCAAGTCTTGGCTGCTACACTTCTGATCCTCCTGTCTGCTGTGGCCTGGGAAAGTAGTGGAGGATAGTCCAGGTCCTTGGTCCCCTGCACCTGTGTGGGAGACCTGGAGGAAGCTCCTGGCTCCTGGCTTTAGGTGGGTGCAGTTCTGGCCATTGCAGCCAATTGAGGAGTGAACCAGTGGATGGAAGACCTCTCTCTGTCTGCCTCACCTTCACCTTCTGTGTAACTCTTTCAAATAAATAAATGAATATTCTTAAAAAAAATGTAGTGTACCCTAATACTGTGTGGAACATAATCAAACTAAAATTTATGTTGTTTATTGAAATTCAAATTTAGCTGACTGCCATCTTTCTTTCTAAATCTGACCACTTTATTCAAATAACATATGAAAGCTTATCACATTAACTAATGAAATGATGATAAACTGCTGCCTATACTGTATAATTATGGTTATTCTCCCCTTATAACATAAAATAAGGAAACTCCTATATATGTCAAGTAAGTTGAATCACATTTTGAAAACTCCAACCAATGAGTCAGAGAAAGATTTCACAATCAAAATTTCTGGTCCAAACTTACTGGCATACTCGAAACATCTAAAGAAAAAAAATGTTTCCCATACCTATTCAAAGTGGAAATAAGCAAAAAATATTTTTAAATTTCTTTTGTGAAACTAACATTACATCAATTATGAGGCAAGTGGACCAGGATTTGAAATAATTTTTAAAAGCACCCCTTTCATAAACAGAGATACAAATGTTCTAAACAAAGTATTATGATAAATAAATCATGTATGAAAACATAATAGATACATTGCAAGCAAGAGATAATAAAAAACAAGATTTATTAAGATTACAAAACAAGGCCGGTGCTGTGGCTCACTTGGCTAATCCTCAGTCTGTGGCTCTAGCACCCCAGGTTCTAGTCCCAGTTGGGGCACCAGGTTCTGTCCCGGTTGCTCCTCTTCCAGTCCAGCTCTCTGCTGTGGCCCAGAAAGGCAGTGGAGGATGGCCCAAGTGCTTGGGCCCTGCCTCCACATGGGAGACCAGGAGGAAGCACCTGGCTTCTGGCTTCAAATTGTCGCAGCACACTGGCTGTAGTGGCCATTTGGGGGGTGAACCAATGGAAAGGATGACCTTTCTGTCTCTCTCTCTCGCTGTCTAACTCTGCCTGTAAAAAAAAAAAAAAAAAAAAAAAAAAAAAAAAAAAAAACTTACCAAAAAATCATGCAGGCAGGTAAAAAATACAAAAGGAAATCACAAGATCAGTTAGATTGCATGTTGAAAAACATTTAATAAAATTTGGCATTTAGTGAAAAAATACTTGCTATCAGTGACTTCCTCAATCTGATCAAGACCAAAGGGAATCTACAACAAACAACGCAGCTAATACAGGATCACTGCAAGCTTTCTTCCTGGAAGTAAGCCTGAATCAGGAGGCTGCCACTATTTATCTTCAACTTCCTACTGGAGGGTCGTCAGGGGAATAAATTGGCAAAAAGTAAATTAAAGGTGTAAAGATACTTTCTAAGGAGTGAAATTGTCACATAGGATAACACTTACATAGATATAATTCATAAAATCTAAAAAAATACAAATAATAAACAATTTAAGGATATTACCAGAAAGATTTCCATGAATTACTAAGTACCAACAAAAGATAAATAGAAAATAATATTAAAGGACAAGAAACAGAGTAGGAAACAAATACCTACAAGAGAGATAAAAGAAAAAAAGGATTAATTATGTAATAATTATAAAGATTCTTAAAATAAATATTAAAAACATCACAAATGAAACCACAGAGAATATGAAGGAAAGGAAAGGGCCCAGAAGCCAATAAATAGCCATTACTCTCTAACTCACCTTAAGCAGGTAGGATTCTCCCAGGAAGACCCATGGGGAAACAAGAGGAGTCTCAGGAGGAGGCAGGATCTTGCTGGTGAAAGGACACAGCCCTAAAGGAGGACCAAAGCACCAGAATCCAGGTTACACCTCTCTACATATCTGGAGTGGCCTGAAGTTGCATCTCTGCTATGGAGGATGCTGATTTGTTCTATCTTTTGTGTCGCCCATGCTGACTGCTGTGCAAGCCATCCAATCAGGCCTGGTGGTGTAAACACTAGGTAATCTTGCAGGAATTTGACACCATAGTAGTCCAGTTCCACCTCTGAGAGGTCCAAGGAGCATGTTCTGCTGCTGGGAAACTCTGAAGTAAAGGAAACATCCACTGTGCTCTGACTGTTCACTGCAGGACACCACCTGTTTCTGATTCCTAGAAATGGTGAGTGTGTGGGGTCAGGAGTCCAGAGTAGGGGAAGGTGGACCTGGTGAACATGAAGACAGGACACAGGGCTCCCAGAGGTCATCTCTGCAATCTGTGGGGCCTATCCCATGGCTGGCACAGTGCTTCCCTGGGCCCCCCCGGCCCTCAACGTGGGGCCTGGATGGCACCCAGAACCCCATGAGTCCTGGCCCTTACCTGCTCTCAGAGACTTCTGGGCCCCAGAGCCATCTGTGTGATTGCAGCCCTGCGTCTCCCTGATTGTGCAGTGGGGACTGGAGTGGTCACCAGGGAGAGGCCGGGCTGTGTGTATGGGGTTCCTGCAGGGCAGGAGCTGTCATTTATGGGGTCTTCAGTTCCTCTATTCTTCCCAGCTTCTTGATCTCTTTATGGATTCTGCAAAGTAATCTTTTATCAGTTTCATAGTTTGCCAATATTTTCAACCATTCCTTCAGTTTCCTCTTCACTGTGCTGAATGTTACTTTTGCAGTGCAAAAGCTTCTTAATTTGAAGTAATCCCATTTGCCAATTTTGGCTTTGACTATCTGTGCTTCTGGGGACTTTTCCAAGAAGTATTTCCTTATGCCAATGTCCTGCAGAGTTTCCCCAATATTCTCTAGTAATTGGAGGGAATCTGGTTGTATATTTGTGTCTTTGATCCATTTTAAGTGGATTTTTGTGTAAGCTGTAAAGGAGGGGTTTAACTTCATACTTCTGCACATGGAGATCCAGTTTTTCCAGCACCATCTGTTGAAGAGACTGCGCTGGCTCCAGGGTAGCTCCTTTGCCAACAATTAGTTGGTTGTAGATGCATGGATTGGTTTCTGGAGTTTCTGTTATTGGTCTACACTTCTATTTTTTGTCAGTACCAAGCTGTTTTGATTATAATTACCCTGTAATATATCTTAAAATATGGTATTGTGATGTGTTCAGCTTTGTTTTTGTTGTATAAGATTGATTTAGGTATTTGGGGTCTCTGTTCTTCTATGAGCTTTAGCATCCTTTTTTTCTAGATCTAGGAAGAATGTCATTGGTATTTTGATTGGGATCACATTGAATCTGTAAATTGATTTTGGTAGTATGGACATCTTGGTGATACTAATTCTTCCAGTCCCTGAACATAAGTATTTCTGTGAGACTGTCAAGAAAACTTGAGAAAAGTTCCACTTTATTGCACACAAATTAATCAGTTTTTAAGGGATCATATAAATCCATTTTTGCATTGACATTTAATAAATAATGAAAGACTTTCTCTGAGGCTTTTAGTAAAGAATTAAAAAATTGATTTTATTATTTGATGTCTTTAATTTTCCATTCAAATGTTGTTTTTAGCCACTGTCTATATTCCCACTAAACTAGGATTTTTTTTCTTTTTATTTGTTAAACTTGTTCCTTGAATCATTATGCCTTTTTACCATAGTGTAAATTTAAAATGTTATCTCAGAAGCTGAAAAAAAGACAAAGAAAGAATAGGGTGGAGCAGAAGGAGGATGAGTTTATAATTGTGTTCTTAGAATTGTATCTATAATCCATATTGAATCTGTTAAACACTAATTAAAATTAAAATAAAAAATATCAATTTGACTAATATTTAAAATAAAATGATGAAACACTGTAGATATCATCAAATTTTGATTATCAATCTTATGAGATTTGAAAGAAATCCTATTTTCTCACCTTAAAATATCCCAAAGTATTAGAATTCAGTATTAAATAACTCTGCTGAGAATTCTAGTTTAATACACTTCATTAGGTGGTAACACCATGGGCACTGAAAAACAAAGTCTTTATCATTTTTGATAAAACAGAGCCTTTAAAACATCATCACTGAAAACATTAAGAGACCTAAAATGTAGCATTCTTTTTTTTCTTCAATTCTTTTTTTTCCCATTCTTTTTTTTTTTTTTTTTTTGACAGGCAGAGTGGATAGTGAGAGAGAGAGAGAGAGAGAGACAGAGAGAAAGGTCTTCCTTTGCCGTTGGTTCACCCTCCAATGGCCGCTGCGGCTGGCTGTTGCAGCTGGCGCACCACACTAATCCGAAGCCAGGAGCCAGGTGCTTCTCCTGGTCTCCCATGGGGTGCAGGGCCCAAGCACTTGGGCCATCCTCCACTGCACTCCTTGGCCACAGCAGAGAGCTGGCCTGGAAGAGGGGCAACTGGGACAGAATCCGGTGCCCCGACCGGGACTAGAATCCAGTGTACTGGTGTCACCAGGTTGGAGGATTAGCCTGTTGAGCCATGGCGCCGGCCAAAATACAGCATTCTTAAAACCCAAGTGACTTACTCCCATTCAAGGTTTTCAGATATGCAGGGATACTTCTTATGCCAAGCAAATAACCAAATAATTTTTAAACATATATAGGAAATAACTTATATAACTTATTTTGGCAAATAGATGAGGCTATTTGTTTTACATTTCAAGTAGTAAACATACTAGAAAAATGTCAACTTATAAGTATACAAAGAAGTTTTTGACTGTAACAAAATAACAATTGCTGATTTTCCAATCTTAATTTTCCACAAATTTTATCCTGTAACTCCAGAGTGAGTACTATAATGACAGAACAGTGGCTGATGTATTGAGAATGTATTGAGATACCTAATTCTATGTAGTGTTATCACTGCTACAATTTACCTATGTGATCTTGAACAACCTATTTTACTTCTCTGGATCTTAGCAATTAGGATCCTCATGTGAAAAACGAAGTTTGTATAAGGTAGGTTGTATTCAAGTAGACTGCAGGTATCTCTCATGTAAGGAACAAAGCTTCTGTCAAAGCATTCTCAGTTGAGGACACACTCTTCCTGCCATGGGGTGCAGCAGCAGAAGCTGATTAGAGATAAGGAACTGATTAGAAATAGTAAATGACCTTTGATAAAGAAGAACATTGAGTTCTCACAGAACTGTGGCTCCCACAAGGACATGCAGCTACTTTCCCAGGCTTGCTTATCCAGTAAACCAAGACAGGGAGAACCCCAATGATGTCTTCACAATCATATTCTGAGGATTATCAAGTAATGTTACAAGTAATGTTAGAATATGCACATATTCTATACAAATAGCTAATGTAATCTTTTTCAATGGAGGAAGCACACTGGGGCTGCATAGGGAGCATTCCAGCAGTGCTCCTCAGAGGCAAAGTTTCTGTGTCCTGTCTCTCCTTTCACTTGCAACACACTCACAGCACCTGGCACCCAAAGAGGGACCCTTGGCAAGAAGGGCAAAGGACAAATCATCATGCCCAGCAAGGGTTACAGATTTCTCTCTTCATCTCAAGATCCTGGTGAGTAATAAGCATGGGGAACTCTCTGTCCCCAGCACAACACAAAGATAAGATTGAACCACATTATCTCCTCAACAAAGACCTGGATCAGAAGTCAAGCAGCTAGGACTCGAACTGGTGCCCATATGGGATACTGACCCAACACTGCAGTTGGTGGCTTTACCTGCTATACACAGTGCCAGCCCTGCAAAATTCTTATACAGTGGGCATATTGGATAGAATTGGAGAAAGATATGAGATGGTGCCATGGGATTCAAAAACTCTAGTTAAAATCTTGGTTACTCCAGAGCAGGACACTGTTTGGGAATATAGAGATTTGGCTTCCATACAAGCCATAGATAATTTACATAACAATATCCCTATTAATTTGGAACAGTTGCTAGGAGAGGGAGCCTTTTCAGATCTTGGTCAGCAAAGTTGATTATTTTTGAAGGGAGGCTTATGTGCACATTTCTAATATTGCATTAGAAGCTTGGAAAAAGATTGCTGATGTTAAAGACCCTTCTACTTCCTTTTCTATAGTTTGCCAGGGACCTACTGAAGGCTATATGCCCTTTGTGGATAGGCTAGAGAAAGCTTTTGGGCAGCATTAGATCATCAAGAAGCAGAAAAAGCATTATTAAAACAAATGTCTTGGGGGCCAGCGCCATGGTTCACTTGGTTAATCCTCTGCCTGTGGCACCGGCATCCCATGTGGGCACCGGGTTCTAGTCCTGGTTGCTCCTCTTCCAGTCCACTTTCTGCTATGGCCCAGGAGGGCAGTGGAGGATGGCCCAAGTGTTTGGGCCCTTGCACCTGCATGGAAGACCAGGAGGAAGCACCTGGCTCCTGGCTTCAGATCGGCACAGTGCCAGTCATAGTGGCCATTTGGGGAGTGAACCAACAGAAGGAAGACCTTTCTCTCTGTCTCTCTCTATCACTGCCTATAACTCTACCTCTCAAAAAAAGTCTTATGAAAATTCAAATCAAGGCTGCAAAAATATATTAAACACAGTCCACACTAAGCCTGAAACTACCACAGCAGAAATGACCAAATTGTGTCAAACTGTAGGGACTGAAACTTATAAAATAACTTACTGGCTTCTGCCCTTAAAGCTCCTGAAAAAAATGCTTTGGCTGTGGGAAACAAGGTCATCTTTTTCTTTTTAAAGACCTATTTTATTTATTTGAAAGACAGAGTTACAGAGACAAATGAAGACAGAAAGAGAGGTCTTTCATCTGCTGGTTCACTCCCCAGATGGCTGCAACAGTAGGAGCTGCACCGGGCCACAGCAGAGAGCTGGACTGGAAGAGGAGCAACCAGGACAGAAGTGAAGCAGCCAGGTCATGAATCAGCACTCATTAGGGATGCTCACACTTCAGGTGGCAGTGAAACCTTTTATGCCACAGCACTGACTCTGTTTTATTTATTTAGAATTGCTTAATTTTATTATTCTTTTATCAATCATTTCTTTTGTTCAATTTTTGATATATATTGTTCTCATTTTCATTCATTTTTATCTAGTATATATTCCCATTTAGTTTCATAAAATTTAACATAAGAATGATTTAGGAGTGTGCGTTGTTTCTGTAACTTTTCAATTTTAATGAAACTTTAAGAAATTATAAAATAGAATCAAGTGTTCTTAGATACTCATTACTCAGATTTACAAGTTAATCCCTGAAATTGCTTGTTCTCTCTACATGCACATCACACACAAACACATACTATACTTGTTGTATCTCTATTGTTTGGAAGTGAATTGCAAACTTTTTGCCACTTTTCCCTTAAACAGTTCACTATATAACATTTTCTAAGAACAAGAGTATTCTCTTAATTCATAATACAGTAATTAAGAAACTATAACAGTTTGATAATAGTGTTACATATCTCCAAACTCTATATTTGAGTTATCCACTCATCCCAGTAATGTCCTTTACAGCAGTTTACTCTCTTCTATGTACCACTCCTATTCCTGTTTAGCATCACACATTGAATTCATTTACCATATATCTAACATTTTTCAACCGGAAGAATTGTTGTCTTTCTTTTTCTTTCATTAACTGGATAAGCTAGTTAACTTTGATTTGCCTTGTGATTCTCTACACCACATTCAGGTTGTGATTTTTGTGGCAGAACCACCCCAGAAGTGATATTGTGTCCTTCTCAGCACATTGGGTCAGGAGATACATGATGCTGACTTGCTCTATCTTTGGAGATGTTAATTTCATAATTTCTTAAGGTGATATCTACCATGTTTCTCTACTGTGAAATTGGTAGTTGTCTATTTGTAATAAATTGTGGTGAGATACTTTGAAATAGTAATTAAATTAGGAAAATTTCATCCACCCATTTTAGTATTTATTGATAATTATTGTCTGGCTCTGTTATTACTCAGATGTTTTCTAAATGGTTGTTTTTACAATTGCCATTATTTTGTTTTAATTAGTTGTTATTTTAATTTATTTTTTAATTTTATTTTTTAAAAGATTGATTTACTTTATCCAAAAGGCACAGTTACAGAGAGAGAGATAGGGGGAGAGTAAGAGGAGTCTTCCAACTGCTGGTTCACTCTTCAAATGGCCACAAAAGCCAGAGCTGAGTGAGGCCATAACCAGAAGCCAGGAGCCTCATGTGGGTCTGTCACATGAGTGCAGGGGCCCAGGTACATGGCCATTCCACTGCATTCCTAGGCACATCATTAGGGAGTTTGATTAGAAGTGGAGCAGCCAAGATTCTCATCTGTACCCATATGGGATGCTGGCATTGCAGACAGCAGTTTCACCTGAAAACAGTGGTAGTCCTACTTTAATAAAAGTGTTCACTTCTCCCACACCTATTTATCCACTTTTATAACAAGAGGAGCTCATAGAATTTTATTTTACTTAACAAATTAAAATGTGCTACTATTTAGATACTCAACCCCTGTATTTGACCTGTGGTAGCCATTCAAGCTGCTTTCTGTATCCTTTTGAATTCTCTCCATTAATCTAATCATTTCCATTTTATTGGCATGATGAAATGTTCCAATGTCATTTCTAAATACTAGTCTCTTTCTTCAGTCTGGAAGAAACCATTGCACTATAAACCTGTTTCCTTGCAATGAATAATACCCAGAAAATAATATGTAAGTGAAAGGATTACAGCACTTATTTAGTTTAAATCATATTTTAATCTTAATCTTATAATTCCATCAATTCTAGCATATATAAACATATAGTTTTAGGATGCTAATCCATACTGCAGTAAAAATCAACCATAGTAGAACTCATTATCTATTCACAGTTTTATCTGTCTTTAAACTGAGGTATCATAATCAAAATAATGTATACAAGTTTACTTGGATATGTTTTACCCCATTCAGTATGGTTGTTTTTCATTGAAGTTCATTTAAGTTTGTTCCTGTTTTATACTCTCTGACATTATCACTCGATTCCTGTTTGATTGCGTGTGTAATACAGCAAGACGTTTGTAAAAGTTAAATAGTACAAAAATGTCAATTATAACAGTTATCACTCTACTCCCACAGTTCTTGTAGGTGTGTGTTAGGGGAGAAGATGTGTACCCTAAAAATTCATAATTTGAAGAAGCTAAACCCTAGTACCTTAGAATATAAATTTATTTGGAAATTGGACCATTAAAGAAATAACTGATATACAGTGAGCCTTTTGGGATGAACTCTTATCCAAGGACTGATGTTCTTACAAAAGAAAGATATTTGGACAAAAGGAACAGGTATGTTCACACACAAAGGAAAGAACAGGTGAACATACAGCAAGAATGTGACCATCTTCAAATCAAAGAAGGAGGCATTGGAAGGAACCATACCTGTTGATACTTTCATCTTGGAATTCTAACTTCCAGTGCTATGAACAAACAGATTTATATTATGTAAGCCAGCCAGTGTGCACTTTTATGATTTGCCTATACAACAACAGTAAAGATGTTACTTCTTCCTGGGTCACAATATGTGCTTGCAACCAAGTACATCTAGTTGCAACAGAACAGTTCTAGTGGGCCAGGAAGTGAATGATCATCCCTTTTTGAAGATTCCACTCCTTATGATGCTTGGGTTTTCAGAGGAAAGCTAGTCTCTTGGACACTGGACTGTAAATTACTTCTGGTAAGAGGATCCCAAAATGACTAAATGGTTTCATATGGTGAGTTTCATTGGGGTCCAAATAAGATGTGCTGATTCCAAATGTCAGTATCTCACTCGTTACCAATAATCCCCATAAATTTCACATGAAAAAACATAGAAGGTTGAGAATTCAACTGGCATCCTAATTCAGCAACCTGAATAATTGTGTGTGTGTGTTTAGCAATTTCAATCCAGTGACTACAGGAAATGGGAGACTCTTCTAGAATTTTCAAGAAAATGTTCTGTTTCTCAAACTGTGGCTTGAGCTGAGTTTAGAGTATGAAATTGTCAATGTTTGTTTTATATTTTAAAGATTTGTTTATTTATTTGAAAGAGTTAGAGAGAGGCAGAGGCAGAGAAAAAGAGAGAGAGAGAGAGAGAGAGAGAGAGAGAGAGAGAGAAGGTCTTCCCTCTCCTGGTTCACTCCCAAATGGTCACAATAGCAGGAGCAGAGCCAATCCAAAGACAGGAGCCAAGGGCTTCTTCCAGGTCTCCCATGCGGGTAAAGGGACTTGGTCCATCTTCTACAGATTTCCCAGCCTATAGCAGAGAGCTGGATTGGAAGTAGAGCAGCTGGGACTCGAACTGACACCCATGCGGGACGCTGGCACTACAGGCAGTGACTTTACTCGCTGTGCCATAGCCCCAGCCCCTGTCAATATTTTTTGTATGTCCTCAAGAGGCAAATGAATCCACCCATACAATAGTCCATATGAATGATCATTATGGCCATAATCAAACATAGCAACTATTTGGCTCCCAAGTCATGTGTTTTACTTGCCACTACATCATAACTTGTTTTACTTTTATGTCACTACAGGTCACGGACTTCTAATAACAATATCTCATTGTCACAGACTCTGCACTATAGTTAAATCCAAAGGATTAGTAAAAAGAATAGAAAAGGTCTTTGCAACAAAGAATTAACAGATGGCTAAAATGCAGGGCCAAACTAATCCCCATACTCCATCTATACAGGCCTATTTCCTTGGATGAATTCTGTCACAATCAGTAACTATTGAAGAGAGAGAAAACA
Source organism: Oryctolagus cuniculus (assembly GCF_964237555.1). Taxonomy (NCBI): domain Eukaryota; kingdom Metazoa; phylum Chordata; class Mammalia; order Lagomorpha; family Leporidae; genus Oryctolagus; species Oryctolagus cuniculus. The sequence goes on from NW_027208355.1 coordinate 507,101, forward strand.
CTAGTAATTTGAACTGAGAAAGTATAATATAAAAATTATCTGTAATACAAATACAGTTACAAACAATTGGTAACTAATAAAGACAGGGCATTTAAATGTCATTAGTATAGCAGATATAAGGATGACTGAGGTAGAATACCCAAGAAAGAGTCTTCCCCAGGGTCAAGGTTCCTATTTGTTCATATCTGTTGGTTAGGGCATAGCTGTGACTCACTGGCAGAATTGTTATGATGAAGGCTCAGACTAACATGAGCCAAGTAAGGCATGTAGGGTACAAAACAGGAAGAGGCCCTCATTCTTATATGTCAACTCTACCACTTCTGTGAGAATGAATGCCTTAGATTTTACATCTAAGTCTGGCATTATCTTTATATTCTCTTTAAGTGAAAATTACATGGACTCTTTTTCACTGGAAACCTATATTTGTGCTTCTCACTTTATAAATGATTATGGCAAATCACTCATTCATTTTAATCAAAATACAGTGGCTAGTGCTGTGGGGCAGAAGGTTAAACTGCTCTCTGTGATGCCAGTATCCCATCTGAGCTCAGGCTGAGTCTTGGCTGTTCCACTTCCAATCCATTTCACTCCTATGGAAGGTGGCCCAAGTACTTGGGACCCTGCCATCCATGTGGGAAATTCAGATAGAGTTCCAGGCTCTTGATTTCACCCTGACCCAGTAGAGGCTTTGTGGTCATTCGGGGAGTGAAGCAACAAATTGAAGATCACTCTCCCTCTTCCTCCTTATTTTCAAGAAAATAAAATGAATCATTAAAAAAGACAATTAAAATAAATACCTTAATGAGTTCATCCCTTTTCAAATTTCAGTGACTTGATCAGCTCTTGTCCTGATGGTTGATGTACAATGTAATACTTTATCCATTTTAGTATTTTTTGTTCTAGTACCATTGGTTGAACTCTGTAATTAACACACAATTATTGTTAGGTGTTTAAATTTTAACTGAAAAGTGATCCCTGTTAGGAATTTGGAAAACATTATGCTGAGTGTAATAAGCCAATCCCAAAGGGACAAATACCACTTGTTCTCCTTGATAGGTGACAACTAACTGAGCACCAAAAAGGAAACCTGTTAAAGTGAAATGAACACTAGGAGAAATGGTGACTTGATCAGCCCTCACCCTGACTGTTGATGAGCAACTTGATATGTTATCCCTCTTAGTATTTTTTTTGTTTGTTCTACTTAATACTTTTGGTTGAATACTGTAATCAATACACAATTCTTCTTAAGTGCTGAAACTTAACTGAAAAGTGATCACTGTTAAATGTAAGAGTGGGGATAAGAGAGGGAAGAGATGTGCAATTTGGGACATGCTCAAGCTGACTTACCTCAAACGGTAGAGTTAGAAACATACCAGGGGATTCCAATTCAATCCCATCAAGGTGGCATGTACCAATGCCATCTCACTAGTCCCAGTGATCAATTTCTGTTCACAATTGATCATAACAATAGGACTAAGAACCAAAGGGATCACAGAAACAAGACTAGTGTCTGCAAATACTAGCTGATAGAATAAAAAAAGGGAGAGAATGATCCAACATGGGAAGTGAGATACACAGCAGACCCATAGAATGGCAGATGTCCTAAACAACACTCTGGCCTCAGAATCAGCCCTTAAGGCATTTGGATCTGGCTGAAAAGCCCATGAGAGTATTTCAGGCATGGAAAGCCAAGACACTCTGGGGAAAAAAAAACCTAAATGAAAGATCTCTGTGAGTGAGATCCCAGTGGAAAGAATGGGTCATCAAAGAAGGAGGTACCTTTCTCTGAAGGGAGGAGAGAACTTCCACTTTGACCATGGCCTTGTCTAAATATGATCAGAGTCAGTGAACTCAGGGGCTTCCATAGCCTTGGCAGCTCATCACAAGAGCCTAGGGTGATTACTGAGGCCATAAACAAGAGTGTCAATCTGTTAAGTCAACAACAGGAGTCACTGTGCACTTACTCCTCATGTAGGATCTTTGTCCTTAGTGTGCTGTACATTGAGATTTAATGCTATAACTAGTACTCAAACAGTATTTTTCACTTTATGTTTCTGTGTGGGAACAAACTGTTGAAATCTTTACTTAATGTATGCTAAACTGATCTTCTGTATATAAAGAGAATTGAAAATAAATCTTGATATGAATGGAAGGGGAGAGGGAGTGGGAAAGGAGAGGGTTGCGGGTGGGAGGGATGTTATGGGGGGGGAGCCATTGTAATCCATAAGCTGTACTTTGGAAGTTTATATTCATTAAATAAAAGTTTGAAAGAAAAAAAAATAAAAAAATAAACTTGAAATATAAAAAAATTTCTTTTTCTTGCCTAATAGCTCTGGCTAGAACCTCCAGAACTATATTGAATAGCAGTGGTGAGAGTGGACATCCCTGTCTGGTCCCAGATCTCAGTGGAAATGCTTCCAACTTTTCCCCATTCAATAGGATGGTGGCTGTGGGTTTTTCATAGATTGCTTTGATTGTATTGAGGAATGTTCCTTCCAAACCCAGTTTGCTTAGAGTTTTCATCATGAACGCGTGTTGTATTTTATCAAATGCTTTCTCGGCATCTATTGAGAGAATCATATGGTTTTTCTTCTGCAGTCTGTTAATGTGGTGTATCACATTGATTGTCTTGCGCACATTAAACCATCCCTGCATACCAGGGATAAATCCCACTTGGTCTGGGTGGATGATCTTTCTGATGTGTTGTTGCATTCTATTGGCGAGAATTTTATTGAGGATTTTTGCATCTATGTTCATCAGGGATATTGGTCTGTAATTCTCTTTCAGTGCTGCATCTTTTCCCGGCTTAGGAATTAAGGTGATGCTGGCTTCATAGAAAGAATTTGGGAGGATTCCCTCTTCTTCAATTGTTCTGAATAGTTTGAGAAGAATTGGAGTTAGTTCTTCTTTAAATGTCTGGTAGAATTCAGCAGTGAATCCATCTGGTCCTGGGCTTTTCTTTGTTGGGAGGGCCTTTATTACTGTTTCAATTTCTGTCTCAGTTATGGGTCTGTTTAGGTTTTCGATGTCTTCCTGGTTCAATTTAGGTAGGTTGCATGTGTCCAGGAATCTATCCATTTCTGATAGGTTTTCCTGTTTGCTGGCATACAGGTCCTTGTAGTAATTTCTGATGATTCTTTTTATTTCTGTGGTGTCTGCTGTTACATTTCCTTTTTCATCTCTGATTTTATTGATTTGGGTCTTTTCTCTTCTTTTTTTAGTTAGTTGGGCCAATGGGGTGTCAATTTTATTTATTTTTTCAAAAAACCAGCTCCTCGTTTGGCTGATTTTTTGTAATGTTTTTCTTGATTCAATCCTGTTGATTTCTTCTCTGATTTTAATTATTTCTCTTCTCCTACTAGATTTGGGTCTGGTTTGCTGTAGGTTTTCTAGATCCTTGAGGTGAATAGAAAGCTCATCTATTTGGTGCCTTTCCAATTTCTTGATGTAGGCACCTATTGATATAAACTTTCCTCTTAACACTGCTTTTGCTGCGTCCCATAAGTTTTGGTATGTTGTGCTGTTATCCTCATTTACTTCCAGAAAGTTTTTGATTTCTCTTTTGATCCCTGTTAAACATAAGAGTAGGAATAAGAGAGGGAAGAGATATATAATTTGGGACATGCTCTAGCTGACTTGCCCCAAATGGTAGAGTTAGAAACATACCAGGGGACTCCAATTTAATCCCATCAAGGTGGCATGTACCAATGCCATCTCACTAGTCCAAGTGATCAATTTCAGTTCGCAATTGATCATAATGAAAGGACTAAGAGTCAAAGGGAGCACATAAGCAAGTCTAGTACCTGCTAACACTAACCGTAGAATAAATAAAGGGGAGAGTGATCCAACATGGGAAGTGAGATACTCAGCAGACTCATAGAATGGCAGATGCCCTAAATAGCACTCTGGCCTCAGAATCAGCCCTAAAGGCATTCAGATCTGGCTGAAAAGCCCATGAGAGTATTTCAGGCATGGAAAGCCAAGACACTCTGGCAAAAGATCTCTGTGAGTGAGATCTCAGTGGAAAGAACAGGTCTTCAAAGAAGGAGGTACCTTTCTCTGAAGGGAGGAGAGAACCTCCACTTTGACTATGACCTTGTCTAAACAAGATAAGAGTCGGAGAACTCAAGGGGCTTCCATAGCCTTGGAAACTCATGACTGGAGTATAGGGAGATTACTGATGCCATAGACAGGAGTGTCAATTGGTAAAGTCAACAACAGGAGTCACTGTGCACTTACTCCTCATGTAGGATCTCTGTCCTTAATGTGCTGTGCATTGAGATTTAATGCTATAACGAGTACTCAAATAATATATTTCACTTTGTGTTTCTATGGGGGTGCAAACTGTTGAAATCTTTACTTAATGCATACTAAACTGATCCTCTGTAAAAAAAAAAAAAAAGAAAAAAAAAAAAGAAAAAAAAAAAAAAGAAAAGAAAAGAAACTATCAACTCCCAACTTGACTCTCACTGGGATTAAACATGACAATAGGTCTGATCTGATTTCATCATCATTAAAAAAAATCATCTATTATTTTTCACTTTATGTTTCTGTGTGGGAGCAAACTGTTGAAATCCTTACTTAATGTATACTAAGCTGATCTTCTGTATATTAAGATAATCGAAAATGAATCTTGATGTGAATGGAAGGGGAGAGGGAGTGGGAAAGGGGAGGGTTGTGGGTGGGAGGGACGGTATGGGGGGGAAGCCATAGTAATCCATTATTCGTACTTTGGAAACGTATATTCATTAAATAAAAGTTAAAAAAAAATAAAAAAAAGATAAAAAAAAGAAATATAAAAAAAAATTTCATTTTGTCTGAATTATTACTGTCACCTAGCTATATCATCACTAACCTAGTTTATGCCACACTAGAAGTAACCTGTTGATTTATTGGTAGGCTCTATCATTGTGACATAATCAAGTAACTCAAAATTCTTAGAGTTGCTATAGTGATTTTATTGTACACAGCTGCCTAAAACTAGGTATATGGGGATCTTTTTATATTCACATATTTATTGCACTTTATTCTTATGTTATTCAAAATTAATCATTGACTTGAAATTTTCTATTATTTAGATTGAAACACTGGTATCATCTTTTACATTATTCTAGTAATAGCCATAATATTTTCATTTAGTTCCTCACCATTACCATTTTCCTGTGTGTTAGTGCCAGTAATGTTAGGCATACTTTTCAAATATTTCCATGTATATTTGTGTCTTTTAATATTGATACCATATTATTCATCGTTACCTATGGTAATCAAACTATAATTTGAATCATGAAATTAACATCCCTTACTTATTTTCCATTTTGATTCTGGTTTTGTCACTATCATCTGTGTATATCATTAGTAATCTTTCTTTTCTTAATATCCTACCATGGGTAAACTGTGACCATCCTGGTTTGCATTTTGTTGTTGTTGTTGCGCAGTCATCAATCTCCTGTATATTCTGGTGGGATACCTTTTGTCTTGTATTTTTAACTGTTTTAAAATGCATATTGTATACATATATGCAAACAAGAGAACGTTTACCTTTAAACTTTGTGGACATATTTGTCATTATTGCAGACTCATCTTATTCAGAGTAACTTTGATGTACATATATTTCTCAAAATCATGTTGATGTCAAAATTTTCCATACATTAGATTGAAACTCTGATAATACTGTTTTAAAGTTTTTCTACAAATAGCTTGAACTTGTGTAGACTTAAGATACTGCAATATTTATGAATTGTATTGGAATAGATTATTTAGAATTATTTTTCAAACATATGCTCTGTATCTTCTTGGAACTCTATAATCAAAACAACTAAGTTACCAATTTCTTTTTTAATTTTTAATTTATTTTGTTTGAGGAATAAAATTTAATGCATTTAATATATACAGATTTGGGAATATGATGCTTCCCCCACACCACCCATACTCCTGCCTTTCTTCCTTTACCCTCTTCCTTTCCTGTTCTTATTTTTTAAAGAAATAAATTTTCAGTTAATTCTTATACTCATAAGATTAACCCTACACCAAGTAGAGAGTTTACTGAATAGTATGAAGAAAAAAAAAAGAAGTAAAGAACAAAAACAAAAAAGAAAACCATTGTTCTCTAACAATCAAGGGCTAAGTTACCCATTTCTACCCTTAATAATCATAATATAATATATAGCATTATACTTAAACTAATTTTACTTTGTTTTATCTTGTCATTGATTATTGTCATATTTATATTTTCAATAATGTATACCAAATCTCCTATGAGGAATCTGGATGTATTGTGGTTTACTTTTTTTTTTTTTACATTCATCAAAATTTCATTTTTTTTTTATTTCAAAGAACACTTTAAAAACAAAGACAAGTTGCAGGGAACAGGTTGCACTTTTATGTTCTTGCATTGCAACGCCTTCCTTCTTCATCCATGCTTCAGACAGCAGACAGAAAGGTAGTATCACCTGAGGACATTTCACCTGCTACTTCTCCCCCCCAGGTGCTGTTTTGCATTGCTGCTGAGTAAGCTATCAGACCCTGATGGCATAGCTAACACACTGCCCAAGAACCTCCAGCTCTGGTGGCAGGGCCACATGAAGCAAAGTATCATGGAGGCTTCAAAGGGGGAGCGAGCAACCCAATGCAAAGGCGGTTGATGCAGGTGCTATCTCCATGAAGATGTTCAATGGAAAGTGGATCCCTAAGGTCAAAGAGAAGCATAGCAAGAATGTCATCAAGAGTAGCAGCTTTGCCAAGACCTCAAAAATGAGCTCAAAGAGAAGGAGTCTGTAGCACTGGTTATTGGTGCTCTTCATTTTCTTGTTTGTTGCTGTGCAACTCTCCAAATTATTCAAGTATCTTGATGGGCATGTGAAGTGACTACCCTTTTAGATGTTCCCATTCTCCAGTGAATTTTAACTTGAACTCATCCCTGATGTTTGATACCCTTGTTAAAACAATTCAGTAAGCCTCCTCCTGCAGTGCCAGAATCCAATATTGATGATGGTTCAAGTCCTGCTGCTCCTCTTCTGATCTAGCTCTCTTCTATGGCCTGGGAAAGCAGTCAAAGATGGACCAAGTGCTTGGGCCCCTGCATCTGCATGGGAGACCCAGAAGAAACTCCTGGATCCTGACTTCAGATTGGCCCAACTTCAGCTGTTACAACCATTTGGCGAGTGAATTGGAAGACCTTTCTTCCTCTCTCTATGCCTCTAACTCTGTAACTCTGCCTTTCAAATCAATTAATAAAATTTTAAAAATAATTTTTTAAGATTTGTTTATTGCTCTCTTCTCCCTTCTCTCTCTCTCACTCTTTCCTCTCCTTCTCTCTCTCTCTCTCTCTCTCTCTCTCTCTCTCTCTCTCTCTCAGCTCCTCTCATCCTCGCTGTCTCTCTCCTTCTCTCTCTCCTCTCTCCTGCTCCCCTCTATTCTCTCTATTACTTTCTTTGTCCTTCTTCGCCCCTTCCCTTTAGTCTCCTGGGTTTTCCCCAATAAACCCTTTACCTTACAAAAAAAAAAAGATTTGTTTATTTATTTGAAAGACAGAGTTACACAGAGAGAAAAGGAGAGGCAGAGAGTGGGGTCTGCAATTCTGCTGGTTCGCTCCCCAGCTGGCTGCAATGTCAATCCAAAGCCAGGATCCCTGAGCTTCTTCTGGGTCTCCCATGTGGGTGCAGGAGCCCAAGGATTTGGGCCATCTTCTACTGCTTTCCCAGGCCATAGCAGAGAGCTGCATCAGAAGTAAAACAGCCAGGATTTAAACTGGTGCCCAAATGGGATTCCAGTGCTGCAGGCAGAGGCTTAGCCCACTATGCGACAGCACCAGCCTCTAAAAAATAATTTTTAAGTTACAATAACTGACCCTACTTAGTAAAGAGTAGTTTTTTTTAACGTGGCTATTAAAGCAATATGCAGTATGGATAATTAGATTAAATCTATGCAGACAGGGACTAGATATCATTAACCCTGATGTATAAATGCAATTAGCCACAATGTAAAATTTGGGCTTTTCTGGATTTTTAAACAGCTATTCACTTTATTAATCTCTTTAATTAAAAGCACACTCCTGAAAAGGCATGTAACTATCTTGTAATAAGGGCTTTTTCAATGGTTCAACTACAAAGTTTGCCTAGTTTTGCCACAACTGCTAGTACCTAAGATTTTTTACCAGTTTCTAAATGCATAGTATAAAGGGAGATGCATACAGCCACAATGTTTAACTAGTGTTTCTATTACACTATCTTGAATTTTTGCATGAGTGAATATGCGAACATAATTCTCATAAAAACAACTTGGTTGAACATTTTGTAACTTGGTCACTGCAGTTTCACTAAAATCTATCACAGTGGAGCAAGGTCAGAGAAGTTTTGTTATATTACATTATTTTCAGCAGAATTATTTTAATGTCTCAAAATAATTTACTATGCTAGACAAAACTTTAAAGAAAAATAGCATCAAAATGGCAGCCTAATCAGAATATACTGTTCAATCCAATGTGCTAAAGACAGCATGTTAATAGCATGTTTAATACCAAAACAATGTAAAATTTTACACTTAGTTTGGAGAAGGCTTTTCTATGGGACTGGCGCTGTGGCTCACTCGGTTAATTCTCTGCCTGTGGCACTGGCATCCCTTATAGGTGCCAGATTCTAGTCCAGATTGCTCCTCTTCCAGTCCAGCTCCCTGCTGTGGCCCAGGAGGGCAGTGGGGCCCTGCACCTGCATGGGAGACCAGGACGAAGCGCCTGGCTCCTGGCTTCAGATCAGCAGAGCTCCGGCCGTAACAGCCATTTGGGGGGTGAACCAATGGAAGTAAGGCCTTTCTCTCTGTCTCTCTCTCTCTCTCTCATGGTCTAACTTTGTCAAATAAAATAATAATAATAATAAAAGGAAATGGGTTTTCTAGATCTGTGATTGAAATACTCTTAGAACACCAGGTACATCAAACTAGGATGGCATCTGGAATTAAATTGATTTATCGATCAGGGTCAATCTTTACTCTTCCCCTTATTTTTTGCTTTTATAGGTTATGATTGCTGAAATTTTATTTTTACTAATGTTAAGAGTGTGCCGGGGGGCCGATGCCATGGCTCACTTGGTTAATCCTCGCCTGTGGTGCCGGCATCGCATATGGGCACTGGGTTCCAGTCCCTGTAGCTCCTCATCCAGTCTAACTGTCTGCTGTGGCCCTGGAGGGCAGTGGAGGATGGCCCAAGTGCTTGGGCCCCTGCACCCCCATAGGAGAACAGGAAGAAGCATCTGGCTCCTGGCTTCGGACTGGTGCAGCACTGGCCATTGTGGCCACTTGGTGGTGAACCAATGGAAGGAAGACCTCTCTCTCTCTCTCTCTCTCTCTCTGTCTATAACTCTACCTGTCAAATAAATTAAAAGAGTGTTCCATAAGGCACATTGTTGAGATTTTTATTACTGTTGAAAATTGAATATATTGGCTACTTACGCACTTAACCATAATTTGGTTACAAAAGTGTGAGCAGTGTCTAAGTGTTAATGGATTGGATAAAAACTGCTTATGTTTGCTTTGTTAATTGCCTCAGGTTATCTTTTTAAATAAGCTATTTTAAGAGGAACAGAAGGAAAATTTCCTACCTAGTCTATACAAAGTGCAAAACTCATAACCTCAAATATGAAGGAAAGGAGAAGAGAAAACTGCAGTGGTTAAGGATATATAGGCATTAACTACCCTGGAGTCAGAAAGGAATCAGCTGATATTAGATCAGATTTTTAATTGAATTGTTATGTTACTTTCTCACCCAGTAAATCAATTCCTGTATTTGTTTCCTCTTTGAAACAAGTCATGGTTAACTAATTCTATTTTATTGTTCCATTTAAAATCAAAGTTATTTTGCTAAATTCATAGAAGGTGCTTTTTCTTTGAATCAAATCATTCCATTTCAAAATTTCTTTTGGTTTACTATAGATAATTAGCTTTGAGTTTTTTGTTTTCTTAATGTACATTGTCTTGATAACTATTACTGCTGAATTGCTGTAGCAACAGCCAGGAAATATTTCAGATGAAAATTGTTTTCCCTTTGTCATCTCTGTGAGTTACCAATTGAGTGCATTTTATATTCATGTGTGGGTAAATGAAAACTATGTCTATTTGATTTCACAATAAAGTTTCCTGAATATTTGATGCTTTTCTTCTAAAATAAAATGATAAAGAATTCTTAATTGAGTATATTCTTTATAGTTAATAGAAAAATTTTTAAAGACTGCCTAATGTTTTGTGTTAATTGAACTATAGTATACAAGGGAATAGATATGAAGTTTATTACAGGAAATTGAAAGAGAGGAAAATATATAAAAAACACAATGAACCAAACACTTCTCTACTTAGAATTTACCATCTTATTATTACTCATGTTTGATTCAAAGAGAAAGCACAGTTCTTTGATATCCCTTTCTCAGTTGCATTTTACATATCATCTAATGTTGAGCACAACATAATAAATAATTTTTAGGAAAAAACAGACAAGTCACACAGAGTAGAAATTTGTAATGCATACATTTTCATACAACTTATATACAGATGTTTATAACTCAACAATAAAACAAACCAATAAAAAAGAAAAATTATTTGAACACACTTCATAAAAGAACACATATAAATAAGAGCACAAGAGGGGCCAGCATTGTGACATAGCAGGTCATTACTTGCCAGTAATGGAGCATCTCATATGAGCACCAATTCATGACCTGGCTGCTCCACTTCCAATGCAGCTCCCTACTAATGGCTTGGGAAAAGCAGCTAAAATAAGTCCAAGTCCTTTCACTCTGCCACCTACATGGGAATCCCAGATAAGGTTCCTGGCTCCTGGCTCCTGGCTCCTGGCTCCTGGCTCCTAGTTTTGACCTAGACCAGCCCTGGGAACCTCCACTTTGCTTATGGCCCTGTCTAAATACTGATCATATTCTTAGAATTGTATGTTTTAACTATATGGCATCTGTTCTTTTTATATTAATAAAATAAATTATTAAAAATATATAATCCATTCTGTTGGGTGTGACTAGGTATCTCACTGAGGTTTTAATTTGCATTTCACAGATGACCAATTATGGTGAGCGTTTTTATGTGTTTTTATTTTTTTAAATGTTTGTTGTTATTTATTTGAAAGCAAGAATTACAGAGAGAGGTTTTCCATCTGCTGATTCAGTCCCCAGATGGCCACAATGACCAGGCTGGTCTAGGTCAAAACTAGGATCCAGGAACCAGGAGTGGAGGAGCCAGGAACCTTATCTGCGATTCCCATGTAGGTGGCAGAGTGACTTGATCAGCCCTTGCCCTGACTGTTGATGAACAACTTAATACGTTATCCCTCTTAGTATTTTTGTTTGTTTGTTCTACTTAATACTTTTGGTTGAATACTGTAATCAATACACAGTTATTCTCAAGTGTTGAAACAATATAAGAGTGGGAATAAGAGAGGGAAGAGATGTGCAATTTGGGACATGCTCAACCTGACTTGCCACAAACGGTAGAGTTAGAAACATACCAGGGGATTCCAATTCAATCCCATCAAGGTGGCATGTACCAATGCCATCTCACTAGTCCTGGTGATCAATTTCTGTTCACAATTGATCATAATGATAGAACTAAGAGCCAAAGGGAGCACATAAACAAGACTAGTGTCTGCAAATACTAGCTGATAGAATCAAAAAGGGAGAGAACAATCCAACATGAGAAGCAAGATACACAGCAGACCCATAGAATGGCAGATGTCCTAAACAGCACTCTGGCCTCAGAATCAGCCCTTAAGGCATGTGGATCTGGCTGAAAAGCCCATGAGAGTATTACAGGCATGGAAAGCCAAGACACTCTGGCAAAAAAAAAAAAAAAAAAAAAACACCTAAATGAAAGATCTCCACGAGTGAGATCCCAGTGAAAAGAACAGGTCATCAAAGAAGGAGGTACCTTTCTCTGAAGGGAGGAGAGAACTTCCACTTTGACTACAACCCTGTCTAAATATGATTAGAGTTGGTAAACTCAAAAGACTTCCATAGCCTTGGCAACTCATGACAAGAGCCTAGGGTGATTACTGAGGCCATAAACAAGAGTGTCAATTTGTTAAGTCAACAACAGGAGTCACTGTGCACTTACTCCTCATGTGGGATCTCTGTCCTTAATGTGCTGTACATTGTGATTTAATGCTATAACTAGTACTCAAACAGTATTTTTCACTTTGTGTTTCTATGTGGGTGCAAACTGTTGAAATCTTTACTTAATATAGGATAAACTGATCTTCTGTATATAAAGAGAATTGAAAATGAATCTTGATGTGAATGGAAGGGGGGAGGGAGAGGGAAAGGGGAGGGTTGCGAGGGGGAGGGAAGTTATGGGGGGGAAGCCATTGTAATCCATAAGCTGTACTTTGGAAATTTATATTCATTAAATAAAAGTTAAAAAAAGAATAAAAAAGATGATATCAATTAAAAAAATAAAGACTATCTATAACCTTTACATCTCTTTGTGATTCTATTTCTTCTTCTACTGAAATTTCCATTGATATACACAATCATCAAAATACAATGTGTGTTGAAAGTACATTTGTCTATTTTTCAATTATATTTGAATTTGTTACTACTACCTGAGTAAATTGTCAGTAAACTAATTTATGTCAGTTCTTGCACAGAAAACTTCAGACTACCTTAGTTTTCCTTATCAGTTTTAGGCCACCAATTCTCTAAATTCAGAAGGTGTCCAATCAAATATCATGGTCACAGTATCTGAGCACAGTCTATGGCCAATTTCATCTCTCTCATTAGGAGATTGCATTTTGGCCTTATGGACATTCATGTATACTGAAATACCATTTCAATTTTGAAATGTAAGAGTTTGGTCTTTGAAATCATTGAGCTCACTTTTTTTTTTTCAAAATATTCTAGTCTAGACCAATTCCAGCCCTGTGAACCTGTGGGCATGATAACATACACTTTCATTGTGAGAGCATCATCAGCTCCAATATTCTATGAGCTGTCCTGGAAACCTTCAGATTCACAGTGCCTCTGAGCCATCTTAGTCAATGGTAACAATTCTCCACATGTGTATGTATATAGATATATGATTCTGGTATTTATAGAGCTCTGGATTATTACTTGATTATTCTAGTTTTTCAGCTATTCAAATTATCTAACGTGGATCTAGATACTGGTACATGTACTGGCAATTATGTTGGTAAGTATCAGGATCTTGATGTGAACTTGGATCTCAGAATTATATTTAGTTGATAGTTCCTTTAATTTTAGAGGTTAGCAGAGAGGGGGACACAGAGAGACAGAGTGTGTGCTACAATGTGGTTGTTCACTCCACATTGCTTTAATGACAAGGAACTGGATTATTATGGAACTCTGAAATATCCTTTTCTGATGTTGAATAAATAATATATATACATATATTTATATGTGTATATATATATATAAAATTATTAACCAAACAAAAGTCAATCTTAGAACTACACCTGCTGTGATTTTGCTTGGCTCTATATGGCAAGATTATCAACATACACAAAATCTTGTTAATTTTCTTTTCCACTTTTATGTATAAAATTAATCAGAAGGGTTTTGGGCACATATTATCATTCTCCTTTTTGAGGTGATATACTTTTGCCTTTTTCCGGTGGGTTATATGAGTCTAAATAAACCTTTTATTTTTTATTGTTTTTTAAGCTTTATTTTATTTATAAGAAAGACAGAGTTACCGAGAGGTTAGAGACAGAGAGAGAGGTCTTCCATCCTCTGGCTCAATCCTCAAATGGTCACAATGACCAGAGCTGAGCCAGGAGCTACTTCCAGGTCTACCACATGGGTGCAGGGGGCCCAAGGACTTGGGCCATCCTCTTCTGCTTTCCCAGACCATAGCAGAGAGCTAGATCAGAAATGGATTAGTTGGGACTTCAACCAGTGCCCATATGGGATGCTGGCACTGCAGGCTGGGGCTTTAACTCACTGTACCCTGTTGATATTTTTACAGTATAGCTGTAGATGCCAGTGTCTTTCATTTAAGAGATTTTTTTGGTAACTGGCATGATATTTTCTTTACTTATTGTTGATTTTTTCAGTTATTTCTGGTTTTGTGTACATCTAATACATACTGCTTCACCCAATTCTCTTGTGTTTGTCATGGTATTATTGCTCCTACATTGTTGCTTACTGTTGTTTCCAGTCATCAGAACATAGGTTATGTACTGACATGTGCATTCCTTTTTAATTTTTATCTGTTATATTAATATAAGAAAATAGATTTAATGTATTTCATAGATACAGTTCTAAGAAGACAACCATACTTCCAGCCTCCCTCCCTTAATCCCCTCTTTCTTTAATTCTTTTTTCTTTAACTTTTGCAATAACATACTCTCGATTTACTATATAATTACAAGTGTAATGCACCACTATCATAATTTTCAACAAATAAAAAGTAGAAAGATTACTGTTTCATTTCTATAATATGTATACATCAATGATGTGTATGTAGTATAAGCCAATCCGAGTACATGGAACTATAGATAATCATGGTTACCTTTTATTGTTGGTTTAATAAGTTCCACAAAAACTTAAGTTTAGAACAATCCATGATTTTAAAAATTTTCTGGGAATAAAATAATTTATTGGACTCTTATTCAACAAATATCTTTACATCTGCTGATCACACTATTATTTAACCTATATTATCAGGCAATTTATATATATATATAACCTATATAATCAGTCCATTATGATTACCAAAACATAGTATATATTATCAAATATGCAATGTTTTAGTTATCATTGTTTTAATGCACTTGTGTGATCCATTTTTATCATTAATATCCTACTGTGAATTAGTCCTGCTATTATTAATCCCAGGCCTTACGTGGCTTTGCATTTGTGACATGGACTTGATGAAAATAATCTAAAGTGTCTTTGCAACTATTTCATGTCCCCAGATTCTTAGAGTCATCTTAACCCATTCAATATTTCTCAGTTCCCAAGGGATATATTATTTTAATTTGGCTGGAATTCTATAGGATTATAAGTTGACTATCATTTTGAATTTTCAAAGTGTATCTGTAAATACAAATATCTTTCTTGATGATATTCCTGGTAATTTCCAAGATCTTTGCTTTATTTCCATTCACTTTTTCTCCTTATTTTGCACTTTAAATGTAATTGAATGAACTTTTTCAACAAATACGTGCTTATCACTGTATTATTATAAAATAACAGTTCTACCCTCAGTAATGACAGCGTAATTTATATACTAATAAGCAAAAAGTTTTTAATCTTTACTTTCTATTTGTATTGCCCAATTACATCATCAAATCATAGCATTTACCAATGCTAGCATAGTGAACATGTGACCATGTTTGCTAGGTTTTTCATTTTTCTGTCAATTCACTCAAAATTCTGGAAGAAAATAAGCAATTTTTATCTTCAAAACTTCTCAGAGACATCTAAGGCCAAACTCTTTGACTGTTTCAAGGATGTTTTTCACACTTTATGGATTTTTTATGGGACTACATTCTTATTGATGTTGAAATTTTCAATAGCCTAGTTCTCGGTGCTCATGTTGTTCCTTTAAGATCACTCTGGAAGGGACAAGACCTGTTCTGGATTTTATTTCCTGCAAATTTTTATATGATTTGATCATATTTTATTGGAATTCATTGTTCCTTCCAAAATACTTTATTCACTCATGGTTATGACAATATCATTTTTATCATAACAATTACATACATTATTGTCTTTGAATTCAATGATATTACCCACATGTAATTTCATTTTCTTGGTGTATCTTGATCCAGCATCAAGAATCTGTAGATGTCTTCATTGACTTTTTCACTGTAACATTATTAGCCCTCTGAAAAATGTCTAAGTTGTCTTGGACTCCTTCATGTATACAGTGTCTCTGAATGTTCTAACATCAATGTATTTGCCATCAGATTCCCACTTCTTTTTAAGATTCATCTATTTATTTGAAAGTCAGAATAGAGAAATATTGTTTTTTTCCAGTGGGAGATAATGAACTCAATGAAAATTCTGTAGTTTGTCCTGGTATTGTTCACAAACACAGTTGCTCAAAGATGTCTAGTTCTGGAGTAGTGATTAATCCTATGAAACTCATATAATTTTTACACTCTATTTTAATCGTATGCTAAACTGACCATTTTGTTTGAAAGTATTCATGAACTGTATCTAGATATTTTAACTATGTTTAAGAATCTTCTGTTGAGTGCATGATCTTCTCTGGATTTAATTTCTTTCATTTTTCAATATTATGTTTAAATACTTTTTTAAAAGTTTTATACATATTAGATTTTCCTTTATAACTACTTATCACTACTATTGTTACCATTTCACTTACAATTTACAGTTTTCAAAATATTTTGTTATAACATTACCATTTTATTTTTGTCATTCAAAATAATACTATTGCCATGTCTTATCAATATTCTAATGTCTATCAATACTAGCATAGTGAAGCTCTGACCATCTTGGATGAACAATCCTTGTGACATCCAAACTCGATGATATTTATGTACATTCTCCTGACAATGTACATATTCATGATTATTTTTATTATTTTTTAAAACTTAGAGAGCGATACAAGGAGGTGGAGAAAGATACAGAGAGAGTGAGAGAAAAGTGAGAGACACAGATATTCCATCTAATGGTTTATCCCCAGATTGCTGCACCATCCAGGGCTGGACAAGACCCAACCCAGTTGCCATGAAATTAATTCAAGAAGCCTCCCATGTGGGTGGTGGCAAGCACTCAAGAACTTTAGGTAACATCTGCTCCCTCCCAGGAACATTAGAAATGACCTGTATCTAAAGCTGTGTAGCTAGGACTCAAATGGTCACTCTGATATGGGATGTAGTCATTGTAGATAGTGGCTTACCCCCACTGAATTGGGACACCTACACTGTATACAATTTCTCAGATCAATGCAACCCTCAACTTTTTCTCTTTTTAAAGATTTATTTATTTATTTATTTATTTGAAAGGCAGAGTTGAGAGAGAGAATCTTCCATCCACTGGTTTACTTTTCCTATGTCTGCAACTGTAGGAGCTGGACCAGTCCAAAGTCAGGAGCCATGAGCTTCTTTCAGGTCTGCCACATGGGTGCAGGGGCCTAAACACTTGGGCCATCCTTTCCTGCTTTCCCAGGCCATTAGCAGGGAGCTGTATTGTAAGTGGAGTAGTCAGGACTTGAACAAGTACCCATATGGAATGTTTGTGCTGCATGCATAAGCTTCACTTTCTATGCCATGCACCAGTCCCAACCCTCCTCCCTTTCAAATGATGTGTTCTTTACCTTATGTTGTGAAATCAGCAAGTACAGTTGTTGGTGCACATATTTTTTAAAATATTATCCTGCTAAGTGCACTGATGTTTACTTGATTTAACTACCTTAGCCTTTTTGTAATTATCTAATTATTATTCAATTGTAATGGAACATTGTTTAACAAATTGCTTTTATTGGCTCTTACTCTACCATTGCTCAGTACTACTTCCAGTAATTAGCATATAATTTGTAACAGCTGTATTTTTTTTTTTTTTTTTTTTTGCCAGGCAGAGTTAGACAGAGAGAGACAGAGAGAAAGGTCTTCCTTTTTCTGTTGGTTCACCCCCCAAGTGGCCGCTAAGGCCAGCGCATTGCAGCCGGTGTGCTGCACCGATCCGAAGCCAGGAGCCAGGTGCTTCCTCCTGGTCTCCCATGCTGGTTCAGGGCCCAAGGACTTGGGCCATCCTCCACTGCACTCCTGGGCCACAGCAGAGAACAGCTGTGTTCATTTTGTTTTAATTTACTATTATCACCCATATGAATCATCAATACCATAGTGAAAGCAAATTACAACAATATGATATCATCAACAAAATGAAAATTTCTGTTTCCTTAACAATTTTATGTACCCAGTTTTTAAAATCTTGTCCAGTATAATCACTTTCACATTCTAGGTGGTATTTTTAAAATTTTTCTTTAGTTCTGAAAATCTAAAAATTATCCTAGTGCTTTGAACTCAGTAATGTAGTGCTGCTTAGAAGTATGTTTCCTCCAAGATTCATTGGATATCCTGCAAAATTTCACTTTATGTTTCATTCATTTCTGTTTTCCTTTGAATTTTGATGTGAATATAATTAAAATTTTTAGCAAATAGTCATTATAACTAACTGTTGTCAGTTTCTCAATTCTTCCACCTATAAATTGAGTTTTTACTTACAATAAACAATATATATTAACAAATGCACCCCTTTTGTAATTTTGTTTATCTTTGAATTCATTTCCAACAGATGTGTACATCATCTATATTCTGTCAGCCACTCCTCCCACTGTGCACCTCAGGACATCTTGCTCACATTTTAATTGTGAGACCACTGACAGTCTCTCCTAGCCACTGAATTACACACATTTTTCAGAACCAGAACCAGCATAGTCTAATGGAACAATGTTCTCATTATAGGTTATGTATGTTTTGTCTATTCCTGAGTTCTATGTAACAGTACCTTCTGTTATTACATTTTAAAGAGTATCTGTAGGTGTTATTGTTTGGGCATAGCAAGTAAAGCTGCAAACTGCAGCACTGGCATCCCTTATGGGCACCAGTTCATGTCCCAAGTGGTCCACTCCTGATATAGCTTCCTACAATTGGCCCGGGAAAGCACAAGATGATGGTCCAGCTCTCTGGGCCCCTGCCACCCATGTGAGAGATCTGGAAGAAGTTCCTGGAATTGGCTGGAACCAGTGCTGGCCATTGTGTCCATCTAGGGGCTTAACAAGCAGATAGAAATTCTCTTTCTCTACTTCTCTGTAACTCTTTCAAAGTAAATAACTAAATATTGAAAAATAAAGAATATCTCTAGATATAATTGCCTTCCTTGACACTTTTCCCAATTATTGTCATGATCTTTATTTTAAATACATACAGGAGCCAGTGCTATGGAGCAATGGGTTAAAGCACCAGCCTGCAACACTGGCATCCCATATGGTACCCGGGTCAAGTCTCAGCTGCTCCACTTCTGATCCAGCTCTCTGCTATGACCTGGGAAAGCAGTAGAAGATGGCCCAGGTCTTTGGGCCCCTGCACCCATGTGGTAGACCTTTCCAGACCTCTCTCTGGTTCTACCTCTCTCTCTGTAACTCTTTCAAATAAATAAAATAAATCATTAAAAATATGCTCTTCTTTTCTTTTTTGTCATTGTAATGAAGTATTTTTCACCAAGTCCCCCCACTTTTTTAAAAGATTTATATTTATTTGAAAGACAGAGTTACAGAGAGAGAGAGAGATAGAGTGCCAGAGAGAGAGAGAGAGAGAGAGGGAGAAAGAGAGAGATGTCTTCCATTCTGCTGGTTCACTCCCCAAATGACTGCAATGGACAGAGCTGAGTTGATCTGAAGAAAGGAGCCAGGAGCCAGGAGCTTCTTCCAAGTCTCCCACGTGGGTGCAGGGTCCCAAGGACTTGGGTCATCTACTGCTGCTTTCCCAAGCCATAGCAAAGAGCTGGATCAGAAGAGGAGCAGCCAGGACATGAACCGGCACCCATATGGGATGCCAGCCCTGCAGGCTGGGGCTTTAACCCACTGCCTCATGGTGCCAGCCCCATCCCCCTTTTTTATATCTGCTTTTCATATCATTATTGCTCCTACCAAGAAATAAGATCTATTTATGGAAACGCAATATCATTTATAAGCACTGTCTGTCTTTTGTATATTTGTTCATCTCTGAATTTACTGCTACCACTTGGATATATAATCATTCATGATGTTTTGGATAAAGGGGTTGTCTTTCCCTGATTTATGTTCATTAAGCTTTTAGTTATCATTTTAATGTAATTATAATGAACTCATATTCACCAGATGCATGAGCATGTTATTGTCATTAGAAGATTGCTCATATAATATTACTCAGTACTAATTCTGGTAATCAAAATATAAATTATATTATCTGTATTGGAATTTACCTCTACCAACAGCATATATCATAATTAACCTAGGTAAGACAATCCTAGCACTGAGAAACTTAGTCCATCTTGCTTGTTTTTTTTTGTTGTGGGATGAACAAAACCAAAAATTTTGCTAAGGGTTCTTGGCCTGTTCTATATGTACCCACCCTCCTCCATGAAAAATGCCTTTTACCAATATAGTAAATCTATCTTTTGAGGTGATATAGATTTTAACTTTTCTGGTGGTCTAGAACACTGTAAATAAATCTATGATTATTGATATTTTAGAAAGTATAGATTTAGATGCTGATGCATTTCAGTTATGATTTTAATAGTAAATGTCATTAAATATCCTTGATTTTCTGAAATTTATTATTTTCTCAAATTTAAAGTAATTGTTAGCCCTTTTAGTTCACCAAGTTACCTCACATCTGCTTGCCACTATATTTTTGCTCTTCAACTTACTGCTTTGTGCTACTTCCAGTAATCAATGTATAACTTATATGGTAACATGTGTATACCATTATTTGGTTTAGATGTTCTTTTACTTGAGAATATCAATTTTATCCTCCAGTCAGCCTACCTACCAGAGAAGCTGAGATCATCCTGCTTGTAGGTTTCATTGTGACATCATGAAATCAATGAAAATTCCCTAAGCTTTATTGAAGTATTCACATACTCTTTTTCAGAACTGTCTCATGCCACTTTACTCATTCTCCATTCCCAGGTGATATTTGGTCAGTACTTTTGGTGTTCTAAGTGACTAAATAGTTAGTTTTGCATTGTGAATATTAGGTAAATAAATACCTAAAAATGTCTTCACATTAAAATTATCCTGGTTATTTGGATGACCTGTGATTTATATCTTCATTTTTTAATTGTAATTTGTAAATGTTTTGGAATATTTGGAATAATAATGATGAAAAAATTATATGCCCTGGAAATCTATTGTGGCTCCTGTATTATAATGCTAAATACTATTAGCAGTCATGTAATATAATTTATATTATGAGGTGTACATGCCTTTTATTTCATTTGAACTGTGATTATCACCTTTATATATTGTTGATATCTTATACAGGCCAGTCCTAGTACTGTGAACATCACATTATCTTGGTTGGGTTGTTCACTGTCTCCTAGTAACTTCCCTATTTACCATTTCTTAGAACCAGCTTAATCCAACAAATTCCGTTCCCTCCTCTGGTAACATATTTTTGCCTTTTCTTGAGCTTCATGGTATTTTAAGTTTACACTTAATTATGAATTTCAAAAGTGTAGCTCCAGATATGGTATCTTTCTTTTTTCATTGTTCTTTTATAATTTTTTTTTAATTTTCAATTTTCATGTAACTGAATTGAACAATATTTTTTTCAAAAATCCATTACATATACTTGTCACTTTATTAATGTGCCTATCAAGCACTTGGGCCATCCTCCACTGCCCTCCTGGGCCACAGCAGAGAGCTGGACTGGAAGAGGAGCAAGTGGGACTAGAACCTGGTATCCATATGGGATGCCGGCACCACAGGCAGAGGATTAACCAAGTGAGCCATGGCACCAGCCCTCCAACTCCATTTTTTGTACACTTTATTTTCCATATAAAGAGTCCATAGCAATTCTTAAGCAAATTATGGTAATCTTTAATATCAAAAAAGTACAGTTTGGATTATCGATATGAAAGAATCTGCTATCAGTATGAAGATAAGAGAAACATAAATGAATACTTTTATATAAAGAGATGTTAATTTTCCCATTAACTGTACAAATATATACTGAGACTATAAATATATTTTGAAATATATTGAGAATCCACACTATGTAAGATATTATACTGGGCTCTGAAGATAAAACAGACAAAATTGCTGTTCTTATTCAGGTTAGAATCTAGTGAAGAAGAAATGAAACTAAAATTACAACTCTAAATTTATGTAGATTTATTAAGATAACAGAGTTTAATATGATCACATCGGAGAATTCAATCTGCACTAGAACCAGGGGAGATTTTCGTGAAGGTAGGATAAGTAGACTGAAAAATAAAAGATAGGCACAAAGCAGTTAAAAAAAGGGAGAAGATTATCTTGGCCAATCTACAACACACGCTGAAGCTCAAATGCAGTTTGCTTGTGACCAAGATAAAGTAAGGGCTGTTTATCTTCCTACATGAAACAATAAAAAATATCTGCATTATGCACAATGTTCATAATAATGGGCCTCGAGAAATGAAGCCAATACCGGAAAGCCAGAAAAGAAATGAAGTAGGCCTCACACACTCCACAGCTCCTTCTAGAGAGAGATTCTAGACCAAATCACAGGAGAAGGAACTGGGGCAGTGTCTGCCCGACTCCCTGAGCAGATGTGATGAAGCCGAGCATCTGGGAACACAAAGGCAGTCCCATATCACAGGGCAGAATAGGGGGGAGGAAAAGGCAGGAATGAGGAAGAACCAGGACTTGTTGATTCGGGGAGCGCGAGCACCACGGCCAGACCATGGCCCGCACGCCTTCTCCTCACTGGGGCCTCGGAGCCCCCGGAGCCTCCTGTACCTCAGGCGGCCAGGACCCGCGGTCCTCAGTTTCTTCGTCGACCCCCACTGCGGCGGGAGAGGACACCACCGCCCAACACTGCATCAGAGAAGGAACCCGACATGCCCGCCCAAGAGAGGAGAGTGAAGAGGAGGAGGAGAAAGATGATGAAGAGGAGGATGAAGGGGAGGAGAAAGAGTCTCACGGTGGAAGGCAAGAGGGAAAAAAACAAAGTAGAGAGGTTGACAGTGCAAGTCTCTTCCTTACAAAGGGAGCCATTTACAGTTGCACAAGGACGGGGCAGGCACTTTGTGAAACTGAAAGGATGTATTTGTTTCTGAGTAAGAAAAAAGCAGATAAAATTAGAAATCTACAAAAACTGCTTTACAATAGACCAGACACAGTGTCCTCATTGAAGAAGAATGTGGGTCAGTTCAGAGGTTTTCCACTTGAAAATGGAAGTATTCAGTATAAAAAGAAGGAAGAAATGTTGAAAAAGTTTAGAAATGCCGTATTAAAGAGCATCTGCGTGGTTCTTGATTAGGAGAGGTCAGGTGTAAATAGTGAACGAGTGAAGAGGATCTTGAATTTCTTATTGCATCCAAAGCCTTCTGGCAAACCATTGCCAAATTCTAGAAAGACTTCTAGCAAAGGCAGGAAGAAGGTGCGCAACAGCTCTGGAACAACAAGGAAGGCGAAGCAAACCTAATATCCTGAAATTCTGTTAGATGAGTCTAGTAGTGATGATGAAAAGAAAAACAAGAGTCTTCAGAGGATGAAGGTAAAGAAAGTGAAGAGGAGCCATCAAAAAAGACTTCTAATAGAGAAAAACCTAAACAGAAAGCTACTGCAAAAGTAAAATGTCTGTAAAAAGTGCTAATGTTAAGAAAACAGACAGCAGCACCGCCAAGAAGAATCAAGACAGTTCAAGGAAGAAAGTGAATCTGAGGATAGTTCAGATGATGAACCTTTAATTAAAAAAATTGAAGAAACCACCTACAGAAGAAGAGTTAAAGGAAACAGTAAAGAAATTATTGGCCAAATCTAACTTGGAGGAAGTCACAATGAAGCAGATTTGTAAAGAGGTATAGGAAAATTATCCTGCTTATGAGTTAACTGAAAGAAAAGATTTCATTAAAACAACTGTTAAAGAATTAATTCTTGAGACTGAGATGACTTGTTTCCATAGATTCGAAGATCTGATTTATACCATTGTACTAGCAAAGAGAATGTATTTCCTTTTCTAAATCCTTGTTAAGCATTGTGATAGGACAAACCTGCTGACCCTTTATTATCTTGAGTGTAATGTAAAATTGAGTTTGCCATTTTAAATTGCATTTCTATTCAGTTTTTAGTTAAAATTCTTGCATGGCAGCAATTATTTCTTTCTTTTATAGTTGTATTTTGTACAATTTTGATTTATATAAGGATATAGATCCTTGAGTTGTGGTTTCTAGTGCACTTCATATTAGCTTGCTTAAGACATTCTTTTAATCAGGTAGAACAAAAGCTATTATAACCGGCATTCATACACAGACTATTTCAGCATTTAGTACATGAACTATTTTGAATCCACATCTCTTCTGTCAGAGGGAAAGCTTCAGTGATGGTGTGTTCATCATGTAACAATACACATGCTACAGTTGTCCAGGACTAGATTGGAACTTCTCTCCTGCATGTGTCTATTTGCCAAGTTGTCAGCATCACAGAAGTGACAGATGTTATTTCTGTATTTTTAAAGACCAATTTGTTGTATATAAGGTTTTTAATTTCTTTTGTGAAGATCAATTTTTAAACTCACACAGGTAGGTTTCTTTCCACTTGTAAATGATAAAATGTCAGTGTTGAGGCAGATAGTGTGACAGCAGTGAAAGAATTCAGTGACAGGACACTAAAGGGACAAACTGTGCTCCTGCTTTGCCTTTAAAGTGTCATCAATTTGTAGTTTTAGTGTTAACTCTGCAAAAATGTTTGTTGATACATTTTATATTAAGGACAGACCAAAATCAATACATCAAAATTTCAAAAACTTTGGGAAGAGGGGTTATATACAAGCACATTTGGCTTATTAGTAAATGAAATAATTCTTATTAACTGCTTTGCCCATATAAAATGTTCATATTTACAGAAAACTTGACCACCCTCATAATGATGATAAAGGTACCAGGTAATGGTGCCAGAAATGTTAGGCGATAGTGGCTATCTCTGACAAAGTATTTCTCAGAAGTGATAATATGCTTATCTTTGCCATTAAAGAAATTCAGTGTATTTGTGTATTTGTGGCTGTGGGGTTTGAAATTTTGGCCAATCAGGATTCTAGGTGATCAGTATATGGACCACTCTTTTTTTTTGCTATGAATATAAAAATAAATAAGAATGTTCATATTTTGTGTCTTTTTTCTCACTGTAGATACCCACTTTTTCCTGTGTATTATCCCTCAAATGCCTTTACATCTACATGTTCTTTTATTTATTTTGACAGGCAGAGTTAGACAGTGAGAGAGAGAGACAGAGAGAAAGGTCTTCCTTCCATTGGTTCACCCCCCAAATGTCCGTTATGGCCGGTGCACTGCGCCAATCTGAAGCCAGGAGTCAAGTGCTTCCTCCTGGTCTCTCATGCGGGTGCAGGGCCCAAGGACCTGGGCCATCCTCCACTGCCTTCCTGGGCCACAGCAGAGAGCTGGACTGGAAGAGGAGCAACTGGGACAGAACCAGTGCCCCAACTGGGACTAGAACCTGGTGCCAGCACCGCAGGTGGAGGATTAGCCTAGTGAGCCACAACGCTGGCCTACATGTTCTTTTTTTTTTTACTTTTATTTAGTAAATATAAATTTCCAAAGTACGGTTTATGGATTACAATGGCTTCCCCCGCCCCAACTTCCCTCCCACCTGCACCCCTCCCATCTCCCACTCCCTCTCCCATTCCATTCACATCAAGATTCATTTTCAATTATCTTTATATACAGATTGATTTAGTATATATTGAGTAAAGATTTCATCAGTTTGCACCCACACAGAACATAAAGTGTAAAATACTGTTTGCCTTAAGTGTGTGAAATTATTCATAGGCTAAGCATGGTTCTGATCCACATAACAAATCATAAAACAAGACTGGCAAAGATGAACCTGTTTATAAGGAACTTAACTGCATCAAAAAATCAGTCTGGAAACAGGTAAGTGGAAGCATAAAAATTGTTTTAAAAACTAACCTACAGTTATAAATATATAAATAACAGTGCCAGTGATTGTCACTATACTAGATGGAAATTAACATATATTACACATCATAAAAATATGTGCATCTTTGAGACAGTGCTAATCTAGGATAAAACTTTAAGTGAATAATATTAGCCCCTGGGGCAAGTGCCGTGGAACAGTAGGTTAATCCTCCACCTGAGGCTCCGGGATCCCATAAGGGCACCAGTTCTAGTCCCAGCTGCTGCTCTTCCAATCCAGCTCTCTGCTATGGCCTGGGAAAGCAGCAGAGGATGGACCAAGTGCTTGGGTCCCTGCACCCATGTGAAAGACTGGGAAAAAGCACCTGGCTCCTGGCTTCAGGTGGGTGCAGCTCCAGCCATTGTGGCCATTTGGGGAGTGAACCAACAGAAGGAAAACCTTTTTCTTTCTCTCTCTCTCACTGTCTATAACTCTACCTGTCAAATAAAAATAAACAAATAAATGAAAAATAATATATATATATATATATATATAAGCCCCAAAAGATGGAGAGGAAAAAATCTGAAAGGAAAAATAGCAATTTTTTTCTAAGTTTAATGAGAATTATAATCTTACACTAGAGGGAAGGGTGTAACAGGACAATGAGAAATTATTGTATTTTTATTATATATAATGTGCTAGGGTGTTACTTCCAATTGGACTATGATAAATTGAAATCTATGTTATCAGTGGTAAAGCAGCTACTAAGGTATCAAAACAAAGGATTTTAATTAATAATTCCTCCTAAAATAGAAATATAACCAAATCATAAAATAGTAACTGGGGCTGGCAGTGTGGCTCAGGCAGATAAAGCCCTAACCTGCAGCACTGGCATCACATATGGTCATTGGTTCGAGTCCTGTCTGCTCTAATTCTGATCCAGCTCCCTGCTAATGGCCTGGGAAAGCAGCAGAAGATGGCACAAGTGCTTGGGCTCCTGCCCCTGTGTGGGAGACCTGGAAGAAGTTCCTGGCTCCTGGTCTCAGATCAGCTGATTTCTGGCCATTGTGATCATTCGGGGAGTGAACCAGCAGATGGAAGACCTCTCTCTCTCTCCCTCTCTTTCCCCCTGCCCCATAACTACATCTTTCAAATGAATAAAAATAAATAAAATAGTAATCTAAAATAAAGCAGAATTGTGTAACAACATATGGAATTAAAAGAAAGCAATATTATGACAGATAAGTTGAATTATATAAATATTCATTTTAAAAGAAAGTAGTCTAAAATCTCAATAAAAAGTCAAATGATTAGACAGTACAGAGAAAATAAGATGAATTGTATACTCCCTAGCAGATATATACATTAAATGTAAAAACACAAATTCATTTAAAAATGGAAAATATTTGCCACATTAACATTTGACAAATGAAAACTGAGGAATATGAGCTTTAGCAAGGTGTATTTTATTACCAAAACTACCATGAGCAATAAAAATGCCATTTCATAATCACAAGAAGTTCAATTAATCAAGACAATGCAATAATCCTAAAATTTATGCATCTAATAAAGTTTCAAAATGCATGTTTTAAAATAAGGTAGAGTTTTGGGGCCGGCGCTGTGGCACAGCAGGTTAACACTCTGGCCTGAAGCGCCAGCATCCCTATGGGCACCGGTTTTAGTCCTAGCTGTTCCACTTCTGATTCAGCTCTCTGCTATGGCCTGGGAAAGCAGTGGAAGATGGCCCAAGTCCTTGGGCCCCTGCACCTGTGTGGGAGGCCCAGAAGTTCCTGGCTCCTGGCTCCTGGCTCCTGGCTCCTGGCTCCTGGCTCCTGGCTCCTGGCTTTGGATCAGCAAAGCTCAGGCCATTGCGGCCAATTGGGAAGTGAACCATTGGATGGAAGACCTGTCACTATCTCTGCTTCTCCTCTCCGTAACTCTGACTTTCAAATAAATAAATACACCTTTAAAAATTAGTTTTTAAATAGAAAAAAAATTTCAAGTATCATCTGATATCCCAGTACCTTTTATAAAGCAAATGGTAGAACAAGTAGGAAGAAAATCTGCAAAAGTATACAGGACTCTCAAGTATCCATAGGACATTTACCAAAATAGATGTTGTAGACCATAAAACAAATATTAATTACAGGTTAATATGAAAGTGATAGTATACAAATTATGTTCTATGACCACAAACCAACCAAATCCAAAAGAACTATCACATTGAAGTATCAGGAAAACACTGAAGTACTTAGCAACTCAGTAGAACACATTGCAGTAAAACTGAGTCCAAGAGGTAATAAAGAGAGACATTAGAAGGTATAAAAGCTGAATGAAAATACAGCATAGGGGAATCTGTGTAATGTATCTTTAGAGACACTAAAGAAAAAAATAGCAGTAAATGTCTCTAAGGGGTTTTCAGAAGTTCTTTATAAAAACACACCTTGGGGACAGAGCTGTGGTGTAGCTGGTAAAGCTGCCGCCTGCAGTGCCGGCATGCCATATGGGTGTTGGTTCAAGTCCCTGCTGCTCCACTTCTGGTCTAGCTCACTGCTGTGGCCTGGGAAAGCAGTGGAAGATGGCCCAAGTCCTTGGGCCCCTGCCCACATGAAGGAGACCCGGAAGAAGCTCCCTGGGTCCTCAATTCTGATCTGTGCAGCTCCAGCCATTGTGGCCAACTGGAGAGTGAACCATCGGATGGAAGACCTCTCTCTCTTCCTCTCCTCTTTCCATTTAACTCTTTCAAATAAAAAAAAATCTAAAAAAAACACACCACACATTTAAAAGAGAATTGAATGTTCTCTGAAATTTTTGAAGCCCCCTCATATAAGGATTGTCTCAAATCAATTACCTTGATTTCTACCTAAGGAAACTAGAAAAAGAGCAAAGTAAACCCCAAACAACAGGTAGAACACAAAGATGAACGTCTGCTGTGGTCTGATCAGAGCACTAAATGTTGACAGGTGATCAAGAGGGAACCAGGTTATCACCGGGTGAGGCTGTGAGGTGGCCAGGTGCATTCAGAAACCTCACAACACAGATCCAGTGTGTGTTTTTTCATTTATCCCCTTGAAGATTCTGGGAATGTCCATCTAGACACCAGAAACCAGACCTCTGACTCACCCCAACTTGCCAGGGCCATGATCTGAGACCCCCACTTTCACATCCACTGTGAGTCCGTTTCTGTGGTTTGTAAACTACTAGGGCTATGATAGCTCCCCAGAGCAGTTCAGGTAAACTGCATCATCAAGGATAAATCCAATGATGCAGTCCCGGAAGTGGCGCCCCCAGCACGGAGAACAAGGTCAGCCCCATGGGGACTGCAGCCTATCCCTGGGTGGCTCTGGTGCCTGTGGAGAGTACACCCCCTAGTGGTCGTGCACTACAGAGTATAAAACGGAGACAGGAAGTCGGGGGCGCCCTTGAGCCTCTGCGTCACTTGTCCTATGGCGGGAGAATGAACCACTTGTGATGCCCACATAGCGACTCCTTATGACATGTACAGTTCTGGCTTTGAGGCCTCTGCCCCACACATTTCTCGGGTCATCCTTTGGCTGTTAATAATTCACCTCAGACACAGGCAAGGATGCCCCACAGCACTGCACCATGCAGCACACAGTCTGTCAGTGAGCAGGGCATCACCATAAAGAATCAGCACCAGTGCCTCTCAGCCACACAATCCACGCAAACGTGCCTGTCTGTCCCCATGAATGCACATGAGCCAGTGCATACCCACTTTTATTGTGAAACGCGAAAAAAGTCAATAAAACTTGAAAAACATAGGAGAAAAAAAAATCAATGTAACAAAACCCTGTGTGGAAACTAAAATCAACATCTATCCTATTCAGTTTGGTTGATCAGAATTAAACAAAAAGACATATTATTAACAGAAAAAATTACCAATAAATATATAAATCCTTTAAAAAAGACTTGAGAGGATACAAATGTTGTACATAGAGAAGATAATTCAGCAACGGTGTCAACACAGAAGCAAGCTGAAGCAATGGAACAGAACACATGCTGAAAATCTAGAGCTTTTAAGTGCAAAATATACTTGAACATATATGCTTATGCAGTGCAAATGTGTTTAAAAAATCACCCTGTAACATTCTAAACTTAGACATTTTCTTATAAAATTACTGAAAGTATAAAGCAAAGGAAGATATTATGGGTATCTAGAAAGCTAGGCACTGATGAGGAAAATGAATGGCAATGAGGGGTTTCAAATTATCTGAAACTATAGAAAGAAAAATGTGAAACCATAAAACTCCTCTTACACAGATGTGCCTAATAGGAATCTTCTTAAAACTTCCACTTGACATAGGCATTTACAAACTTTATTATTTTTTTTGTAACATAAAAGCCATGTCTCTCACCTGGTATCAAGGACACAATGTCCTTAAGGATTAGGATTAATTTAATTTTTTATTTATTGAAAGAGAGAGACAGAGTAGAGACAGAGAGAGAAAGCTTTATCTCCCATCCACTAGTTGACTACCCCAATGACCACAATGGCCAGCACTGCCCCAGGTCAACACCAGGAATGTGGAACTCCACCCAGGTTCCCACATGGGTAGCAGAAGCCCAACCACGTGGACCACCTACTACCATCCCAGGCACATTGCTAGGGAGTTGTAATGGAAGCAGAGAATCTAGGACTCAAATTGGAACTTAGATATGCAATGCCTGCATTGCATGCATTGGCTTAACCCAGTACAACACAACACCAGCCCCAGATTATTTTGATTTTACATCTGGATCATTCAATGATCTTCCACCTATGAAATTCTACAATAGAAAAATATTTATCTTCCAGACTATTTGGATCAAAACCCTTATAGCATATTATTAGAGAATTGGGTGTCAGATTTTTTAAAATGTCAGTGCCCTGAAAGCCACTCTATAAATAATGGTATTTAGGTACAAGGCCATATTATGTTACTTTAGGTGTAATTTTTATTGAACTACTTTCAATTTAAAAGTTCCCTATCACTGAAGAAAGAACCCAGGCTAAAAAAAATTAGCTCTCTGGAAAAATCAGGTTTTTTTTTTTTAATTTAAGGTATGCAAGTTTCATGTATTTCATATATACAGATTTTGGAACATATTTTAATTCAATACAGTAAGGCTGTCAGTCATTCATGAGGCTATTTCCATGGCTTAAAGCCCCAAACACAAACCACCTCTCTACCATTCACAATCTTTTCAATAACTGTTATCCATAGTTTTCATTTAAAAATAAAGGACAAAAGCAGTAGGATGCATAAATACTCCTTGAAAATATAAACAATTTATTAGGAAAAGTGGCTTATGATGCAAAACCTCTAAACATGATAGGATAATGAATTTGGATTCTGTGTAAACTTAATCATAGGATAATGGAAAGTCAGTAAAACAGGATGCTTCAAATATAAATAGTCACAAAATATTGTTTGTAAAGGTTAGATTTGTCTCTATGACATTGGTTTTAAGGATTATAATGATGATTATAATAGAGAATATAAAAACTGGTTTTTAAAACTTTAATAATTTCTGTATTAATACAATATATTTTTCTATTCAATAAAACAGAAACATAGCAAAAAATATGGAGGTCCATAAAGAAATTATGCAAAGTCATTCCAGTTAAGAATACACAATATCAAACACCAGCATTGTGGCACTGTTGGTTAAGCTACCACCTGGGATGCTGGCCTCCTCTATGAGAGCTGGTTTGGGTGCCTAAAGCTTCACTCCTAATACAGTTTCCTGATAATGTTAATTATAATGCTTCCAGCCACAGAGGATGGTCCAAGTACATGGGCCCCTGCCACCCCAATGGGAGACTCAAATGGGGTTCCAGGCTCCCAGCTTCAGCCTGGTCCAGCTGCAGCCATTGAGGTCATTTGGGGCAATAAATCAGAAGTTGGAAGGGATCTCAATCTCTCTCTCTAACTCTGCTTTTCAAATAAAATACATTGGTAACAAAAAAGAAAAAGCGACATCAAAAAATGTGAAAATCATTTGTGGCCTTTCAAAAATATTTATTTGTAAGTCAGAGTTGCAGAGAGAGAGAGAGAGAGAGAGAGAGAGAGAGACTCTTCTATGCACTAGTTCACTCCCCAAATGGCTGCAACAGCTGAGTTTGGGCCAGGCTGAAGCCAGGAGCCAGGAGTTTCTTTCAGGTTGCCCAAGGGAGGTAGGGGCCCAAGGACCCAGACCATTCTCCTCTACTTTCCCAGGTGCATCACCAGGGTGCTGGATCAAACTCAAACTGGCACCCATGCGGGATGTAGGCACTGCAGATGGTGACTTAACCTACTGCATCAAGCACTTCCCCATGTTTATTTTAGAGGCAGAGTTGCAGAGAGAGAAAGATAGACAGATCTTGCATTCTCTGGTTCACCCCCAAATGGCTGCAGTATCTGAGGTGGACAAGGCCAGCCAAAAGCCAGGAGCCAATGGTTTCATCATGGTCTCCCACATAGGTGCAGGGTTTCAAGCACTTGTGTCATCCTCTAATGATTTCCTTGGTGCATTAGCATCAGCTGGATTGGATTTGGGGAGTGAACCACTGGATGGAATACTGTCTCTCTGTTTCTCTGTCTCTCCCTCTGTCTGTCTGGAACTTGGCCTCTCAAATAAATTAATTAATTAATCCCAATTCATGTGAACTATTTAAACCAACTGAAAGGACTGGATTCCTCCCAAACTCCTGTTAAGCAGTTAGCATGATCTTCATCAGAAAATCAGAAAAAGATACAAAGAGAATGAACTATAGACCAATATCTCTGATGAGCATAGATGCAGAAATCCTCAACAAATTACTATCTAATAGAATCCATCACCACATCAGAAAGATCACTCACCCAGACCAAGTGAGATTTTTCCATCATATGCAGGGATTGTTCAATATGTACAAATCAATAAATGTGATACATCATATCAGCTAATTGAAGAATGAAGGCTGTATGTATGATTATCTCAATAGATGCAGAGAAAGCATTTGATAAAACACAAAATTCTTTCATGATAAAATTTTAAGCAAATTGGGTATACAGGGAGCATTTCTCAACACAATCAAGATAATATATGACAAACCAACAGTCACCATGATATTTTTGGGTGAGAAGTCAGAAGCATTTTCACTGAGATTCAGAACTAGACTAGGATGTTCACTTTTACTACTACTATTCTGAAAGTTTTAGCCAGAGCAGTTAGACAAAAAGAAAGAAAAGGTATAAAATTGGGAAAGGAGGACATCAAAGTGTCTTTGTAGAGTATATGATCTGATACATGGGGAACCAAAAGACTCCACTAAGAGATTATAGGAATTCATAAGAGAAATTTGAAAAGTTACAAAATATAAAATCGACACAAATATCAAAAGTTTTTATATACACAGTGTCATATCTGAGAAAGAACTTTTAAGATAATTGCCATTCACAATAGCTACAAAGAATTAAATTTGTTGGGATAAATTTAACCAAGAATCCAATCAAAAATTTCTCCAGTGAATGTAACATTGAGGAAATAAATAGGAAAAGACACAAAATTGGAAAAATCTTTCATGTTCATGCATTGGAAGAAATAATTTATCAAAATCTTCATACCACCTAAAACAATTTACAGATTCAATGCAATCCCAATGAAAATACTGAAACATTTTTCTCGGATGTGGATGAAATTAATGGAAAATTCATATGAAAACATGAGACCAAAATAACGAAGCCAATCATAAGCATTAAAAGTAAACCTGGATGCGGGCCAGCACTGTGGCTCACTTGGTTAATCCTCCACCTGTGGTGCCAGCATCCCATATGGGTACCAGGTTCTAGACCCAGTTGCTCCTCTTCTAGTCCAGCTCTCTGCTGTGGCCCAGGAAGGCAGTGGAGGATGGCCCAAGTGCTTGGGCCCCTACACCTGCATGCGAGACCAGGATGAAGCACCTGGCTCCTGGCTTCAGATCAATGAAGCTCCAGCCATAGCAGCCATTTGAGGGGTGTACCAATGGAAGGAAGACCTTTCTCTCTGTCTCTCTCTCAATGTCTAACTCTGTCAAAAAAAAAAAAAAAAAAAGGAAAGCTGGAGGCATCACAATACCAGTTAGTTAAATTTGGTAGTTAGCTAAATTACTGCTGTCTTTTCTGTAGGGAATTTTATCATTATTTATCATAGTCCTTAAAATGTCCCTACTCTGGTACCCAGAAATTTCTCTTGGGGCTAGTAATTCATCTTACACAAAGCAGTCTAAACTTAAAAATCTGACATATGCATAATGACTTATATGAAGAGTGTTTATTATAATTTTTCATCATAGAAAATTGTTACAACTTAAGTGGTCAAAAGGAGAGGTTAATATTTTCAGCCAATTAAAATCACAACCTTTATAAAGAATAGTTAACAACATGAAGGGAAAATTACACACTGTTGAGTAGGAAAAGTAGACTACAAAATAGCATGTCCATTTTGGTCATGGTTTTGTTTGTAAAAGTATACACGTATATGCATGTATCTGTGTGTAAATATTACATGACTGAATATAGAAGGAGAGTTGATCTCTTCTCATAGCCTATATTAAGCTTTCCAAATGTCCTGTGATGCACATATAATGCATACATGTAAACAGACACACTTTTAGAATGAAGTTAAGGAAGATTTTCAAACTATGTATATACTTTGAAGGCAGTTATACAGACAGTGAGGGAGGGAGCTCTTCCATCTGATGGTCCACTCTCCAAATGGCCACGATGGCCAGGACTGTGCCATGCTGAAGCCAGGAGCCAGAACTGTAATCACTCTAATATATTAGGATATTATAACATGAGAAAATAGGATTTCTTTCCGATCTCCTAGATAAGAATGATAATCAAAATGAAGGTATCTACAATGTCTCATTTTGTTTTAAATGTTTGTCTAATTGTATATTTAAATATTTATAAAATTGGTGGGGTTTTTTAAACAGATGCAATATCATTTGTATACACAATTCTAAAAGCATAATGATATATCCTTCTCTCTCTCACACTCTTCTTCCTTGTATTTTTCTTTAGTTTTTGAGATAACATTTTAAATACACGTTACAGCCAAAAAAAGTCTTAATACTTAACCAAAAAAAAGTTTAACAAGTAAAATGCAAAAAGACCCCAGTTTAGTGGGAATATAGTGAATGGCTATAAACAATGTTTAAAAATGAAGACATCAAATGAGAAACTAATATGTGTCCTAATTCCTTTACAAAAAGTCTCATGGGAAATCTGTCATTATTTACCAAATATCAGTGCAAAAACATCTATTTATATGATCTCTAAACTAATGGATTGTGTGTAATAAAGTAGAACTTTTCTCAAGTCTTCTTGACAGTCTCACATAGAAACTGCTTAATAAATTTAAACAGTTTCAACCTCCTTGTAAATTTTAGAAATCGTTAGGCAGTCTACACTGTTTCTAGTTAATAATTGCACATACTAGAACTACTGAGGTATTTCCTAGAAAGCTACTCAGAAAGGCCAGGTCCTGGAACTGAGACCCTGTTTCCCGCATGGGAAGAAAGGAGAACTGAGGTCCCCATAGACGACAGCTCGTCATGTGCATGAACCTCATACACACAGCACTGCTGCTCCCTAGTGACCACTCTGTCCACACTGCACAATTGGGGAGATGCAGGGATGCTGCCACTCAGCTCCCCACAGATGGCTCTGGGGCCCAGACTTCTCTGCTAACAGGGAAGGGGCAGGGTGCCTGGGTCCTGGGTGCCAGTCCAGACCCCACCCTGTAGACCACAGGGAACCCAGGGAAGTGCTGTGCTGACAGCAAGATGGGGCCCAAGGTTCCAGAGACGCCCTCTGGGAGCCAGCGTCCTGCCAGCAGGTACCACCAGCTTCCCCTTCCCCCACTCTGGACACCTGGCCCCACACACTCACCATTCCCGGGCGTCCAAGATGGGCTGTGTTGCAGCAGAAAAGGTCAGAGAACAGCAGATGCTGCACTAGCTCCAGAGTCTCCCAGTGGCAGAGGCTCCTCCTTGGACCTCTCTCCTCCAGGAATTTGGAACTCTGTGGTGTCACAATCCTGTGTGATTACGTGGCAGTGATGTCACCGTGCCTGACTGGACAGCTCACATAGCCGTCAGCACACAGGACCCAGAAGACACAACAAACCAGCATCGTTTACACAGGGACGGGAACTCCAGGCCGC
Source organism: Oryctolagus cuniculus (assembly GCF_964237555.1). Classification (NCBI taxonomy): domain Eukaryota; kingdom Metazoa; phylum Chordata; class Mammalia; order Lagomorpha; family Leporidae; genus Oryctolagus; species Oryctolagus cuniculus. The sequence goes on from NW_027208355.1 coordinate 542,876, forward strand.
TCCAGATGGTAGAGAGGTGAGGTCTGGGTTCAGGGGCCAAGGGCCTCCTTCAGGGCTGCACCCTTTCACCAGCAGGATCCTGCCACCTGCTGGGACCCTCCTGCCTCCCCACTGGTCTTCCTGGGAGAATCCCACCTGGAGGCTGCAGCCACCTGCTTAGGTGAGTTAGAGAGTATTGGCTGTTTATTGGCTTTGGTCTTTTCGTTTTCTTCATATTGCTGACTCATTTCTCTGTGGGGTTTTTAATATTGAGAATATTTACAGATATTACAAATTCAATCCTTTTTTTTTCATCTCTCCTAGATATTTGTTTTCTAGTCTGCCTCTTGCCCTTTAATATTATTTTCTATTTGTTTTAGCTGGTACTTAGTAATTAGTGGATTTTATGCATTAATCTTTCCAGTAATATTGTTAAATATATGTATCAGTTGTATTTATTATTAGATTTTATGAATTATCTAGGTACTTAAGTGTCATTCTATATAATTCTTTGTGTGTGTGTGTGTGTGTGTGTGTGTATATATATATATACAGTTTCATTCCTTATAAATTAAACTTCACACATTTTTTGCCATTTTATTTCCCTGATTAGCCTTACAATAGAAAGTTGAAAAGAAACACTGGTGGCATCTAGGTGTAAGCTTACGTCCAGGGAAAAGCTTTCAATGGTTCTGTATTAGTTGTGTTGGTTTTTGTAGGTTTCTTTTAATCTTGATCAGACTGAAGAAGTTACTTTCTGCTTGTTTTCACTGATAGTAAGGTTTTTTTTCATTAGAAGCTGAGTTTTATTAAGTGTTTTCAACATGTAATCTAAACAATCATGTGGTTGTCTTTTTGCATTTTTCACCTATTTGGATGGCTTTTTTGGGAATCTTGACAACTCTTGTATTTTTTATTATCTTTTGCATGTAATTGACCTATTATGTTTTCCTATATCATTTCATTTATTATAATACTTTGCGGTCCCTGTGAGTCGTGGGCTGGCTGTTGTGATTCGCTGGGACCAGGAGGCCAGGGCGTGGCCACAGCCTGGCTTCCCGTGACCCCTTGCGGTCAGGGCAGGGCAGGCTCCCCAGGTGCACACAGCCTCGCTGGGCAGTGGCCGTGACGGGGACGTGCCTTGTGATGGCTTCATCTGCCACCTGCAGGCATGGGCTCCAAGGCCAAGAAGCCTGTGGTGCTGCCCATGGTGGAGCAGATCCTGGAGGATGTGTGTGGGGCACCGGCCCAAGACCCTGTGTTCACCACACTGGCCCCGGAAGGTAGGGGGCTCAGGCCGGGTCAGGGCAGGGGGTGGACCCGAGGCCCCAGGAGAGGTGGCTGGGGCAGGACTTTGGGTCCTGTGCTCGGCCTGGGGCTGAGGAAGGAGTTGGCGCCATTAATGGAGGGGGAGCCTGCCACTGGACAGGGGCTGTGGTGGGGGTTGCAGGGGTCTCCTACCCAGCCCGGGGCAGAGCTGAGAAGTGGGGTGCGCGAGGACAGGGTTCCACATGCAGGATCGGGGTGGACTCTGGTCTCTGCGAGGTGTTCAGCTGTACTGAGCCCTGGGCCCAGACGGACCGAGAGCGCTGCCCTCGCCCTCCCCAGATGTGCCTGTGGGCCGAGGCCTGAGGACTCTATGGGAAGCTACTGTTCTTTTTCTTTCTTTTTTGAGAAAGACATTAGAGACAAAGAGAGAGAGATCCATCCATTGGTTCGCTTCCCAAATGGCTGCAGCAGCCAGAGCTAGGCTGACCAGGAGCCAGGAGCTCCATCCGGGTCTCCCACGCAGATGCAGGGGCCCAAGCACTTGGGGCATCCTCCACTGCTCTCCCAGGGCACAGCAAAGAGCTGGATCAGAAGTAGAGCAGCCAGGACTCGAACTGGCACCCCTATGGGGTGCCAGAGTTGCAGGCAGCAGCTTTACTGCTATGCCACAGCGCCAGACCCGGGAGCCTGCTTTTTAGAATTAAGTTATACTGGGGCCCTGCACCTATGTGGGACCTGGAGGGAGCACCTGGCTTTGGCCTGGCCCAGCTCTGGCTGTTGTAGCCATTTGGAGAGTGAACCACAGATTGTGGATCTTTCTCTCTCTCTCTCTCTCTCTCTCTCTCTCTCTCTCTCTCTCTCTTCCCCTCCTGTCAAATTAAACAACCCCAGCCATACTACCACATTCTGTGCTGGGCTCTGTGTGACCTGGAGCTTCTTGGCATCACTGCAGGCTGCTGCCATCAGCCAGAGGTTCTGTGGGACAGGGCACCTGGCTGCCTTTTGTCTGTCCTGAGTCACCTGTAGAGAGCAGGCATCCAGCGGGGGTTCTAGGCCAGGTTCCCGACCATGGCCAGGGAGGAGTTGGCAGCTGTAGTGCCACAGGAGTGGACCGCTCTCTCATTTCAGCAAAACGTGTTCGCTGACTAGGTGGGGCCAGGCTGCCCACCTTCTTGCTGCTCCGGTCCTGGACCGCTTGGGAGGTCGTGGACCACGTGTGTGGGGGAAGTCGTGCACTATATGTGTGTTTGTGTGGGGTTATGGGCCATGTGTGTATGTGTGTGAATCGTGGACCACGTGTGTGGGGTCGTGGACTGGGGGGGGGTCCTGGACCACGTGTGTGGGGTCCTGGACCAGGTATGTGTGGGGGAATAGTGGACCAAGTAGGGGGGTCATGGACCACGTGTTGGGGGGATTGTGGACCGTGTGTGTTGGCACACCACTGTCCCATCGTTGCCTCTGAGGGTCACGGCCACGCTCCCCCACAACCCCCACACAGTCTCGCTCCGGGTGCATCTGCCTAGGAAGTGCCACAGCCCATTTGGCAAAAAAAAAAAAAAAAAAAAAAAAAAAAAATTAAATTCCGCCACCTCAGGCTGACCTGCGCCCGTTCTCCCGGGCCCAGGCACCAACTGGGCTGTGTGGGTGCCTAGGACAGGCTCCCCCCCGCAGCGGGCCCTGTCCATCTCTCAGGGCCACCCTTGGCCCTGGCCCTCCTTGGGGACAGTGCTCTGAGAGGGGCCGGGGCTGTGGCGTGGTGGGCGAAGCCGATGCCTGGGATCCGGGCCGCTCAGCATCTGATCCGGCTCCCTGCTGGCGGCCAGGGAGAACAGCAGCCCCGGTGTAGCCCTGCTATTTCCATCATTGCCGAGGAGAGCATTTCTAGAACAATGTGAGAGAGGAGCGCAGCGGGGACCTGGGAACCCAGAACTCCGTGTGGGCGGCAGGGACACCGCTATTGAGACTGGCATGCTCCGGCAGGTGTGTAAGGTGCTAGGTCAATTGTGGGCCCCCGAGAGTGACTGTGGGGCACCCAGGCCTCTGGACTGGGCTTGCACTGTGCAGAGGTGGGGTCTGCAGGCACCCATGTACCCAGGCTGGGCTCCCTCCTGCTGGGTGGCTCTGGTCTTGGGGCTCCCATGCGACTGACACTCCCTCATGCTGTCCCAGACTCCCCAGGAGACCCCAGGAGGAGTGAGAACCCCGAGGCCCAGCAAGAGCGGCTGTACCAGCAGAGCTGGGCCTATATGGCCGCCAATGTGTGGCTGTAGCGGTCAGGTGAGGGGCTGAGCCAGCAGTGCCAGGGTCTGCAGCGAGCCGGTGCAGAGCTGGAGCTGGGCATCGGCCACATGACACGTGCAGTGCTGCCCGGCGCCTTGGTCACTGCGTCCTCCAGCTGACACCTGGGCCCTTCCCCACCCCTAGCACCGGCTGGACCCTGTGTGGGCACCCAGGACCACCTCCCCCCAGCGGACTCTGCCCTTCTCATGGGGCCACTGTGTGCTCCCTTGCCCAGCGCTGGCCTGGCGCACCACTCCCAGGCTGAGAGGGGCCTCCGCGGGCCTCATGCTGCACTCCTGGGCAGGAGCCACCCCTTCATTGCCACGGGAGAGGCTGATGCAGTGGACAGTGGAGTGGCCATGGGCCAGGCCCTGGACACCCTCCCTGGGACAGAGGCCCCACCGGCCCCCAGCTCCCTGCGTCCCTGGGGGCAAAGCCAAGCCCCAGGGCCACAGGAGTTTCTCTTCCACTGCCTGATCCTCAGAGACCCCAGCCACAGCTGCTCAGCCAGGGCAGAGACCCCCCCAGCCCACCGGGCACTGTCGGGCCTGACAGAGCCTGGGCCACAGCCAAGGATGGAGACAGACAGAGACACCCCAGTGGGACCGTCTTCCCATGCCAGCGGGGACTCCTGGCCTCCCTGCTCGTGGCCGGCATGGGAGGCCTGCCCCCGCCCCCCCCATACAGCAGAGGAGGCAACTGGACAGCTCCATTTATTAAAGTTGTACGTGGTCCTTCCACTAGCCAGCGGCTTTACATGGGGTGCTAGTGAGCGGCGTGCTATGTACACGTGAGACGGATGCTGCAGGGTGTGGGGAACAGGCTGGTGGGTGGAGGGAAGGCCGCCAAGTGGCCGCCGATCCTCAGTTGTCCTGGGAATGGCCGGGGAGGGTACTGGTGTCCAGGGTCAGGGGCTGGGCAAGACCCGGTCCCCAGGACAGGGCCTGCAGCCCCGCCTCAGCTCCATTGTCCAAAGGTCACTCTGTGATCTCCCCATGATGGGCGGAGTGAGCTGTGCCTGCGTCTCCCCCTCACTGCTCCAGGAGCAGCCCCAGGCCTGGGGACACCCAGCAGTCCATGTGTGCGGAGGCCTCGGGCGCTGCCTCACCCCCACTGCTGGCCATCTCCTGGCCGGCTGCCCCAGGATCCCCAGGCCCCCTGCTTGGCAGCCATGGTCTAGAAGGAAGCGCGTGGCACCTGGGGTGTGCCCTGGAGCTTGGGGGCCACCCCTGCTCCTCCTGCGCTGAGTCCTGTGGGGCACAGGTGGGGCCTGAAGGGGGCACCCACTTGGGCTGCTGCCTGCAGCCGTCTGGCCAAGGCCCAAGGCTGTGGAGCACAGGACACAGCAGGTGGAGCGCCCTCCCTGGGGATGGGTTGCAGAGGTAGCCCTGCTGGGCAGCCACCCGCAGGTTCCCTTCCCCCAGCCTGATTCTGCAGGACAGAGGTCGCTGGCTGTCTCTGCAGTGTGCTCTTCCGTGGAGGTGGGCAGGGCCGCGGGGCCCCTTCTCCTGCTGAGTTCAGGCTCCTGGGGTGTGATGAGGCTATGGCCCCTGGGCTGTGATGGCCCTGGAGTCCCGTGGTCCTGGTGCTGTCCACGTGGTTCGTGCAGAGGAAGCTGGGAGGGAGGCACAGAGCCAGGCGCCCCCCCCCCATGCCTGCCTTGCCCACCAGTGCTGTCCCAGGGCAGCAGGGTTAGCCCGACCACAGCATCCCCCGAGGAACCCCGTCCCTCTAACACACCTGCTGGCCTCCAGCCTCCCCCACAGGGTGGGTGGGTGTCCAGGGTAGCCTGGCGACCCCCTCCCCTCCCTGCTACCTTTCCCTCAGGCCCCCAGGGGCGCAGTCTGGGCTCCAGCCCACACCCCTGCTCCCCCAGCTGAGGTTGGGCATGGAAACCAACTGGCAAGCCCACATTAAGGAATTAGCAGGAGCAGTAATTACAAGCTGGCATCCTGCTCAGCAGCAACAGCCCCAGCTGGCCTCCTGAACCTGCTCCCTCCCCTCGGCTGGGTGAGCCTTGGGGTTCCAGTAGTGGCTCCCCTGGGGTTGCCTCTAGGGCGGGCACTTGCACCCCATTCCCTTCTGAGACCAGGCCTTGGCGAGGTGAGGCCGCGGTGAGCTGGTCTGCTAGGCGCATCTGCACAACATCCGCCAGGCTGGCCGCGGCCTACTCCAGGGAACCGGCGTGGGGAGGGCTCAGGGACTTCTCCATGGTGGAGTCCATGGTGGCCAAGGCAGCTGCCATGGGGCTGGGCATGTAGTTGAAGGGCGGGACGCGCCTCGCGGCTCGGGGAGCGTGCTGGCTGGCAGGGAAGTCCCCCACGGCGATACCCAAGTCCTCGTGGGCGAAGGGCATGGAGGCAGCGCCCTTGGCCCGGACGGGTCCATCCAGGTCGCTGCCCAGGAGGGCGGCTGGGGCACCGGTTGGGGCGGGGATCTGCTCCCTGCTCTTCAGGCTCGGGGATGCGCTGGCGGTGGTCTTGGGCTGAGCCACCTTTTCTGTCTGCACCATGGAGTCGCTGGTCTTCCGTGGCGGGGGGCTGGCGGGGCCCTCCTCCAGCAAGGCGCCCCAGAGCAGCAGGGCCGAGGCGGGCAGGGTGCTGCGATGATGTGCGCGACGTCCTGGTCCCAGATGCGCCGCCACGTCGTGCCTGGCGCGACCACCCTGGGCAGTGGCCGCGCCTCGCCTTTACTCCCGCTTTGCTGGGGGAAGGGGAGTGCCTGGGGGGCTCCCGGGGCCCCGCCAATGGGCCTGCTGGCCACGCTGATGTGGGGCAGGGAGGAGTAGCGCTTGACCGCCTCTGGCCGCACGGGCAGGCGCGACGGGCTCTGGGAACTGGTGCGCAGGGGCACGCGCGGGCCGGGGCCGGGAGCGGACCCTGGTCGGGTTGGCTGCTGGCGGGGGACCGCCCTCAGCTCCTTGCAGCTCGAAGAGCAGAGGAAGACGGCGGGGAGCGCGGGCCGGCCTTGGCGGGGCGACACGCCCTGGGAGGTGGAGGCGGAGTCGGACAGCAGCTCCGTGCGTTGGCGATTCAGCAAGCCAGGCGACTCCTTGATGAAGGTCAGTTGGCGCCAGAAGCCCGAGCGGTCCGAGGACTCGCTGCCTCTGGAGCGGGCGGAGGTCACACGCACCAGGCCCAGTCGGCCCCCACGCGCCCCCGTCGCCTCCTCGCGGCCTCTGGGGCTCGGCTCTGGGGCGGGCCTGGCCAGCGGCGGCGGCCCGTGCCTGGCCCGCCTCTGCATGAACGGGATCCGGACCGGCGACTTCTGGGTCTTGTGGTGCTTGACCAGCAGGGCCCGCGCCGGTGTCTTGGGCACTCCGGTGGCTATTGGGCCGGGAAGAGACCCTGCAGCTGGGGTGGCGGGGGGGGGGGGGGGGAGGGCGACTTCCTGGGCAGAGGCTGAGAGGCGGGCGAGGTCTGGGAGGAGCTTGAACAAGGGGTCTTGGCCAGATGAGCAGTGGGGGTGCCGCTCCTGGGGGGGAGTGGCTCAGCGCCGCCAGCTCCGAGATCTTGCCCTGCTGGTGCAGGCTCCGAGAGTGCTGCTGCCTGGGCGCCAGCGCCTTGCCTGCGGCTGCTGGCTGTGCCAGGCTGGGGTGCTCTGCCGCCTTCCTTGGTGTGGCCCAGGGGCCAGGGGCAGGTTTGGGGCCGGCCCAGGGGCAGCTCCAGCCTGGCCCGGTTTCTGCCTGTGCCCCGGGCCTGCTCCGGGCTCCGGCCGGCGCCCCCGGCCTTGAGCCAGTGTCCTGAGACATGGCTGTGGGGTCGCGAGGCCGGCGAGCTCCTGCCTGTGCATCCGGCCCCTGGGAGGCCCTTGCAGGGTCTCCTCGCTGAGGGACGCGGCGCTGGAGAAGTTCACTGGCGTGCCCTCAGCCGAGTTAGCGCACGAGTCGTCCTCCCGGGCCGGGGTGGGCACCAGCATGTAGACCGGGACGGGCAGCGCCCGGCGGTCGTGCACCAGCGCTGAGGCCACCTTGCTGAGCCCCGCGGGCACGGCTGCCCCCAGGCACTCTCGCAGCAGCTCCAGCTCCTAGTCTGCGGCTGTGCGTGTGCGGGAGCCCATGGGCGCCAGCCCCTCCAGGTGTCCGGCAGCGGCCTCTTCTCGCCAGTGCCGTGGTCAGGGCAGGCGGGCGGTGGCAGCAGACTCAGCTCCAAGTCGTGTTGCACGGAGTGCTCCTGCAGGGCGAGTGCGCTGAGGCTGGAGGCGCAGAAGTTCTCGTCCGGTTTCTCCACAGTGAAGCGGACGCTGCCGGTGTCCAGCTCCGAAGGCAGGCAGCAGCGCTCGCGGCAGTCGAGGATGTCCAGGAAGCGCTTCACGTAGCTCTCCCACTGCAGGCTGATCTGGCTGCTCTCGGGCTGGCCGGGCAGCGCGGCCTGCGCCGTCTTGCTGCGGCTGGGCGGCATGGTCTGCCCTGGGCTGTCGGAGAGCTCGCTGGGGCTCATGGTGCTGCTGCCCCGCCCGCTGCAGGGGTCGCTGTGGAAAGAGCTGGCGATGGACGGGCTCTCAAAGCTGCCCAGGGAGCTCACGGAGCTGCAGCGGCTCAGCACCAGGGGCATCACCTGCACACAGTTCTCGGATGAGATGGATGGCGTGGCGTCCTCCATGCCCAGGCCCCGGCCGCGGCCTCGCCGGGGGCGCCAGGATGGCCACAGGCAGGGAGGTGGCCCTGGCCCGCCCCACACCCCGTCCAGCTCCGCCTCTTCGGGGCCGGCCTCCTCAGGCCCTCGAGGGAGGAGTCGCTGTCCAAGTCTCTGGCCTCTCTGGGGCCCGGGCGTCGGGTCGAGGACAGCGAGCTGCAGCGGGGCAGTGAGAGGGGCCCCTCCTGCGCCACCAGCCTCTGCAGCGCCCTCTGGCCGCGGCTGGCCGGGCAGCCTCCAGCTTCTCGGGCACCTGGCTCAGGCCCTCCCCCAGCAGCCAGGCCTGATTCCGGGCTGCGGGGGGCACCTTGGGGCCGCCGGGGCGTCCCCCACGCCTGCCCTGCCCGCGGCCTCCGGCAGCGGCACGTGCTGATAGGTGGGTGACAGCTTGATGGTGCGCACGCAGGCGTCGGCGCCGCCGGCGTCCCAGGTGGACCCCTCAGCCTGGCCGCCCCGCAGGTCGAGGTCCAGCCGAGCGGGCCATAGCTGCCCGTCCAGGAGCTCCTCGCGGTGCTCTGCCAGCTTGGCCAGCGGGCAGTAGCTAGCCATCGTTGAGGCTGTCGTTGGAGAGGCTGGCGTGGGCCGCCTTGAGCCGGAGCAGGGGGTGCGCCCGGCCCCCCGCCGCTGGCCGGCTGTCCTCGGGGTCGCGGCAGGGCCAGCAGGACTGCGCCCGGCCCTCCCTCGGTGCCTCCTGCCTGGGGTCCCCAGAGCTGAGGCTGAGGCTGTCGTCAGAGGAGGTATGCAAGGCCGAGATGTCTTCCACCAGATGGTCGATCTGTGCCACAGCCAGCGCCAGCTTGGCCTTGGCCTCCACTGGCCGCCTCGCCGCCGGCCTCCTTCTCGGGCTCCAGGGCGCAGTGGGCTGCCGGGGTGCGGGCCAGCGCCTGGCCCTGCAGGAAGGGGCTGCCCAACAAGAGGGAGAGCATGGCCATGCTGGCGGGCTTGGCGGTGGCGGTGGCCAGGGACTGCGCGCCATCGTCGTCGAAGTAGCCTGAGTCAGAGGTGTAGTCCCGCGCCAGCCCGTCCACGTGCCACAGGGGCGGCAGCGGCTTCTTGGCAGTGGCCTCGGCCAAGGGCAGGGCCTGCTTCTCCAGGTGGCCAAGCACCTGCACCAGGTGCCGGCGTCGAGCTCTGCCTCCAGCACCTGCTGCTTGCGCACATAAAGGCTGGACATGCAGGTGAGGGGGGACACGGCTGTGGCAGCTGCCTGGTGCTTGGCGGGCCGGTGGGCCAGCAGGTTGCGCAGGGCCGCGGCGCTGCCCATGGTGATCATCTTGTGCCTGGAGTGCAGCAGGTTGCGTAGCATGCCCACGGTGCCCAGGTCTCACACGAGCTCCTGGTCCCGCGCGCTGCAGGCTGACAGGTTCCAGAGCGTGCCGCACGCGTTGCTCACGATGGTCAGGCTGTACGAGGTCAGGTGCTGCAGCAGCGTCTGCAGGCAGTTGTGGTCGCGGAGCACCTGCCTGGGTGGGGGAGGTGGGGGCTGGGTCCCGTGTGGCCGGAACAGGCGGCCCCGCCCCGCCTCCGGGGATAGGGCAGCCAGAGCAGAAGGCCCCGCCTCGCCCTCCAGGGGTTGGGTGGCGGTTGTGGGCATTTGGGGGCATTGACCAGCAGGTGGGAGGGGTGGTGGTGGTGGTGGTGGTGGTGGTGTGTCTCTGTGTTTCTCAAATAAATTTTAAATTAAAAAAATGTACTCTTCATAGTTTTAGCCATTTTTTCACTACCTGAAATATTAAGGTCATGTTATTCTAAATAAAATATGAAACACTAAAAGAAAAAGTCCAACCTTACCATCTTGTTGCCTTTTCCAGGAATCTTCTCTCTCTCCTGTTTCATAACACTGTATCTGATATCACCCATCCCCGGTAGGTGCATCTCACCCCACAGAGGGTGTCCCAGGGGAATGTTCTTGGCCCCAGGGAACTTTCTGTGTAACCACAGCCACCAGGGCAGACTCTCACACCTGGGAAGTCTTCCACCTAGCATTATTCTGGATTGGGAGCAGGCGTATGGAGTGGGGGGTGGCCTGAAAAATGTCATCCTGTATCCACAAAAACTTCAACCTATGCAAAGATGGGGCACTCTGTTTTCTGGCAAGTTACATACCCGGTCTGTCAGTTGTACTCCTTTGTTAAACTTGACTAACTTGCTTACCACCAAAATCTGTCTCATTTGTATTCTTTTCTTATGAGACACCAGGACCAGCCATCATCCCTGCCTGACCGGTAGCACTTTCAGTCATACAGGTAACATAATTTTTGGCAGAGATAACCAGAAGTAATCAAGAGCAGTTCCAAGTGCTTGAGGAATGCCCCATATCTAGTTTATTTCTATCATTCCCTTCACTTTGTCTTGCTCAGTGTGAGCCACAATCCCTTTTTACCACATCCGAGTGGATGCAGGTGGAGCAGTTAAATATCATTAGAGTGCTCTCTGCAAAGAGATTCCCCTGATAGCATATGCTGGGTATGGAACAGTGAGGCATTCACTAGGCACTCTGCAGCTTCAAGACAGCACCCAGGTCCCATTGGAACACTGCAAAGCATCCACCTGTGGGGGCCAGTGCTACGGTGTAGTGGATGATGCCACTGACTGTGGTGCCAGAATCACATATGGTAGCTGCTCTGAGTCCCAGCTACTCTACTTCCCATCCAGCTCCCTGCTAATGCTCCTGGGAAAGCAGAAAAGGATGGTACAAGTGCTTGGATCCCTGCACCCACACAGGAGACACAGAAGAAGCTCCTGGCTTCTGATCCAAAGTCAGGAGCTGAGAGTTTCTTCCAGGTCTCCCACATGGGTGCAGGCGCCCAAGAACTTTTAATTGCCATAATTGCACATATTTGTGGGGACAATGTGATGTTCTAATACATGAATACCATTTGCAATGTTCAAATCTGAATATTTAGCACATCCATCCACTCAGAGATTTATTTCTCCATTGTGGTGAGTACAATAAAAATTATGTAAATTTTTGCTTGATCATTTTGACTTGAATGTAAGTGCTTAACATAAGGTTAAGTTACAGTTATGCAAAACAAGGAGGATATTATTGCAACAATGGAAGAGATTACTGTAAGATGTTACAGCACTAAGTTCATTTTCTGTTGCTGTAACTGGGTAATTTGTAAAGAGGTTTATTTTGGCTCCTGATTCTGGAAGCCAGTAGGTGCTAGAGCATGGCATCAGCATCTGACAGATAGGTAACCATGTGCATACAGGAGACAAAACATGTGGGGTTCCCAGGCTTCAGAGCAACTTGTCCTTGAAGTAACTAATCCAGTGTTGTAAGAGCAATAACTCACACACCTCTGAGAAGAAACGCAGTCCTGCCAGGACAACATGAATGACCTAATGATCCCTGAAAGTCCTCACTTCCTGATACCACCTAAAAGACAATCAAATTTCAACATGTGTTACAGAGGAAACCATATTCAAAATATAGCATAGAGCAGAGAAACTAACAAATTGTAAAAGAAAACTGATTTTGAAATGTAGGAACTTTCTGATTTGATGCTGGAGATGAATCAGACTCTACACAATGGATTAATGAATATAAATCATATTTAGGGCACAATAAGAGCCACTAGGGAAGAAAGTAAGGTAAACGAAAAACATCCTAATGAGAACTTTTCCATTTTTGTCCTTTTCAAAAACATAAACACATATCTAGGAATAATTCCAATACTGTGAAAACCTGAAAGTCACATTTGAAGAATGCTTAATGAATGTGAAAGTGATTTATCGGGACCAGTGCTGTGGCACAGCGGGGTAATGCCCTGGCCTGAAGCGCCAGCATCCCATATAGGTGCTGGTTCTAGTCCCAGCTGCTCCACTTCGATCCAGCTCTCTGCTGTGGCCCAGGAAAGCAGTAAAAGATGGCCCAAGTCTTTGGGCCCCTGCACCCACGTGGGAGACCCAGAAGAAGCTCCTGGCTTCGGATCAGCACAACTCTGGCCATTGCAGCCAATTGGGAGTGAACCATTGGATGGAAGACCTCTCTCTCTCTGCTTCTCCTCTCTCTCTGTAGCTTTGACTTTCAAATAATAAATAAACTTTTAAAAAAAGTGATTTATCACAAAAGACAAAGGATCTTTTAGATAGTAAAGTAGCTGTTAGATTGAAGTGCGATATTTTATTTTTCAAATTGGACGATGAGTAGATATTATAGGTAAAGACTTCTGAATCCAACTTAATAATCCAACATAAAATCCAAAATGTACCTTTATTTACAAATTCATGAACTTACTGATTTTAGAGCTATGTGGAGATAGGATCCGTAATGAAGTAGTATCTGCAGTGTGTGAGAGATTAGATTATAATGGCACTTTCACCTTTATAATTCTAGCATTATTTATTTGTTTGTTTATTTTTTAAAGATTTTATTTATTTGAGAGGTAGAGTTACAGACAGTGAGAAGAGACAGAAAGGTCTTCCTTCCTTTGCTTCACTCCCCAAATGGCCGCAATGGCTGCAGCTGTGCCGATCCAAAGCCAGGAGCCAGGAGATTCTTTCAGTGGGTGCAGGGACACAAGCACTTGGGCCATCTTCTACTGCTTTCCCAGGCCACAGCAGAGAGCTGGATTGGAAGAGGAGCAACCAGGACTAGAATTGGTTCCCATATGGGATGCCAGCACCGCAAGTGGAGGATTAACTACTGCACCAGGGCACCGATAATTCTAGCATTATTTAATTCTACTTACCACAAATACTTTTGGAGGAGTGATTAGGTCAAAGTAAAAAAAAAAGAAAAAAGAATAAAAAGGAAAAACAACCCCACTTCCCCCCCCCCCCAACTCCCCAACACACGCACAACCTTAAACTGAGGGAAATTATAGGTATATCTTTAAATCTTTGTTTCCTCCTCTGCCAGTTATACAACTTTGCATTTATCTGCTATGAATTCCTTATAGGCTGATAGAAAGAACGTTAAAAAAATATAAAAAATCATGGAGCAAGTTCCCAGCACAGTTCCTGTTTTGTTTTGTTTTTTAGGCTTTGCTTCCCTAATTCACTAATTATAGACACAGAAGTACATTTTTCAGCAATATTGGAGTAGAAACCTCTGGACCATTACTTTGCTTGACTTTCCATCAACAAATTATTATTTTTTAATCTGAATCCCAATACATAATTACTATTATCTTAGTAATTACTATTATCTTAGAAGTTCAATTGTTGCATTTTGTTAGGAAGTTTCTGGAGATGTTAATTCAAAATTTCATGTCTCCTGGTAGAATTTGACTAACTTATTCAAATTTATCAAGGGAAGGAGCGTTTGAGACTTCTTGAACCTCAGCATCTCTCAGTTCCTTTCTAGCTAAACTATTCAGATCCAGATTGTTCTGAATTTTGGGTTTGTCTGATTCTTTTTGGTCATCTTAGTGGGCCAGAAATTTGAAGGAAACACATAACCCTAATACTTTCTGGAAGTTATTTCCTACTTATCCTTGGCCAGAATAAGCACCTTTTTTAATTTCTGAGAAGGAAATGAGAGGGACAATAGCCCTAGGACTCAGGAGGAGGAAGAGGTAAGAAAACAGATGCCCAGCTCTACTTTGATTTCCCTGATTCTAAGGAATTATTAATTTTGCTAGTGAAGTCAGACACTTCTTTTACATTTGGAAAAGCTATCTTTAAAAAATATAAAAAATAAACAAGGTAGGGGAGCAGCTTGCTGGTGTTTGACCCACAAGCTTATGTTTTCTGAGAATCATTTCAGTCAGTTGAAATCTAGAATACATTGTGCGCCCCATGACTGATTCTGTGAAGTCTTGGCCAACATCGTGCTCGGGTGGTGTTTTATTAGGAAAAGCTTCACTAAAATGGGGTGAAATGAAATAGGATGTCTTAAACACAATACTGAACTGTATTTGTTTTTTAATTATTTCATTTGACCCCGAATATTTTAGAATTACAAGAATCTTCAACAGTGTCCATAAGTCCATAGCAGTGTTTGTGATAGTATGCTTGAACCCTAAAACAAAAGACATTGTTTATTTAAATATCAACCTAGATAATCACCACAACTTAATCATGTAGCTTTCAAAGGCAAATATCATTTCTGGCTCCCTCTTCAGCTCCCCTTTCTCAGGGTAAGCACTGATGGCATTCAGTGAATGACTATGTGGTAAGATGTAAGAAGATCACATGTGTCCATCCTGAACAAGCATTCAGTCTTCCATATGTCTGATTATCTTTGATGGAAAAAATTCTCTAAATATTGCTTCTATGTGTCTCAGTTAGGTAGTGTTATTATACCTGTGAGCAAAAATAGGTCATGAAGATCACAGAGCATGAGCCTACTGAAACAAAGTTCAAGGATTCTGCAAAATTAACTCTTTCCTGTTGGCCAGTAAACCTTCACTTGAGTTCTCTCTACCTCATCCTATTAAATGTTGACATCAATAGCGATGTCACATAGCTGTTGCATGATATATATATATATATACATATATATCAATCATTTAATAAGTATTTGACAGATATTAATAATTATATACATAATTATGGTTACTACTTTTACTGGTAATGTGTGGCACAACAATGCAAGCTCTGAGCACAAGAGTACCTGACTTCAAATCTGAAAACTGTCAATTACTAGCTGATTACTATTGAGAGTTCTATCCTGCTTTGTCTGAGACCATTTCTGTACTAAGCCTTCTCCCTCCTCTTTAATGTGCAGGTATTGTGATACTTACTCCACAAAACTTATATAAAGATAAAATAATGATTTCAGCACTGTGATGGATGTAACAATGTAATTGGCTCACCTATTACAGGAAATCTTGTCTTTATTGACCTATTTTTATTCCTAAGAAACAAGAAAGGATGAATTTTAGTATGTGTTTCTATGTAACTTTCAAATGAAATTACTTCAAAAAGTATCATGAGAACAAATAAACTGGTTGAGATTTCGATTCTTGTCTTCCTGCAGTAACAACATTTAATCATTCTGAAATCCTACTGACTTATCTAAAGAGAGAATGAGTTTTAGACCTATGATTTCTATAAATGCTGAATAAGTCCATTATTTTGGAAGAAAAATAAATAAAAATATTAATATATTTCAAAATAATGAAATAATTCAACAAACATATAGGGGGACACATTCACCATTATTTCCCATGATAAATATCTAAGTTCCCAAATTAGTAAGAAGCTGCATGCTCATGACTGAAGTATTTAAATTTGATGTATTTAAATCAATATGTAGATATAGTCATGCAAATTCAGAGTGCTAAGAAATTTGACATTTGACATTTGATTCTTTATATGAAATCAATAACTAAAAATACATGATAGTGGCTGGCATTATGACACAGTTGGTTATGTCAGTTTGCTGCTCTACTTCTCACTCAGCTCCCTGCTAATGCACCTGGGAAAAAAGTACAAGAAGGCTTGAATGTTTGGCCCCTGACACCTATGTTGGAAATCCAGATGGATTTCAAGTTTCATGGCTTCAGGCTGTCCCAGAGCTGTCCCTTGCAGCTATTTGAGTAGTGAAGCAGCAGATTGAAGATCTCTGTCTGTCCCTCTGTCTCTGTAACTCTGACTTTCAAGTAAATAAATAAATAAATAAAATAGTTTTAAAAGCATGTGAAATAAATCACATATTGTTGCTTATCCCTTATCTTAGAAAAATACTGTTCACAATTTTGTAATTGAGTTCATTCAGATGAAACCTTAGTAATTACCATCAAAGTTTCTATTATCCAGTCAAGGCTTCTCCCACTTTTCAGAATTGCATGGTATTATTAATTTATTATTTTATTGATTTATATGTTTATTTGTTCAAGAGAACATATTACTCTCAAGCTTTACCATGAACTTTGAGAGTGCTTAGCAATAAAGAATATAAAAGTTTCTGCTCTAAATGAGATTGCATTACACATTTGATTTTGCAAATCAGCTAATATTTTAAAAACTGATAAATAATTCATATTATGCATAAATACTTCTTATTAACATTTCTATGGTCCTGTTCCTAAGAGGAACCATAAATAATTAGAATTTGCAGACACTAAACACACAAACTATGTCATTAAAACAAAAATTATTTTAACACCCATTGTAAATTAAACCTGTTTTATTTAAAATGACCAAAAACTCACAGTTGTAGTCAAATTTACACACACGCAGAGTTTGTTTTTCATATCCAATGTAGTGCATCTCACTATAGTATGCTACTTCAAGATCAAAAATGCTTCTATCTTATAATTTCACCTAAGCAGAATACATTGATTTCATTTGTGAAGGCTAAAATGAGATTTTGGAAAGCATTAAAGTAATTTCTTAACAGTCTTGTAGGTTAGGCATGTGATATTTTGATGTTTCTACTGGAAGTCAAGATTGGCCAGTTGAGCTACTTAGTGCCATAGGGGCTATATAGTATGAATCGTGTGGATACTTAGAAAGTGTAAGTCTTCTGGTCACCAAATAGTTTTTTGATTCTTTTAATGTCAAAAGATTCTCATAATGTAAAAAGACAAGTTGTATAATCAATTTTAAATATGAAGTCAAAAAATTATAGAGTCACTAACATACGTGTACATATGTTTCAAAATGTCTGTAGGCTATGAATATAAAAGTTGTTTCAAAAAATTTAAATTCATGCATTATGAGAAATCTTGTAAAATTCAGAAAAAACATGTATTATGAAAAAATTACATGGAATTCAAAATTTTCAACAAAATTGATATCTTTTATTTTCATTTACCTATTATTTTTAAATTAGCCTCATATATAATATATGCATCTATAACCATATATAGTAGAAAGGCCTTCATATATTTATTTATCTAGACACATACATGCATACTCTAACATTAGAATAGGATAATGATAGGAAATACTAAGCAGGCAGTAATCTGGAGGAATTTAAATGTTCTCAGGAAGTAATGAGTAAAGCTCTCAGAGTTTACAATAATTGGTAGGAACTTTCTTAATTAGATCCTCTGATCTTGCTTCTACAAGCGGCTTCTAGACTTTACCTAGTCCCCAAAATAATATTTTAAATATCTTTTTTTTTTGACAGACAGAGTGGACAGTGAGAGAGAGAGACAGAGAGAAAGGTCTTCCTTTGCCATTGGTTCACCCTCCAATGGCCGCCGCAGCCTGCACGCTGCGGCCGGCGCACCGCGCTGATCCAATGGCAGGAGCCAGGAGCCAGGTGCTTTTCCTGGTCTCCCATGGGGTGCAGGGCCCAAGCACCTGGGCCATCCTCCACTGCACTCCCTGGCCACAACAGAGAGCTGGCCTGGAAGAGGGGCAACCGGGACAGAATCCGGCGCCCCGACCGGGACTAGAACCCGGTGTGCCGGCGCCGCTAGGAGGAGGATTAGCCTAGTGAGCCACGGCGCCAGCCCTTAAATATCTTGAATCTTCCTTTTTCCTGATCAAATTTAGCAATGTCTGAAATTATTGTTGGACCTCATACTCTCATCTTGAGAGTCTACATAGCCTTCCAAGCACGCTTTATGCATGTGAGTGAGAAGACACATAGCATTGTTTTAAACAGATTCTTTTTAATGATATATATTCATTTGAAAGTCAATGTTAGAGGGAGAGACAGATCTTCCATCCACTGCTTCACTCCCCATATGGGTGCAATAGTCAACTGGCTGAGCCAGACTAAAGCCAGGATCCAGGAACTCCATGCATGTCTCCCAGGGTATGCAAGGGCCAAGTACGTAGGCCGTCTTTGGTTTCTCTCCCAGGTGTATTCGCAGGGAGCTGGATTGAAGTGGAGCAACTGTGCCGCAGAAAAGCACCCATACAGGATACCTGCACTGCAAGTGTTGGCTTAATCTGTTGTGCCACAGTGCCAGTCCCAGATACTGTAATAGTTCATCTTAGACAATATGTGTTACTCAAACTGTGTCAATTTTCTTATTGTTTTATATTGAAGTATTACATTGTAAATATAGATATACTTTAATATATATTAAATATATAGAGATTTCTCAAATCTCTATAATTTGGTTTTTTTTTTTTGAATCATCAATTATCCATCTGTCTCTTTCATCCTTCTTCTTCTCTCACTCTACATTATTATTACCAATGTTTAATTATATGGGAAACAAGTGAAATGCCAGCTACCAAAATTAAATTAATTCCTGAATTATTACCTTGAGTTGGGGTTTTCTTGTGGCAAATATTTATTTTGAAATTTTTGTTTTTTTTAAATTTAAGAATAGACTTAGGAATCTCTACACATGATTATCTAAGTGTGTCAATTGTTTCCATTTTGCAGCTTTGGCAGCATCATTCTCTCATGTGTGCTTGTCTTTTTCCTAAACCATTTAGGAGAAGTGACAACTCTCTATCCTCTTATATCAAATAGTTCTATGTATAGTTTCTAAGAAAAATATGCCTTTTTAAAGTAATAGCCATATAATAATAATTAGGAAAGCCAAGAAACTTAATATACATGCAACATTATTATTTAATTCAAAGTAATCTCCTCTAAAACACAGCCATATGAATGCATAAGGTTATAACTCTACCAAAGCACAAGGATATCCTTCTTGAGTATTTGTGGAAAACTATGTAGTTATAAATGATTGTGGATAACTTTTGACAATTCTTTATCTAAACATATAACTGCAAATACACACCAATATATGTAAAATATTATCAGTATAAAAATTTGGAAAGCACAGAAAAATTAAAAAAGAAACTATATGATTTGAGATAAACATTTATGCCTTTACACACATATACCCAGTGTGGATATAATATATAATACACTTTGGATATTTTTATTTTTATTTTACATAAAATTTATTCATGTAGTGAATATTTGATGACAACAGTATTTTTATTTCATATTATATATTCAACAGGCAGAGAAATGGAAGGATGGATGACAGAAAGATTGACAGAACTCTCATTGGCTAGTTTGTTCCCCAAATGCTTGCAAATTCTGGGATTGACCTGGGGCATTTATACTTTTAAAAATGCATACATTTTATGTATTTATACATAAGCATTTTTATCTCTTTATGCTTCCTTAGGTTAATTATTTAAAATATAATTTGGGGCAGGCGCTGTGATGCAGTGGGTGAACGTCCTGGCCTCAAGCACCAGCATCCCATATGGGTGCTGGTTCAAGACCCAGGTGCTCCTCTTCCAATCCAGCTTTCTGCTATGGCCCGGGAAAGCAGTAGAAGATGGCCCAAGTCCTTGGGTCCCTGCACCCTCATGGGAGACCCAGAAAAAGATCCTGGCTCCTGGCTTCAGAGCAGCACAGCTCCAGCTGTTGTAGCCAATTGAGGATTGAAACATCAGATGGAAGACCTCTCTCTCTCAGCCTTTCCTCTCTCTGTGTATCTCTGACTCTAAATAAATAAATACATCTTAAAAAAAATAGAATTTTGGGTTCAAATGCATCAGTAGCTTTTAAAGGTTTACAATATATATTGTAAAATTGCATGGAAAAGTATTTCCCTTGACGTAGTCAGCATTGATGATCATTCTTTTTCCCCCTTTCAGCTGAAAGAGTATGCTGAAGAAAACTAAAAACTTTGTTTATTTACTCATAGAAAAATTAGAGCATTATTAAAATTCTTGGTGTGAAAAGCATTAGGACTTTACAATGTATCATATAAAGTTGACCTTAAGTAATCAATTGCTTCCTGTCTGATATTTGCATTATAATCCAGTTGATGCTACTTTTTATATTTCTAAAAATGCAAAAAGATTATCATTCAACTCACATACATATCACAGTTTTCAACATTTCTAGTATTTTATCATATGATATTATGATAATATATGATATTTTATCATTAATTTGAAAGGCAGAGTTACAGTGAGAGAGTTTCCATCCTCAGGTTCACTCTCAAAAGGGATGCAACAGCTAGGGCTAGTCAGGCTGAAGCCAGGAGCCAGGAGTTTCTTTCGGGTCTCAAATATTTGAGCCATCATCTTTGTCTTCCCAGGTGTAATCACAGGGAAGGGAGATGGCTCAGAAGTGGAGCAGCTAAGACTTGAACCTATGCCCATATGGGGTGCCTGTGCTGCAGGTGACAGTTTCATATACTGTGTCATAGTGCTGGCTCTCCTTAAATATCAAAATTTCAAAAAATAAATTGAGAATAACTTAAAGCCCTTCTATACCCCCCTTTAACATAAAATAATCACCTTCTTGCACATGGTATATATTAATACTAGGTGTATTTCATACTTCTTACTTCATATGGGGATGTACAATTCAAATATATAGGTAATTTGCATGTTTGGAACTTCAAGAAAATAGTTTGTTATACTGTAGATATAATGGCCAACTGGGATTATTGAAATATAATTTTAGCAAGTGTTATTCATCTTGAACTGGTCTACACTCAATAGTTTAATAAGGAAACAAATTGCTCTTCCTATTTGCTTAGGCGAAACGTGTCTCTAGTTTTTGTTATCATTATTGCTTATTAGGCTACTGTGTGTGTGTGCATGTGTGCACACATATTACTGATTTTTGTGGAAATATGTGTTTTTGCATGTGGCAAGTGGTTAGAAGAAAAAAAATGACTAGACTTTGTTGAACATTGTGAGTTCTTTTTATTTTACCCACTTATCCTCCAAAGTTATTCCATCATAGTTACTATTTATTTTCCTCTTCCCTAGTTGGAGGTAAGCTGGGGCTTTTGTTGTATATATTTATTTTTGAACTGTCAGCTGTTCTTTTTTGTGCATTCATTATGTATGCTGTATTTTGCCTTTGTTTTTACTTTTACTGCAAAGTTTCACTTGTTAAAATTCTTAATTTATTTTGAAATATAATTCTTTATTAGTTCAATGTCTGGCAATGTTATCCAGCTGACATATTCATTTTTATATGGTATCATTTTTGAACCAAATTTTATGTTTTAGGGTTGTCATGTTTGTGAGTACTTTAATTTATTATTGATGGTTTCATTTTTTTTGCAAAAAAATGTTTCTTCAGCATTAAAAATGTATTTACTGATACTTCTTTCCCCCTCTATTATGTAAAGTTTTCTATGTTAACACAGATATGTTTCTAGCCTACTTGACCTTTCCATTATTGATTCAAACATCACATATTTCTCTTATTACTAGAAATAGTTACATTGAACTTCATAAGAAGCTTTAGCAGCTGCTAGGATAATTTCATTCACTCATTCGTTTTGAAAATGATCTTGACAGTTCTTGATCCTTTTAATCTTTAAGGATGTTAGGGCATGCTTGAAAAATCAATAGAAAGCACTAGTATTACCTTTATTTGATAAGCATTGAATGTAAAGATAAATTTATAGACAATTGCGGTCTCCAGTGATTTTTCTTAAGTTTTGCATTTTTATCACTGTTTTGTTTTTATTGTCTTTATGTTGCAGTGGCATCTTTTTTTTAAAATGAAAACTCATAAAATTGCAATTTTCAATAGATTGTGTTAAACTCTATTACTGTCGAGTACCAGAATAGATTGTGTTACTACCTAGTTATTGCTCCTTCTGTATCCCACTGTGTTCTGAGTGACATTTGCTATATGTATATTAACAAGAATGAGACAGTTTTTCAGCCAGCCACATCACCCACTATTCTTTATGGAATGTTTGGGATCCTGCAGATTGTCTTTTGAGAACTTAACATTCAGAGCTTAGTATGATATGAGATCAGCATATTCGGTTTCCACTCATAAGACTTTACAAATAATCCCCTACCATGTGGGGTCCTGTCTCTACTACAGAGCTCTGAGATGATCTGGAAGCTGCAGTCAGTTGAGGGCAGCACTAAAGTATGGCAACAAAAACGTCTTTTAGTAGACTATGACAACATTTCATACAGCATATTTGAATATCATTTTAATTCTCTTGGTGTTTAAAGTGATGTTCTCAGTCAAACATACAAAGGTACGATTATTAACCAAGACTCCAGATTCAGGAAGAACTGGATCACAAGGGCTATGCTTAGTTTCAGAAATGCATATTTTCTCCTTCAGGAAATTGTGTGAGTTTTTATTATATCCTCCTAGTGTTCATTTAATGTATTTTGTATCTCCTCTCAGCATTGGATAACTTCCACATGACAAGCAAACCCTACACCTAGTGGCCTCACTAGATTTTCCCGAGTCCTCTTATAAGTCCTGATTTAAATGATTACCAAAAGGAACATTCTTAGTAATTGGACTACATGAAATTTTGTAGATAAGGGCATTCAGTCTTGTATTTTGGAGCACCACAGTCAAGTTATGTTAGATTTCAGAGTCCTGACTCTTAGTGGGAACATTATTCTGTTCTTAATTGTGACTGATGTCTACTTCAAAATATATGCATAAAGAATAATAAAGTAGATATTAAAAAATGCAACTGATTTTTCACAAAAACTAATTCTGACTATGATAATACTTCATATGTATATGAATACATATATACATAATATATGTAATATCTTGCATTATTAAAGCCAGTAAAACAATAAATTTGTTATGTTTTGCAAATTTGTAAATATCTATGCATAAAAAACAGTGAATTATAATTATAGCACTTCTATAACTAGGAAAGAATTAGGACATAATAGAATTAAGAATTTAAAAATATCCAAGTTGTAAATCCTGGATTTTTATTACAAATTTTGAAAATGGATGATATGGAATACATTATTAAATAAAAAACATGATTAAAGTAGATCAAATGGATTTAGAATACGTAAGTGCTTACAGTGTATCTTCCTGCTTGCTCAGACTTGAGTTTTACCAAAAAGAAAGAATTCATTATTTCATTTTGTATTTTTCATATAAGAGCATATGGTTTGTATTTGTACTTTGGTTTAGTAATAAATTTCTCTATTACGTTGCTCATACATCAGAGTTTTTACTGAGATTTGCATTTGCTTCAATCCAAAGTCAACAATTTCTTTATGTTTCATTTATCTCTTAAAACTCACAATCCCAATTTTTTCTTCCATTCTCCCCAAATTAATATGTGGAATTGCTTCTTTACCTTTTATTTCCATTAACGATGTGATTCAGAGATGAAAGACGAAGTTCAACTGCCCTTTTCTGTGAAGCTCTTTGTTAAGACATAAAACAGCATCAGCCCTTGCACAGCTTGTTTTCATTGTTAAAGTGACCTTATGGTACTTTGTTTTCTGTTGCAGGAGACTCTTAAAAATACTTCTAAATTTTGTTAAAATGATTTTAGTTTTTTAAAACTTATTTATATAAATGGAACAAATTTCAAACATTTCCTATATACAGTTGCAAGAATATAATAATACTTCCCACCCTACCGTCCCTCTCTGGCCCCTACCCTCTCTTCTGCTTCCTTTCTATTTTTCTTTTAATTTTTATAATGGCATATTTTCAGTTTGCTTTGTAATCACAAGCTTAATCCTACACTAAATTAAGAACTCAGTAAGTAGTAAGAAAAACCACTATTCAAATTTTGTTGATTATCTATCAAACTGAAAGAAAAACAAATATCAAAAAATCTGACCTTGTTCTTTCCCTTTGAAATCAACACCAATACTCTATTGATGTAGAATTATTCTCTCTTGGGAAGGTATGAAATAATTTTTGTGTCTTATCCATATGTGGTGCTAGTAATCTCTGGAGAGTAAGTACTATTAACAAGTTTCAGGAGTTCTCTAATTCTCAATTCTTGAATTTACTTACACTGAGTGGAGTGTAAATAAATACAAATAAATATAAATGAAAATGAAATATTCTCCTCTGTAATTGAAATTTATCACTTTCAAATCATTTTTTTAGAGTCATTATATTTTTCTGTATTGTAAACTATCTCAAATATCAATGCAAGTTATATTCATGGCAAAGATTTTCTGTTTGTTATTTGTTAAAGCTCTTAACAAAAACCAGATGTCAGTTGTCATTTTCACTTCACCAAGTTAACACCGAGGGGGAGTAGGACAGGGAATAAGAAAATGCTGTGAACATTTGGAACAAAATAGTATTTACTTCTCATATCATTCTCCAGCCCAAAGCAGTTACTAACCTGCAATCTGTCTCCATATATTTACTTTGCTGGACATTTCATATAGGTGTAATCATAAAATATGAGTTATTTTGTGTCTGAGTTATTTCCTTTGGCCTATTTGCAACGTTTATCTACAATACAGCATAAATAAGTACTTTAGTCATTAATACTAATAATATTTTGTTGTACTGATATATTGCATATTGTTTATTCATCAGTGTGTTCCATCTTTTGATATTATGAATACTGATATGTACATATATTCACATGACTTGATATGAACATTGATGTACAATATTTATAAGTTCTTATTATTTTAACTTTATATTTTTGTTTTCCTTTCTGTTGAATTGTAATGTACATACTGTTAGAGTTGTAAGTGCATAGGCCTATAAATTTTCACAGGCTGAGTACACCTGCAGAATCACAACCTATATTGATAAACAGTTTGTTAAGATCACTCTAGAAGCCTCCTTTTACTCTCTGATAGTCATACTCCTCTACTCTGACTTCTTACAGCATAGTATAATTTTGTGTATTCCTGTTTTATATACATGGGATCATACAATATGAATATGCGCTCTTTGTCATAAGCGTCTTTAATTAGCTGGGAAATGAATGCATATTTTTGCATGTTGGAGTTTGTTCCATTTCACTATTGTTTAAGCTGAAGTTCTCAAAGTATTACATAGTGACTCCTCAGATTCTTTGCATCTTTCTGGAGTGTATACAAAGTCTAAACCTTTTCATAGTAACACTAAGATGCTATTTAACTTTTCACTGTCAGTCATTCCTGAGTGTTAGGGAGTTTTCCAGAGACTACATGATGGGAAGCTGCTTATATAACCCTGGGATTAAAATGTCTCAATTTTAATTGTTAAAATGTTAATTTGTTGTTGAAATGTCTCAATTCCAACATGTTAACTATTAATAGATATAAGTCACATAAATAAAAATTCCTTTGGTCCTATAATAATTTTTAAGAATGTAAAGTAGCAGTACTTACCATAATCTCAAAAAGCACAATTTTTTAAAAAAGTTGGCATTTTGTTATTTATTTGCTTGTTTGTTTATTCATATTTACTTGAAGCATAGAGGCATACAAAGAAAATGAGTGAGACAGAGGCAGAGAGATATCCATTTGCTAGTTTACTTCCCAAATGACAGGGCAGAGCCAGACTGAAACCATGAGTTGGGAACTCAATCCTGGCCTCCCATGTCAGTGGCAGGGACCCAATTGCTTTAATTATCACCTGTGTCCCCCCAAAGTGAGCATCAACAAAAAGTTGGAATTATAAACTGAGCAAGACTCAAACCCAAGGACTCCAACAAAGGATGCAGACATCCCGAGTGCATCTTTTTTTTCTTTTTTAAAATAATATTTATTTATTTATTTATTGGAAAGAGTTAGAGACAGACACACATACACAGGGTAGAAGAGAGAAAGAGGAGTGGGGGAGGGGAAAGGGAGGGAGGGAGGAAAGGAAGGAGAGAGAGAATCCTCTAATCTTCCATCTGCTTGTTCACTCCCCAAATGGCTACAATGACTAGGAGGTCTGGGCTAGGCTAAAGTCAGGAGCTGGGAGTTTCAGCTAGGTCTCACACATGGGAGCAGGGGCCCAACTATTTGAATCATCTTCAGCCATTTTTGCAGATGCATCAGCAGGGAATTGGATGGATATGGGAGAAGCTGGGAAGTGAAATGGCACCCAAATGGAATGCTGGCATTGCAGATGGCGGCTTAACCAGCTAGGCCACAAAGCCAGTGCCCCAAGCAGCATTTTATCCACTGCGACAAGCATCCACTCCAAAAGACACAATCCTGAACATCATAATCACAAATTTTGAAGTGTTTAAAGCTAAAAACCCCTAAGGGCTAAAATCTATAATGATGAAAATCCCATGTATAATAATACTGAAAAATAATGATCAAACTTGAGAGCTAAAATTACAGAAACTAAAATTTCTACCAGGAAAAAGGATTTTTAAAAGAGAACCAACGGCAAAAGGAAGACCTTTCTCTCTGTCTCTCTCTCTCACTGTCCACTCTGCCTGTCAAAAAAAAAAGGAGTATAAAGTCATACTCTAAGGGATTAGTGTGTGGATTTTCCATTTTACACAGTGCTGTTGCCACCTATTCAGTTGCACTGTGTCCACTTTAAGCATAGTATCATGCTGCCTTAAAAAAAACTTTTAAAGAATCAAAATAATTTGATGAGCTTAATTACTTTCTGATCTAAATATACTTGCTGATGTAGAGGTTCCTTCAGTGTTACAAAACACATTAAGGCAGTGGTGCCATGGCACAGTAGGTTAATCCTTCTCCCGCAGCGCTGGCATTCCATATGGGTGCTGGTTCTAGTCCCAGCTACTCCTCTTCCAATCCAGCTCTCTGCTGTGGCCTGGGAATGCAGTAGAAGATGGCACAAGTGCTTGGGCCCCTGCACCTGCATGGGAGACGAGGAGGAAGAAGCAACTGCCTCCTGGCTTTGGATTGGCACAGTTCCGACTGCTGTAGCCATTTGGGGAGTGAACCAGTGGAAGGAAGACCTTTCTCTCTGTCTCTCCCTCTCACTGTCTGTAACTCTAAGTCTCAAATAAATAAATAATTTTAAAAAAACATGCTAAATAGTGAATTATTCTTTGTTAGGGATTTCACTGCCAGAGAAAACAAAATTCTTACATTTACTACATAATCTCACAGAAAAACTAGTGCATATTTTACTTTAAAAAATGAATGGCACTTCCACAATTGTCTTCACTCTGTCTTATCAAATATATAAAATGCATGCCCTTTTTTGATCTAATAATTTTATTATCAATGTACTCAATTATGTTTTAATAATAGGAAAAGCAAAACACTTCATAAATACTTGTTTGGAGATTTGATGGACTTCAAAGAAGAACATAGATTTCAATTGGACCCCCAAACTGGACTGACAAATTTGAAATTAGGTACAATCAAAAATTCTAAAAGTGAATTTCAAGATGTTGCTAGTAACGTTTATTTTTCCCATTCAATGGAATGCATAGCAGAAAATTCATGGATGCATGTGACATGGAAAAGGAAAACTGGTTTATAAATGAGTTATTCTCATGCATTGGCATTCCTTCCAGTTTGTGAAATTCCAGGAGTTATTAATCAATTAAGGCTGCATTGTTTGAAGTAGCCAGCAAAGTTATTTTCAGGTTTGAGGGTTTCATAAAGAGAAGAATAAGAAGACACGCAATGAGTGTTGTTGCCCTCCTGTCACCGGTATTCTTCCTGCCAAATTTGTGGTCAGTGTGTCAGTACATACAGAATGGATTTTGTGGACCCAAATCAATTTAGAAATACAGAGTAGATGATGGACAAAATTTCACAATTTATGAAGAATGCTCTTGACTGTGTATATCAAATAGAATAATTTCCTAAAGGACCAGTTCTGTGGGGAGCAACTGGGAGCAACTTGGACTAGACTAAGTTACTGGAATTAAGACTTATTCTATGCATCTGCTCTCCCACAATATGGCGCTGAGAAGGGAGGAAACAGCTTTTACACAACTGCCTCCAGTTCAACCAATAAACTGTAGGACCTGCTCCTGATTGGAGGAGAGCAGCGTACTTGGCGTGTGGGTAGCAGAGTTGGGATTGGTGGAAGAGGACTATAAAGGAGGAGAGAGACAACATGCACCAGGAACATCTATCTGAAGGAACACCTGTGCAGCCCCCAAGAGAGCCGGCCGGCGGTGTGCCGCTCCCCCGCGGAAGTGGGGAAAGTGGCAGGGGGAACCGCCCTTCCACGGAGGTGGAAGGGACGGTAGCCATCCCGGGAAGAACCAGCAGCAAACCCGGGGAGGGCCGAGCAGACAAAAGAACAGCGCAGGGTCCTGTGCCGTTCCTCCTCGAAGACGGGGAGCGACATAATGGTGCCGTGACTCGGATAAGAAGCCTAGGCAGGGTTCAGTGTCACTCCTCCACGAAGAGGGGGAGTGACATAATGGTGCCGTGACTCGGATATGAAGCCTGGGCAGGGTTTAGTGTCGTTCCTCCATGAAGAGGGGGAGCGACATAATGGTGCCGTGACTCGGATATGAAGCCTGGGCAGGGTTTAGTGTCGTTCCTCCATGAAGAGGGGGAGCGACATAATGGTGCCGTGACTCGGATAAGAAGCCTAGGCAGGGTTCAGTGTCGCTCCTCCACGAAGAGGGGGAGCGACATAATGGTGCCGTGACTCGGATAAGAAGCCTAGGCAGGGTTCAGTGTCGCTCCTCCACGAAGAGGGGGAGCGACATAATGGTGCCGTGACTCGGATATGAAGCCTGGGCAGGGTTTAGTGTCGTTCCTCCATGAAGAGGGGGAGCGACAAGTTCCATATAAAATATGAGTCTTAATTGTTCTCCGAAGAAAGTCATGCCCTACTAGGATAAAAGCAACTGTTCATCACAATGCAAGACTTCAAATTACAGTTAATGTCCATGCGCATAAGCCTGCTCTTACAGATAACCCGGATGCAGTTACCAATACTCTATACAATAACTTTTTCATATGTCAACTTTTCTCTCTATGTTGTTGTTCCATTTTTTCCTTTTTTCCCACTGTTTCAAATTTACAACACTTTTTTTCATGCTTCACTATGATGAGTATTTCAGCTTTGCATCACTTGCAATACTGGAGATATAAATATGGTAGACTTTTTAGAGAGTTCAGATTTGTTTAATGCATTTTTTTCAAATTTAGCTGATACAGAGTACATTCTCATAATGTAGACTTTGTGTTTAAGGACAGTGTATGCACATAAAAACATTAAATCTTCCTCAATAAATGAAAAGAAATCCTTTTGTACATCTGTATTTGAGAAAGACAAATTTTCTTGATATTTCTATTCTTTGGGTGACTGCATACATAATCATATATTTCTTTCTTAATTTGTTTTTTTATTTGTAAAGGAAAGAGAGAAAGAGGGACAGAGATAGATGGAGGGAGGGGGGAAAGAGAAAGAGAATAAGAAAAGAGAGAGAAGGGAAGGAAAAGGCAAGGTGAGGTGAGGCAAGGGATTGGAAGGGAACAGAGATCTCCCATCCATTTGTTCATACTCCAAATGCCCTCGACTGCTGGGACAGGAGTATGCTAAATCCAGGAGCTGGGAACTCAATCTGGATCTCCAACATGGGTTGTAGAGACCCAACTACTTGAACCATCATCTGTTGCATCTAAAAATACACTTTAGCATGTGGCTTGAATCATGAATAGTGCCAGGAACTGAACCCAGGAACTCTGGTAAGGTATACAGGTATCCCAAGCTTTTTCTTTTTCTTTCATTCTTTTTTTTTTTTCTGACAGGCTGAGTGGACAGTGAGAGAGAGAGACAGAGAGAAAGGTCTTCCTTTGCCGTTGGTTCACCTTCCAATGGCCACCGCGGCCGGCGCGCTGCGGCCGGCGCACCGCGCTGATCCGATGGCAGGAGCCAGGAGCCAGGTGCTTTTCCTGGTCTCCCATGGGGTGCAGGGCCCAAGCACCTGGGCCATCCTCCACTGCACTCCCTGGCCACAGCAGAGAGCTGGCCTGGAAGAGGGGCAACCGGGACAGAATCTGGCGCCCGGACCAGGATTAGAACCCCGTGTGCCGGCGCCGGTAGGCGGAGGATTAGCCTAGTGAGCCGCGGCGCCGGCCGCCAAGCTTTTTCTTAATAGCTATGTCAAAATGCTCACCCCACCATTGTAAGTCCCTTAAGACTTAGATTGTCAATATTTCAGATTACCAAAGTAACTAAGTTGGGTACACAACATTTCCTACCAGTATGTCATGCTTTTATATATTTCATTTATAGACATATATATTATATATATATTTATATGTAAAGAGAGATGATTCATTAGTTTATAATTGTTATACCCATGTGACTATCATTTGTACACTTGAATGATTATGCATGAGAAAACATGCATAATTATTGCCTGTTTTATTGTGTAAAGTGGCTTATGAAGTGTTCTGCTGTGCTTTTATATGTTCCTTTTAATTAATATTTTAAAAATGAAAACCAATGTCTTTTAAAGAATTAGTTTCTTTTATTCAGAATTATAGTTCTCAGATTTCCATCTTTAGAGACATTCATAGCAACATTTGGGATTACTGTCTTTGGAATTGATGTCTTTTAGGATTACCACCCAAATCATATACAGTTACAGAAACCACAAGCTTGAAAACCATTGTTGCAGTTGTGTGACTGAAGGACAATTTATTTTTCCATTATGTTTTGTTGACAACTTGGGTTATTTCCAGTCTTTGGCTATTCCGTATACTGCTTTATGAGAATGTCTTTTGTAGGACATAAAGACATTTCTGTTGGGCATATATATCTAGGAAAGAGATTACTGGCATATAAAGTACATATTTAGTTTCTAGTAGCTGACAACAAGTTTTCTAGGGTATCTGTAAAACATTGTAGTTTATATTCCTGCAAACAGTTTATAGGCGTTGCAGTTGTTTAGCCTTCTTACCAACAGTAGGAATTGCTTGTCTTTCTTCTTTTAGATGTTGTCTTGGTTGTGTAGTGGAATTAGGTCCTGTTTTAAATTTGCATATCTGTGGCAAGTGAAATTGAGCACAATCACATATTAATATTGATCAAGCAATATTTTTTAACTTGTTCACTTATTTTCCTCAAATTAGGCATAATTTACAAATAAAATCTATATAAAATATACAGTGTGAGGTTTTGATATATGTATACATTGTAAAAAGCTCACAATTACAGTCACCATCATATTCAATAACTGACAGTCACCCATTGTTTCTTTGTGTATGACTGGTAAAAATACTTAAAATCTATCATCTTGTCCAATTTCAGGTATATTCATGCTGTATTGTTAACTATAGTTTCCATGTTATGCATTAGATTTCCAGAATTTCTCCTTCTTTCTATTTTAAATTTGTACCATTTAACCAGTAAGATCTTGGCTTCTGTGAGTAGTTTTGTTTATACTTTTTCATATAATTGAAATAATAATTTCTGACTTATTTTGCTTAGCATAATATCCTTAAGGTTTATCTCTGTTGTTGCATATGGTACAATTTCCATATGTTGTTCATTTATTCATTTGTCCAGCCATGTAGGTTTGCTCCATATCTTGAATATTGTTAAACATGCAATAACAAATGAGAGTACAGACACCTCTTCAACATAGTGATTTTATTTCCTTTAAATGCGCACTCAGAACTGGGATAGCTAGATCAGTTTACTTTCTCATTGGCTTTTCTCAAAACTTTGCCTTTCTCAACATCCTCTGAAACATTTATCTTTGTTCTTTTTCATAATAGCCATTCTAACCGGTGAGCAGTGATATTGCATGATATGATTGCTAATTTCTAAAGATGAGTGGTAGACTGTCTTTTCATTCAGCTATCAACCATTTTGATGTCTGCTTTGAAAAATATTTTTTATTTAGTTCCTTTTTCAATTTCATTTGGTTTATTTCATTTTAGCTATTTTTTTTAAATTACTTTTACTTATTTACTTATTTGTGAGGCACAGAGATGAACAAACACAATGTGCCCACAAAAACAGAGAGGCCAAAGCCTGAACCAAAGATCCAGAAACCCAATCAAAGTTAGTATCAGGAACCCGATTACTTGAACCATCGTTATTGCTCTCCAGGTTCTTCATTTTGAGAGAGCAGGAATTGGGAGCAAAAGCTAGGAATTCATCCTAGTTACTCAGATATGAAAACAGGAATTATAAGAAACAATTTAACTGCCAGGCCAAATGCCTGCCATGAATTTTTACTGTTGTTTGAGCCTCTTACATATTTTGGCTATTAACAGTTTCTCAGATGTATGATTTCCCACTATTTTCTCCCATTCCATAGATCTTTTTTGTTTACTTTGTTGATTATTTCCTTTGCTGTGCACAATGTATAGTCTGATGCAATTCTATCTACATGTTTTTGCTTTTGTTGCTTGTCATAGCCCAACATCATTGCCCAGAACAAGGTCAAGGAGCTTTTTCTTTGTTTTCTTTTCAGTGTTTTGATGGTTTCAGTGCTTCTTTTTAAGTCTCTCAACCATCTGGAGTTGATTTTTGTATATAATATGAAATATGTGCTTAATTTTATTCTTCCAAACATGGTTATGCAGTTTTCCCAGCATCATTTGTTGAAGAGACTATCCCATTCCCATTGTGTTTTCTCGGTATCTTTGTGAAATATCAATTAACAATAAACATGTAGATTTATTTCTGAGCTCTATTCTGTACCATTGGTGTACATGTATAATTTTATTCCGGTATCATACTATCTTGATGATTATGTCTTTTTAATATATCTTAAAATTGGGAAGTGTGCTGCCTCTACCTTTATTTTTCTTACTCAAGATTACTTGGAGTATTCAGGTTCTATTTTATATAAATTTGGGGCTTTTTTCTATCTCTGTGAAAAATGCCACTTGAATTAGAAAGAAATTGAGTAATGCAGGAATGTTGAAAATTTAATTCTTCTAATCCATGAACACTATCTGTCTTCCTATTTGCTAATATCTATTTCATTAATGCTTATAATTTTCAGTACATAGGTCTTTAATCTCTTTTTTTATTCCTATATATTTATTCATTTGAGCACTGCTATGAGTGAAATGTTTTCTTAATTTCATATTATAGTATTTTGCTGTATATACTGATTTTTGCATGTTAATTGTACAATAAGATCATCTCTTGCGCAAAGAGATGTAATTTTATTTCTTAAGAATTTTGTGTCTTTGATTTCTTTGTTGTGAAATTCTTGTAGCAGTTCTTTCAATACTATTTTTTATTTAAGTTCTGAGATTAAGCACCCTTATCTTGAGCCAGAACTTACAGGAAAAAGTTTCAGTTTCTCTTTATTGATATCCACCCTGCTTTTGCTCATCATATGTTACCTTTTTGTATTGAGGTACATTCCTTCTGTAAGTAATTTGCTGAGGAAATTTTTTGAATCATAAAATGATGTTGAATTTTGTCAAACCCTTCTTCTACATCTTTTGATAAGATTACATTATTTTTCCTTTATTATGTTAATGTAGTACATCACAATCCATAGCTTTCTGTATGTTCACGGATCTTTTGGATAAATCCAACTTAATCATGATGAATAATTCTGGTAATTTGATATTGAAATTGTGAGTATTTTGGTGAGAATGTGTGCATCTATATTCATTAGGAATATTGTCCTATTTTCTTGACATGCCTTTATGTGGCTTGCATATCAAACTGATACTAGCCAAATTCAGGCTATCATAACAATAATCTCATGGGAACTAATTTCAAAGGGCACACCCCCAGGACCCAAGTACCTCCCATTAAAATCCATCATGTAAGTGTTTAACCACCGCTGAATAGCGTCCTGATGCAGACCAAATATTTAACACAAGGACCTTTGAGGGATATTCAGCCTCCAAAACATAGAACAAAGTCACATCTCTCCTGGAGACTGGGGTGCTAACATGTCTGTATCAGTAGTGACTCTATGTCTGAAGCATGGTCATAGACGGTATAGTTCAGTAATCTGGGTTCAGAGTATAGGAACGTGTGGAACATTAGTGACTTTAGGGTCTAGTTTCAATGTGGTTCACTGTGGAGGTGGTTTACATACCTGAGGCACAGGTGCTCATGTGGCAGCAGCATTGAGGTCCATGACACAGACGCCTGCAGAGTGACCATGACTCTGAGACCCAGAGTAGGAAAGAAGCTGTAACAATGCTTGTGGCACTTTTACCCATGTTTATAGCTTCAGGGACATAGAGTAGAATACATGTGAGATTGGGAGAATGGCTACCCCAATCAAGGGTGGCACAAAAGGGGCTCCTTCTTGGTGTTGGGCATAGCAGCAGCTCCATCTCCTGAAAGATTTTGGCAGCAATGGCTATTCATTTTCAGTGAGCTCAGTGACAAAGCTTAACACCAGGGGTGATGGTGGCGGTCACCACATGGCTGATATTGGTATCTTTGCCCTTCTTTGTTTCTTGAAATCTCCAGATGTCTCAGATATGTTGATCTATCCATTGATCTTTTCTTTGTTACTTACACTCATTGTTTCTCCACCTTGATGCTACATATTCTTAAATAAATACCTGGGCACACTCAAGGCTGTTTTAATAATGAATGGCTTTCTTGCTTGCTTGCTGCCTTCTTTTTTTCTTTTTGGATGAGTGAAAAAGCTTGGGCATCTACTTTGTCATCCTTTTGATGTCACTGTTAATTGTAACTTATTTATGGACATTACTTGTCCCAGCTAGTTTGGGTGGCTATAACAAAATATCATAAACTAGGTGACTTAAATACTAAATATTTTTTTCTTACTTTTCTGGAAAGTGGGAACTACAAGACAAGGTGCCAGCAGATTTAGTATTTGGTAGGTCTTTGTTTTGGTTTGAAGATAGTATTCTCTCTGTATCCTTGCAGGGACATTTTTCCTGTATTCTGATAAGGATACAAGTCCTATTTAGTGCTCTATCCTCATGATATAATCAGTAAAGGCCTCATATCCTAATAAAATTATATTGCATGCTAATATTTTTCAATATACAAATTTTGAGGGCAGAACAATATTCGGTTCATAACATGACTAATTTTGAAAAGAAACAAGGAAATAAGGAATGGAGAAAGTGTGGAACGTGTGAAGAAGGAAAGAGGAAGGAAAGGGAAAGGATTCAAAAATTTCATTCAAAGAATTACAATTCCAAGTGGTGGAGTTGGAAGCATACCAGGGGATTCCAATTCAATCCCATCGAGGTGGCATGTACCAATGCCATCTCACTGTTCCAGGTGATCAGTTTCAGTTCACAGTTGGTCATGGTGAAGGGACTGAGAGTCAAAGGGAACATATAGACAAGTCTAGTACCTGCTAACGCTAACCGATGGAGTAAATAAAGGGGAGAGTGATCCAACATGGGAAGTGAGATACTCAGCAGACTCATAGAATGGCAGATGTCCTAAATAGCACTCTGGCCTCAGAATCAGCCCTAAAGGCATTCGGAGCTGGCTGAAAAGCTCATGAGAGTATTTCAGGCATGGAAAGCCAAGACACTCTGGCAAAAGATCTCTGCGAGTGAGATCCCAGTGGAAAGAACAGGTCTTCAAAGAAGGAGGTACCTTTCTCTGAAGGGAGGAGAGAACCTCCACTTTGACTATGACCTTGTCTAAACAAGATAAGAGTCGGAGAACTCAGAGGGCTTCCATAGCCTTGGAAACTCATGACTGGAGCATAGGGAGATTACTGATGCCATAGACAGGAGTGTCAATTGGTAAAGTCAACAACAGGAGTCACTGTGCACTTACTCCTCATGTAGGATCTCTATCCTTAATGTGCTGTACATTGAGATTTAATGCTATAACGAGTACTCAAACAATATATTTCACTTTGTGTTTCTATGGGGGTGCAAACTGTTGAAATCCTTACTTAATGC
This sequence comes from Oryctolagus cuniculus, assembly GCF_964237555.1. Classification (NCBI taxonomy): domain Eukaryota; kingdom Metazoa; phylum Chordata; class Mammalia; order Lagomorpha; family Leporidae; genus Oryctolagus; species Oryctolagus cuniculus. The sequence continues at coordinate 578,407 of NW_027208355.1, forward strand.
ATACTAAACTGATCCTCTGTAAAAAAAAAAAAAAAAAGAAAAAAAAAAAGAAATTATCAATTCCCAACTTGACTCTCACTGGGATTAAACATGACAATAGGTCTGCTCTGATTTCATCATCATTTAAAAAAATCATCTATTATTTTTCACTTTATGTTTCTGTGTGGGAGCAAACTGTTGAAATCCTTACTTAATGTATACTAAGCTGATCTTCTGTATATTAAGATAATCGAAAATGAATCATGATGTGAATGGAAGGGGAGAGGGAGTGGGAAAGGGGAGGGTTGTGGGTGGGAGGGACGGTATGGGGGGGGAAGCCATTGTAATCCATAAGTCGTACTTTGGAAAATTATATGCATTAAATAAAAGTTAAAAAAAAAAAAAGATCATAATATTCATTTAAAAATGAATGACTTCCACCAGGAAGGCTCCTGCCCCGTGCCCGAATTAGTGAGTGAGGGGGCACAACGCTTGGGGTGAGGGAAGGGGGGAACCCTGTGTGAAAGAAGGAAACTCGGGCCTGCCCCCGACCCGCCTGCCCACCTATGCCTGCTCCTCCTGGCCTCTCACAGTGGGGAAGGGGCTGAGAGCTGAGACAGGGGAGAGGGGCCCAGGAGCATGCAGCGCCCCCCGCGGGGACTGGGGAGAGACAGAGAGTAGCTCCTGACCGAGATGTCTGTGACAGGACATGGGGGTGGGAGGGAGTGACGGCCCCCCCGGGTGGGGTGGAGGGAGTGTGACAGCCCCCCTGGGTGGGGTGTGGGGCGCGGTTACTGCAGGGCCTCCGCCTAGGGGCCTCTGGCCCTCGTGCCTGGCCGGCTGGAAGCCATGCTCCACGCCCTTCACCTCAGGCTCTGTCTTACCCCAGTCGCTGATGCAGGCAGTGTAGGGTCGCCCTCAGGTGAGCAGCTTCAGCTTGGGCATCCAGCTCTGGCGCATGACCCGGCGCGCGTTGGAGTACACGCTGGCCCCGATGGCGTTCCTCTCGCTCTCCTTGAAGTTCCGGCAGTAGTCCTTGAGGGCGCGGCTGTCCAGTGGTTCGCTGGTGCCACAGCTGGGGGCCAGTGCGTTCCGGTCAAAGGAGGAGGCGAGGAGCGGCCGGCAAGACCTGGTGCCGGGTTCCTGAGCTGCGCCCTCGTGATGCACACCTTGGCGCCTGCCACCAGCTCCGGCTTCTCGGAGGGGCCGCCTTCGTCCTGGAGCTTGGGGTGACAACGGGTGCTGATCTGGTCGAGGAGCTGGGCTGGGAGCGACACCAATCTTGTGGCACCTGGATCCGACTGCGGGTTCCGGGAGGGCCTCAACCTTCTTGGCTGTGGGGCCCAAGTTCATCGAGCTGTGCACGGTGCACCTGTTGCAGATCTGCCGGCACTGCTCATCCAAGCCTTCCTCCCCGCGTCCTCCTCCTCGTGGTAGGAGCCGGGCTGTTGCTGGTGTAGGGGCTCCAGGTGCCCGGGCTCCTGCGCTCTGACTTGCTGGGCCCGCTTTCCACGCCCGCAGCTGGCGCCACTGCCCGGCTGGCTGGCTGCCCTGCCCCACCCCCCGCGGCCAAGGCCACCCTGGCGGGGGCCTGCTGCCAGGGCTGCCGGTTGGCCGCCAGGTTCAGCATGGAGAACTTGGCCATCTTGCAGCTACTGCCACTGCCGCCGCCGCCCCCGGCCACCTTGGGGCCACCGTCTCACAGCCGCTTGGCCCCGGGCGTGCACTGCAGAGTCCGACTCCTGCTGCTCCGTCCTGACCCGTGACACGAGGGGCAGTGGCGAGCTGCAGGCCGGCCAGCCGGAAGTCTGCATCACGGGGCTCTGTGGCTAGGAGGAGGGCGCCCCTAGGTGTGCAGGCCCTGCGAGTCGCCGCTCCGGGAGCTCACCTTCAGGAAGAACTCAGCGCCTTTCTCCAGGATCTCCTGGATCTGCAGGAAGCCCGCCGTGTCCGTGAGCAGGAACTGGTCCTCCACGTTCGTGCTCAGCGGCCCGTGTAGCAGAAGCTCAGGGTCTGCTGGAACGACCGCAGCTGCACGGCCGCCGGCAGCTCCACCAGGGCACTGCGGCTGCTGTTGCACAGGTCCCAGGAGTAAGAGCTGTTGGCGGCCAGCACGGCCCTTGACCACCACCGACACCTCACAGGGCAGCCCTGCAAGCGCTGTTGGCTGAGGCACTCCAAGATGCCATTGCTGAAGTTGGGGATCTCCATCTGCAGGCTCTGCGCCATGGCGGGGCTGCACGGTGGCCGCGCTCCGGGGGCTCCTGGACAGGATCTGCAGCAGCGGTTGCGGCCCCCGTCAGGGGCCTCGGCCTCCGCCTCTGCAGCCTCCGCGGCCTCCATGGCCTCCGCCTAAGCAGCTGCGGCAGCCGCGGCGGCCACTCATTGTTGAATTTAATTGTTTTAAAAAATGATGTATAAATGACTAAATTATGTGCTAATACAGATCTAGAAAATATTTGAATTATTGGTCCAAATATGACACCAATATGATATGGTTCCAAATATGTATCTATAATACATTATAGAAAATTATATTGTATCTTATATGATAGTTTCCATCCTAATTCTGGGTAGCTTTTGGACAGAAATCAATGTCTTGATGGATCTAACTTAAGAAAGTCAAAAAACTACAATCCTGGCCAAGAGTGTAAGACTACGTCACACAGTCTAGCACTGAAGATCTCCAACACTTGCTTAAGGAGCGATACTGGGCTTCTACTGATGATGAAATTAGTGGTTAAGACGAGATCATCATCACGGGAAGCTCAGCAAGTTAGAGAGAGAGGCCGGGGACGGATCCCAGCTGTGTGAACCCAGCGCTAAGAGATGGAGCTCTCAGAGCCAATCACACAGTTCAAAAGTCAGCCAGCCAACCAGTCACGCCATCTCACAGAGATTTCAGTAGAGAGAAAACAGAAAAGGCCAGGGCAGGATGAAAGGACTTTAAGCAGGACTCGGTCACAGGCAGATGGTGGAATATCTGAAGCTGAAGAAGCCAAAGGTCAGACAGCTGAACTGGATACTAAAGGGTTCATTTACACACTTCTAAAGTCCCGAAGTACAGCCTGATACTTTTTAAACCAGTGTATTAATTATGTCACTTTCATCTTATCAAATGCAAAGGAAAAATGGGACAGTAAATTTCTGAATCTGTTTCAAATATGTACAACACATATTAGTGAAAGACTTCTAGCAAAGAATTATTCCAATATTCCATTATTCCAATATTCAATATAGAAGAGTATATACTTTTATACCATTTTAAAAGTACGATTTTGGCCAGCGCCATGGCTAACTTGGCTAGTCCTCTGCCTGCGGCACTGGCACACCCCGGGTTCTAGTCTGGTTAGGGTGCCAGGTACTAGTCCCGGTTGTTCCTCTTCCAGTCCAGCTCTCTGCTGTGGCCAGGGAGTGCAGTGGGGGATGGCCCAAGTGCTTGGGCCCTGCACCTGCATGGGAGACCAGGAGGAAGCACCTGGCTCCTGGCTTTGGATTGCTACAGCACGCCGGCTGTAGCAGCCATTTGGGGGGTGAACCAACAGAAGAAGACCTTTCTCTCTGTCTCTCTCTCTCTCTCTCACTAACTCTGCCTGGCAAAAAATAAAAATAAAAAAAGTACGATTTAAAAAATACTAAACAAATAGAAGAAGGAATATCTAATTATAATTAATGGAAATATGAGAAGTGTAAATTAAGTATATCTGCATCAGACTGTAAAATGTGGCACCAGATATGGGTAAGCTACAATGTTAGGAGTGCAGGTGCTATGATTAACAGGATAAACACTGATGTTATCTATAATTACCTCATTTTTACTTAAAACACAGGTAATGAGGGAACTCAGTCTCTGAAAGTAAAGCAACTTAGGACCTATGCTGAAAGCTGCTTACCTTCAAGCAGACAGCAAAGACTTCAACCACTAAGGAGTAGGGCAGGAAAGTGAGATCAGTGACAGTCCCACTACAGTGGCACCAGATAGACAGCAAGGCTCCTATAACCAGACCTACATGTGCAGACAGAGACAAACCTGCCCTAACACCAGGTGAAGAGCTGCACCCAGGCAGGAACAGACAACTCTTTCAGCCTGCATCACCTTCAACCTCCTAAGGGCTTGGCACACAACTACAAGATAATGCCAACTTACTCTCAAAATGCGCAGCCAAGAGATCTCCCCCATTCCTTGTTCCCTGACCACAGGCAAGCAAGGAACAAGGTCCAGCCACTAGGGAGTAGGGCAATAAAGTGAGCACAGAACTGCATCACAGATCTGGTAAAACCATTGCTTGGCAGGTACTAACAGTCCCAAGGTCAGTGCTTGTAGACAGAGGACCAGCCCTTGTCCCAAGTGGAGACCACAGCCCCAGTGAATTAGACTTATATCCAGGCCAGCATCACATGTGGTTGGTTATAGTGGTCTCAGATGGTGAGTCCATGTCAACTGTTGGCAGATCATGACAAATTGGAACTTGACCACACCCAATTCTGCAGGCTTTTTTTTGCAGGCTGAAGGGCTTAGGTTTGATCTAGTATTGTAGCATAGGTGGCCACAAAACTGCTCATTCCAATCCTCCCTCAACCCCCAACTCCAGGCAGTACAACACAGAGAGAGTAACTGGGGTTAAAATAAAAGGCAGATGAGTATTCAGGCATTGTATGGAAGCATGCGGCTGGCACTCCAGGAACACCTGAATCCTTACTGGACTTAGTGCCTCTGTGACAGCAAACACACCTGCCTACGTGAGCACCTGAGCAACCACTTCAGACCTCAGGGCAGCATTCCTTCACCTCAGGCACAGCGGACTGAGGGTGACACCCTTGTGGCCCTGGGCCACCATATGAGCTGCTGCCAAGAACCATGCATTCCTCTAGGACTGAGAAGAGAACCCCATGTCCCAAATGCCACTGTCATCCATTGCTATGAAAGAAGACATTGGGAGACTGCACAGTGTCTACATGAAAATAAAGCCAAAATTCTTACCAGATACCCAAATACACATTTTAGGAAAAAGTCTTTTACACGAAATCAACTGATTAAAAGTGAAAGAAGATGCCAGTAGTCTAAGCCTCCACCTGCAGTGCTGACACCCCAGATGGCTGCTGGTTTGTGTCCCAGCTGCTCCTCTTCCCATCCAGCTCTCTGCTATGGCCTGGAAAAGCAGGAGAAGATGGCCCAAGTACTTGGGCCCCTGCTCCTGCATGGGGAGACCTGGAAGAAGCCCCTGGTTCCTAGCTCTGGATCAGCCCATCTCTAGTCACTGTGGCCATTTGGGGGAGTGACCACTGGATGGAAGATCTTTCTGTCTCTTCCTCTTTCTCTGTAACTTTGCCTCAAATAAACAAATCAATCTTGTGAAAGAAACAGCTATTCTGCCAGATGACAAATATCCATGTAGGAACACTGAAGTATGAAAAAGCAAGGCAGTATGACACCTCCAAAGGAACAAAGTAATGTTTGAGTAACAAATTCCAAGGAAAAGAGACTTAAAAATACCCAATATTCAAAGTAATGATTACTAGGATGCTCAGAGTTACAAGAGAAAACACACTCTGAGATGAAAACAGCCAGAAAACAATTCAGGGCTTTAATGAGAAATTCAGCAAAGATACAGAGATCTTGAAAAAGAGTCAAACAGAAATCTTGAAAATGGAGAATTCAGTGTTGAATAAAAAGTACAGCCGAAAGTCTCAACAACAGACTAGACCAAGCAGAAGAAAAAATATTAGCTGAAATTCAAGATATCTTTTGGAAGAAACCAGACCCCCCCCCCCAAAAAAAAAGGATATAAAATGGAGATAGCCTCTGAATTGTGCAGGCCAATGTTAAGAGAAATATGCAAATTCTGGGGATTCCTAAGGATGAATATAAAATAGTAAGTCCCTACATTAAAAAAAAAAAATGATCAGTGCCTGGTGTTGTGCCACACGGGGTTAAGCTGCCACTCATGACATGGCTGTTCCATATCTGAGCACCTGTTTGAATCCTGCCTGTTCTGCTTATGATCCGGCTCCCTGCTAATGTGCCTATGAAAGCAGCAGGAGACAGCCCAAGTATTTGGGTCCCTAAAACTCACATGGAAGACTCACATGGATTCCCAGACTCCAGGCTTCAGCCTGGCCAAGCCCAGGCAGTTGCATTCATTTGGAGAATGAACCAGCAGATGGAACATCTCTTTTTCTCTCTGTCCCTCTTTTTCTGTCATTCTGTCTTTCAAAAAAAAAAAAAAAAGGAAGAGCAAGAAAAAAAAAGTTATAAAACATGCAACCTAACAATGTATATCAAGGACCTAGGAAAACAAGAATAAAGCAAACCAAATGTTAGTACAATGGAAGAACTGATAAAGATCTGGGGTTGGTATTGTGATCCAGTTGGCTAAGCTATAGCTTGGGAAGCCGGCACCACATATTAGACTGCAAGTTCCAGTCTTAGCTATTCCATTTTTTGTTAAAGATTTATTTATTTATTTGAGAGGTAGAGTTACAGAGAGGGGGGAGATGGAGAGAAAGATCTTTCATCTGCTGGTTCACTCCCCAAATGGCCACAATGGCCAGTGCTAGGCTGTTCTGAAGCCAGGATCCAGGAGTTTCTTCTGGGTCTCCCACACACATGCATGGGCCCAAGCACTTAGGCCATCTTCCACTGCTTTCTCAGGCCATAGCAGAAAGCTGGATTGGGAGAAGAGCAGCCTGGATACAAATGAGCAACCATATGAGATGGCAGTGCCACAGGCAGAGGCTTAGCCTAGTATGCTACAGCACTAGCCCCAGTTATTCCACATTTAATCTAGCTCCACACTAATGCACCTTGGAAGAAGCAGATGATGACTCAAGTACTTGAGCCTCTGCCACTCATGTGTAAAACCAGGATGGAGTTCTTGGCTCCTAGCTTCGGCCTGACCCAGACCTGGATGTTTGTGGCTATTTGTGAAACCAGCAGGTGAAAGCTCTCTCTCCCTCCCTCCCCCTTCCTTCTGTCACTCTGCCTTTCAAATAAATCAATCACTTTTTAATTGTTTTTTTTTATTTGTTTTATTTATTTGAACAGCAGAGTTATACAGAGAGGAGGAAGAGACAGAAAGAGATATCTTTCATCCGCTGGTTCACTTCCAAACTGAACATAAAGGACTAGGGTTGGGCCAGACCGAAGTCAGGAGTCAGGATCTTCTTCTGGGTCTTCCACATGGATTCTGGGGTCCAAGCACTTTGGACTTCTTCCATTGCTCTCCCAGGTGCATTCGCAGGGAACTAAATTGGAAGTGGGGCAGCCAGGACTTGAACTGGTGCCTATACAGGATGCTGGCATTGCAGGTAGTCATTTTACCAGCTATGCCACAACACCAGCTTCTCAAATAAACCAATCTTTAAAAAAAGATCAGAGCCAAAACAAATGAAAAGAAATTTTTCTTTCTTTTCTTTTTTTTTTTTTTTTGACATGCGGAGTTAGACAGGGAGAGAGAGACAGAGAGAAAGGTCTTCCTTCCGTTGGTTCACCCCCCCCCCAATGGCCACCACAGCTGGCGCGCTGTGCCAATCTGAAGCTAGGAGCTAGGTGCTTCCTCCTGGTCTCCCATGTAGGTGCAGGGCCCAAGCACTTGGGCCATCCTCCACTGCCTTCCAGGGCCACAGAAGAAAGCTGGACTGGAAGAGGAGCAACTGAGACAGAACCAGTGCCCCAACCGGGACTAGAACCTGGTGTGCGGGTGCCACAGGAGGATTAGCCTAGAGAGCCGCGGTGCCGACCAAAAAGAAATCTCAAAAAATATATACAAAATTCAATGAAATGTAACTTGGATTGTGAAGACAAGTTCCATGTGGGAGACTGGGAAGAAGCTCCTGGCTTTGGACTGGCCTAGGGCCAACTGGGGAGTGAACCAGTAGATAGATCTCGTTTGCTCTCCCTCCCCCTGTAACACTTTCACAAAATAAATAATTAAAAATGTTTTAAAAATAAAGTTATACATGACAACAGCATTTGCTCTAAGATCTGGAATCAGACAAGGATGTTCACTCCTGACCATTCATATTCAATATAGTATGAAAAGTTTTAGCCAGTGCCATTATCCAATAGAACAAAATAAAAGACACATAAGAAAGGAAGAAGTCGGCTGGTGCTGCAGCTCAATAGGCTAATCCTCCACCTGCGGCACTGGCACCCCGGGTTCTAGACCCAGTCAGGGCGCTGGCTTCTGTCCCTGTTGCTCCTCTTCCAGTCCAGCAATCTGCTGTGGCCCGGGAAGGCAGTGGAGAATGGCCCAGGTGCTTGGGCCCTGCACCCACATGGGAGACCAGGAGGAAGCACCTGGCTCCTGGCTTTGGATTGGAACAGCACACCGGCTGCGGTGGCCATTGTGGGGGGTGAACCAACGGAAGGAAGACCTTTCTCTCTCTCTCTCACACTGTCTAACTCTGCCTGTCAAAAAAAAAAAGAAAGAAAGAAAGGAAGAAGTTGAAGTATCCCCATTTGCAGATGATGTAACTCTTTATACAGAGTAATGTAGACTCCACCAAGAGACTATCAGTATCAGAACTGATAAATGAATTCAGTAAAGCTGCAGGAGACAAAATTGAGACCTAAAAATCAACAGTATTTTTATCATCAATAATGAGCTCATTAAGAAAGAAATTAAGAGCAATCCTACTAGCAATAGTTATAGAAAAATGAAATATCTTGAAATAAGCTTTAATTTTTAAAAATGTATTTGAGAGAGAGACACAGACAGAGACAGGCAGCTCCCATTTGCTGGTTCAGTCTCTAAATGCCCACAACAGAAAGGGTTAGGTCAGGCCTAAATGCCAAGAACTCAACCCAGGTCCCAGAAATGGAAGGCAAATTACTTGAGTCATTACCAATGCCTCTGCAGGTCTGGATTAGCAGGAAGCTGGATTAAGTAGTGAAATCGGGTATTGAACCCAGGCACTCCCAAATGGGACATGAGAGTCTTAACAGTTTAACTGTGAGGGCAAGATCTGCCCTCCCATCACCCAGAATAAATTTAACCAAGGACGTGAAAGGCATCTACAACAAAAATTGCAAAGCACTGATGAAAGATTGTGAAGAAGACAAAAGAAAATACAAAGTTCTTCTCTGTACGCAGATTAGAAAAATTAATACTAGTAGAAGTCCATGTTATCTGAAGCAATTCACAGCTTCAATGTAATTACCACCAAAATAATAAAGAGAGTATTCACAGAACTAGAAAAAACAATCCTAAAACTCATGTAGAAGCACTTTAAAAGAACCCAAATAGATAAAGATATCTTGAACAACAAAGTTGGAGGCATTTTTGGAAACATAGCATAATAAAAGGAAAGTTTGAAAATGTGCACCTTCAGTTTATTCAATAGGTCACTGTTATACCATCTAATAAGATAACTAAAAACATGCAAGCAGCTGGTACTGCAGCTAGACAGATTAATGTAATAGTCTGTAGTCATACGTGCTGGCAAGGGCTCGCCTCTTTTGGCAAGGAGAAGGTCAGTTGCCCTTGGGAAGGGGGGGGAGGATGGAGAAACAACATTCCTTCCACCATGTGGCCATGTGTGCTCCATTCCCTAAGTTAAACATCCACTGCAGCACCCACAGGAAACTCTCTCTTCCTTCACATCTGGCAGTGTTCTCTCACATGTAACTTGACAAAAAAATGTAACATTGGTCTGTAAAACCTGTAAGATGTATTTCATAAAACTAATAATATATTCTCACAACACATCATTGCAAATGAGTTGGAAGCCAAATAATTAAATTTAAACCAACCCACTTCCAAAGCAAGATGTGGCTTAAAACCATTCAGGCATTATATAACCCCATACAAGTGTCATAGGAGTTAAGTCTGTTTGTTTTCTACCTCTCTGAATCAATGAAGAAAACCACAAAGAAATAGAAATCATAGTAAAACCTCGTAGGCCACAAAAATAAATCTGTGAGTATAAGACATATGAAGCTATAGTTAGGGTCCATGGATTTTAAATTTCATGATTTATTTGTTATAGTTCTTGATATCACCTCTAACCTTACACTAATAGTACCATGTTCCTTTTTTGCCAAGTCCATAAATTTGCTATATAAAGAAAATTTGAAATAATATATCAGAGATTTAGAGTTTTAATAAAAGCCCCAGGTTAAGCTAATTCTTAGCTGTCTTTCAGGTAATAAATCTATTTCCCTATAAGTCATACTGCTTGTCTTTTCTTGCTGGCATCTCTAGCCTAGTACACTATAAAAATTTCCTACAATATCAAATTGTTAATGATGATGACAACGATGATGATGATGGAACAAACTGTAACATAAAAGCAATTAATCATTATTTAGCATTTACCAAGTGCATATTATCCCATAAACCCCCTGTCAATTCTATTTTATTATCCCCACTTCAAAAGTGAGGAAATAGAGGCAAAGACTGCCCAAAGTCTTCAAAGTATTTTAAGCAACACATTATGTTTAGATATTATTTTCAAACAATGACAATCTATTCATCCTTAAAACCAGCAATCTAATGCTACATTATAAAAATAATGAAAAAAAAAACAGTGATTCCCATAAAAAAAAAAACAAGACAGAATTCAAAAATTAGTAAAACTTCAACATATGCTGCAAAAGGGTGCATGTGTTGGAGGGTGAACACCAAGGCATAAAGCTTTCTGCTTGCATGGGGTTAGCACAAAAAAATACAAAATATGATGGCTTTGCATTTAGATTTTCAAGAGCCTTTATTTTACTTATTTTACCCCAGTATTTAAAAAAGTTGTGGGAGGGAAGCAGATCACACAATATAATACCCTTTTTACAGATGAGAAACTAAGGCAAATCTTTACCCTGGACATAAGCTCTAGTGTGTCAGTGGTAGGCCTAAGGCCTGAACTGTCTGATTATGAAGAAAGGTTAGGATTTCTGAGTCAGTTTAAATAGTTGTTACACAAAAGGACTTCCAAACATTGGAAATTTTATGTTTTTTCTAATACCTTGTTAGTAGTTAGTTTGAAAAAGCTATAACGGCAACCGAAAAATAATTTTCATTTTCTAAAGCAAATTTTACTAATAATTCTGTTGCTATTTTAACGTGACACTGCTACATTTTTCTAGGTTTTGACTGTTAACAATATTAAAAGAATATAAACCAGCACTGTGCTTCTATGAATTCTACATTTAACCCAATGTCAAATTCACAATTAAGCTCATTACATTATAAGAGCTACTGCCTACCTGGTAGAAAAATATTAATTTCACACTTTAAACACTATAATACTATTTAATAGCAGTGTTGGCCTGCCAACTATTGAAAGCCTGCTTTTACATAGTATACTGTATTATCCTAACTTTTTATCTTGCCTTTTTATTACAACAAATTAATATGCTAACATTATAACAATGACAAGCATTGATTAAAAATATTGAGTGAACAACAACAGTATTTATTGTGCAAAGTTACCTCAGGAATTTTTCAAAACATAGTCATAATTCAGTAATACTAAGATATTTTAATCTTCAAATATTCAAGGACAAAATAAACTAAAAGATAACATTATATCTTCACAATACAACATTTCTCTTTATATTATGTCTGTTATTTATTATAATTAAACTACAAATGAAACTGTAAGATAGAATTCACCAGTAAATTTATACACATATGAAGACATTTTTCTGCCCCTGAAATCCATGCTCTCCCTCCATTTTGACTTGGTGATTTTTATTATCATATTTACCCTTCCTAATACTACTGCCATCATATAGTTCACATATATCATATTAACATTCCTCAGTTACATGCTAAATCATTAATATTTATTCAACTACCTTTCACATTCATGTTTTTGCTTGTTGTGATCGGCCTTGACAGGTTCAGGGGAATCTCTCTATTATTTAACGTGGCAAATTCTAGCTTTATATTACCCTTTAGGACTAAAAGTAGGATTTGGACAACTACAGCTCTTATTTAAGCAGGACGGGCAGGGCACAGTGAAAAACCACAACAGTATGGGTGCTTCACCACTGTGAGGCTGCCCTTCCAGAATTCCACAGGCACATAAAGCTTTTGTAGTGTCTGTGACACTTGAACGACTGACTAGTTACACTGATTCCGAGTGCTAGAAAATAAAGATGTCAAGTGTTTCACTTACCATCTCATTTCTGGAATTCATAAACAAATTGTAAAAATGTTCTCACTTGCCACATTCTGAAGTGCTTCCTGTATACAAGGCATCATTCTCCACATAAAGCCAGCCTGGGATCTGAGGAAATAAATGACACAGTCTCAGGAAGGATGATGGAATATAGATACAAATAAGAACACAAACTACCCAAATTCTCCATATTTACCATAGAAAAGTAGACAGTATAATATTCAAATGAGTTTCAAGGTACACAATGCTTCTCACATATATTTTATAGAACTGTGAGACAAGCAGCAGAACTAATGTACCCTAAGCACAATGAACTCAAAATATTTCTTCAAAAATATACATGGTCCTCTACAATGCTAAAATGTACTAATATTGAATCCACACTTTCTTTTCCTAAAAAAAGTCAAGATCTTATGCAACTTAGTTCAGTATAGAAATTCTCAAAGAATACTGAAAATACTTTATACTTTGTTGTTCCTGGGTTTTCTTGTTATAATAAACTTTTACTGTTTATTATATTATGTTATCATAAATGCATCATGTTATCATAAACATTTACTAAAGAAAAATTCAAATTGTGAAGTGAATGGTAACAAAAAATAAATAAAATACATATTTCTTTACTACCGAATCCTTTCAAATAATTACTGTTTCAGCCGTAACTGCCCTGTTTGCTGAAGAGCCCTAAAAGGGCATTAACAAACAGCACTTAATTAATCACATTTGCATTTTAACCTTTCTTAGGTACTCTGAAAGAAGTCTTTAGTACTGTAAAAGATATATGGGAAAAAGAAAAGACAAATTATAATAAAGGTTAATACTACATGTACATTTGGTCTACTCAGTGTACTGCAGGCTAGGAGAGCAACAGATATCTGATGTAAGCTCATGTACAAGAATTTGGGATATTATAGTTTCTGTTACTCATTATTTCTGCAGATAATCATATATCACAGTAATATTTAAATATTATCACATTATAAAAGCACAAGTCATAATTTCTCACTATTCTAAGATTAGAATCCTCCAAGATATTGGATCTTATTTACTACCTACCTACAAGAATTCTTTTTTTTTTTTTTTTGACTGGCAGAGTGGACAGAGAGAGAGACAGAGAGAAAGGTCTTCCTTTTGCCATTGGTTCACCCTTCAATGGCCGCCGTGGCTGGGGCGCTGCAGGCAGCGCACCGCGCTGATCCGATGGCGGGAGCCAGGTGCCTCTCCTGGTCTCCCATGGGGTGCACGGCCCAAGTACTTGGGCCATGCTCCACTGCACTCCCTGGCCACAGCAGAGAGCTGGCCTGGAAGAGGGGCAACCGGGACAGAATCCGGCGACCCGACAGGGACTAGAACCCGGTGTGCCGGTGCCACAAGGCGGAGGATTAGCCTAGTGAGCCGCGGCGCCGGCCTACCTACAAGAAAGGCCCAGGCCTTGAGAGTGGGCCAGCAGGGGGAGCCCGGGCGAGCGGTACCCGCCCTGCCTCCGCCCACCCTGCCCGTCCTGGCCCCTCCCCGCCCCCCGCCCGCCCTGCCCGTCCTGGCCCCTCCCCGCCTCCCGCCCGCCCTGCACTCCTGGCCCCTCCCCGCCCGCTCACAGGAAGAGGTTCTCCAGGACTTAGTGGTAGTCCGGGCAGCTGCTGTCCTGGAGGAAGCTGGCGGCATAGACGATGATGGCGTTGAGGCCCTCGCTGTGGTAACCTGTGAGGGCGGCCGTCGCTGGGCTCTGAGCCACGCAGGGGCACGGAGGGTCTTCCGGGCCCAGCAGGGGGTCTGGCGTCCCGGATGACCACGGGTACCTGGGGGGGCTCACCTCCGTGTGTGACCACGGATACCCGGGAGGGGTCTGACCTCCGTGGGTGACCACGGGTACCTGGGGGTGGGGGTCTGACCTCCATGGGTGACCACAGGTACCTGGGAGGGTCCGACCTCTGTGGGTGACCATGGGTACCCAGGAGTCTCACCTCCGTGGGTGAGCACTAGTACCCGGGGTGGCTTCACCTCCATGGGTGAGCACATGGTAACTGGGGGGGCCTCACCTCCATGGGGGACCACGGGTACCCGGGGGGGGGTTGTCTGACCTCCATGGGTGACCACATGGTAACTGAGGAGGCCTCACCTCCGTGGGTGAGCACGTGGTAATGGGGTGGCTTCAACTCCGTGGGTGATCATGGGCACCTGGGGGGGCCTCCCCTTCATGGGTGACCACGGGTACCCGGGGGACCTCCCCTCCTGGGTGACCACCTTCATGTGCGGCCGGATCATGTGCAGGTCGATGCGCTGCTCCTGCTCCCCATGATGACCGTGAGCCACAGGTGCCCGTTGGCTGCACCGCTGTCCTCTGCCGCACCATCTCCAAACAGATCCACGCTGTCCCCAGGCATGTTCTTGGCGGTGGCCACCAGGATGTCTTCTGGAAGCAGCACCCCTGGGGCTGGACGCGTCGGCCTCTCACAGCCGCCTTCATTCTCCTGACCTGGCTGCCTGTCCCCTTACAGGACCTGGCTCAAGTGCCACCTCCTCCAGAAAGCCTTCCGTGATTGCACCTCCGGTACACTTGACTCCTAACACTTCCTGGGTCTCTTCCCCTTTAACTGAAGTGAACGGCCAGAGGCCCAGGGGGTCACGGTGGGCTGCTCCGTGTCCCCCACCCCTCAGCAGAGCCACATTGCTGACAGTAGCGCGGGAACTAGGGTCCACAGCTGTGCCATGGAAGACACAGTGCTGGGGGCAGAAGTCAGACCCAGCTGCCTTCCAGGTCACTCCCCAGGCCTGCAGTGCTGGGGCGGGAGTGCCACTGGGGTCTCCCCGTGCTGCCCGGTAGCGCCCAAGCCACCCCTGCAGCCAGAGTCCTGAGCAGAGCTGGGGCTGGAACCCGGGATCTGATGGACGGAGCGGGCGTCCTCCCGGCCTGCCCTGGGGTCCTGCACACAGCGTTCCCCTCTCGGGCTCCCCGCTGAGCTCCGACCTGAGCGCTGGGCGCCGCGTCTAGCGGGGACCTGGGGGCTCCTGTTTGGTGTGGGGATTGAGACCAGGGCATCCCGGGTCAGACTGTGTTCCGGGCCCAGCTCCCTGCACATGCGCACCTTGGGAGCAGCGGTGAGGGCTCAAGTGTGGGGGCCCCTGCAGTTCCAGCATCCCATATGGGCACAGATTTGAGTCCTGGCTGCTCCACTTTTGACCCAGCTCCCTGCTAACATGCCTAGGAAAGCAGCACAAGATGGCCCAAGTACCTGAGCTCCTGAAACCACGTGGGAGACTGGGAAGAAGATCCTGGCTCCTGGCTTTGGATCAGCCCAGTTCAGACCATGTGGCCCCTTGGGGAGTGAACCAGAAGGTGGAAACGCTCTCTGTCTCTCCCTCTCTCTCTGTCTCTTCCTCTTTCTGTAACTCTGCCTTACAAATAAATAAATACATCTTTAAAAAAAAGAAACAAACTGGGATGGAGGAGCTGGTAGGCTCTAAACACAAAGAAAAGGGAAGGGAAGGCCTAGTTCTATTGCTCACTCAGTTTATGATATGTTTGTATTCAAATATTCCACTATACCCAATAATAATATACAAGTGGCATATGGAAGACCTTTCTCTTTCTCTCCCTCTCACGGCCTGTGACTCTACCTCTCAACCAAATAAATAAAAATCTTTTTAAAAAAATGGATCAGGCACTCATGTTGAGGTTGCCACTGAAGGCACAAGCCTCCTGCACAGCTGGGTAGCAAATGTCTTTTCAAAGATGTTGTCCTGGATGGCAGAAAACTGGATCCAGGGTTTGTGGGTGTCCAGGTCAAAGCCGTGGAGAGCCCCTGCAGAGATCCAAGCTAGCAGCATGGGACCAGCTCCCCACTGGGTCCTTGCATGCCAGCTCCCACCCCCAGAAGCCTCCCAGGCTTCTACGCAGGGTCCCCCTTCATGTTTCAGATGAGTTAGCAGATGTTGGCAGTGCGGGGTGCAAATGAGGCTCTTTGGCTAGAGCCCAGCAGTTCTCCTATCTGGGTTGCTCAGGTGCTCAGAAAGGCATGTGGTCACCACATGGACCTCATTCTCACCTGGGAATAAGAGGGCCCTCCCCCAGCCTGTGCTCCTCTCAGACCCCTCCCTTGCACAGCCCCATTTTCTGAGGAATAGCAGGCACAGGATATTTTCCCATCTGTGTCCTTCCCTCATGGTCACGGCCCTGAATGCACTCTGGTCTGATCAGTACAATGACTCACTTTCTTGACATCCTTCCTCTTTCCACACTGAAAACTCTTCAAGAAAGAGACCACATCTTGTTCCTTTGGGATCCCTGACCCCTAAAAAGAGGTTCAACATACAGCAGGAGCTTGGCAAGTATCCACCAAGGAGCAGAGCTGAGGATGGGGTGCACTGATGTGGACACCTGTGGAGCTCCCCAGTGAGGGCAGCCAGCACCGAGCTCTTCCTGCAGCCCACCTGCTCAAAATGCTCACCAGGACACCCTGCAAGGAAGCCACACAGGGGTCTGCCTCTTGCAAAGCAAGGTTGAGGAGGGGCAACAGCCCTCACTCCGGAGGCTCAAGACTGCCAGCTCTCTCACTGAGGCTTCTCTCTAGGCCCCAGTGACACTGGAGGGAAAGAATTCTCCACTTAGAGGATGATTGCTGCCCCATTACTGATGCTTTGTTGAATCGAGAGGATCCTGGCTCAGTGACTCCTGTCCTTCCTCCAGGAAGTCCACCAACACAGCAGCAGGGGCCCTCAGAATACCTGTGGTCCGGCAGACCTAGCAGTCCAAGTGCCAGGTCCCACCTCCCATGGTCTTCATAAGGAGCCCTCCACAGCTGTGCCCCGTCCTGCCAGTGTACCTGGAAGGCATGGGCCAGGTAGGGTGGATGTAGCCTATGGAGAAGGTGGCAAGTACCCAGGAGCTGCTGGACTTTACTGCAGGTCCCATGGGTCATTGGGGTGCTAAGCAGTCACAGAAAAGTAGAATAGCCAGTGCTCTCTATCTTCAGCCTCATCAGGTTCTTGACACTCAGTAGGAGGGACTCCTGAGCAAGAGTGCTCAAGGATCCTGGGGACAGTCAGCTGTCAGATGAGAAGGCACAGATGGGCCAGGGTCCGTGGGATAAGTGTAGTCAGAAGAGTGTTTTGCTGACAATGCCATTGCAGGGTCAGCACTAGAGTTGGGACTGGGAGGAGGAAGCCATAACCAAGGTGAAAGGCTTCTGGGAGTGGTCAGGAGGGGAATGAGTCAGTTGCATGTCCCCTGCCAGCACTTCTAGCCCTACAGGCCCTGGGCCCGCCCCTGGGGACAAAGCAAATGGAAGGAGGTCTAGCATGGGGGCATGGAAAGCAAGAAGGAAGCTGTGATTCAGAGGCACCAACCTGGCCTTCTGGGGACAAGAGGGAAGAAAAGAAAGGGAGGCACATGCTGGCTGACTTAGATAACATACCCCTCACCTACAATAACCCACATACCTCCTGGGAATCAACTCCTCTTCTTGCCTGTACATCTTATCCCCAGGATGTTTTCTAACAGGAAGTCTTCCACATTGACCTAATACATTTTCTAGACTACCTATACTGTTTCTTTCTCTTTAATTTTCATATATTTGAGAGGCAGAGAAACAAAGATAAAGAAAGAGGCTGTGGCACATGGGTTAAAGTCCTGGCTTGAAGCGCCAGCATCCCATATGGCGCCAGTTCTAGTCCCCGCTGCTCCTCTTCTGATCCAGCTCTCTGTTATGGCCTGGAAAAACAGTAGAAGATGGCCCAATTCCTTGGGCCCCTGCACTTACGTGGGAGACCCAGACGAAGCTCCTGCCTCCTGGCTTCAGATTGGCTCAGTTCTGGCCATTGCGGCCATCTGGAGAGTGAACCAGCAGATGGAAGACCTCTCTCTCTGTCTCTACCTCTCTCTGTAAATCTCTCTTTCAAATAAGTAAAATAAATATTTTTTTTAAAAAAAGTGGCAAAAAGTTCCTATGTACTTATTCACTCCCTAATAGACTACAACAGCCAAGGCTGGGCCAGGCTGAAGCCAGGAGCCCACAGCCCAGTATGGGTTCCTATGTAGGTGGTAAAAGTATTTGAGCCATGACCTGCTACCTCCCAGGAAGCTGGAATCTGAACTGGAGGTGGGACTTGAACTCAGGCTCTCTGATAAGGGATGCTTGCATCACAGGCAGCATTGTTAACTGTTGCATCACAATCCTTCTCCCAATTTTACACAAAAATCCACCTCAGATTCCATTAAATTCACCTCAAGTACTATAGGATTAATCCATATTTGAATTATATGTAGGTCCTATATACTAGCCTATGTCTTATAAAGCTTTAAACTATTCTACTCTCTATCTCCACTGATTATAGAAGGTGGTGGGAATCACTTCTGTGATTTCTTTAGGTGAAGAAAAACCCATTGATCTTTTTGGCATATGGAAATTAATTTTTTAATTTTAATAAACAGAAGGTTATCTGTCCACCTTAAGAATCAAATACAAGAAACTGCACCTGCAACAGTGACGAGCGCAATGCCTTGAAGGTTCATATAAAAAGGGGATTAGGGATGGATGATTGGTGCAGCAGTTAAGAGACCCACATCCTATATCAGTGTGCCTGGTCCAAGTCTCATTTCCATGCCAATCCAGGTGGCTGCTAATGCACACCCCGAGAAGGCAGCAGAAGACAGTGTTACAGGGAAATGGTGGGACAAACTTTTGGGGGGAACATTTTCTACCCTCAATTTCCAGACTGCTTATTAACCCATGACTCCTCTCAAAATAGCTCAGAAATCTGGGTCCCTGCCACCCACATGTTAGACTCTGATTGAGTTCTAGCCCCCTGCCCAGCCCTGCTTGTTGTGATCATTTGAAGTGCGGGGGAGGTAGTGAATGGAATCTCTGTCTCTGTCATTCAAATAAAATATAAATAATTAGATACAACTTTTTTTTTTTGACAGGCAGAGTTAGACAGAGAGAGAGCGAGGGAAAGGTCTTCCTTCCATTAGTTCACCCCCCAAATGGCTGCTATGGCCAGCGCGCTGTGCCGATCTGAAACCAGGAGCCAGGTACTTCCTCCTGGTCTCCCATGCAGGTGCAGGGCCCAAGCACTTGGGCCATCCTCCGCTGCCCTCCCAAGCCAAAGCAGAGAGCTGGACTGGAAGAGGAGCAACTGGGACAGAAACAGGTGCTCCAACTGGGACTAGAACCTGGGGGTGCCAGCCCCACAGGGGGAGGATTAGCCAAGTGAGCCATGGTGCTGGCCAATTAGATACAATTTTAAAACTAAATAAAAAGACTGAATCTGTTATGCCTTTTTTTGGCAGTGTTCAGTTACTGAGAAAGTTTAGTTGTAAACAAAATGCTTTGAGCGTTCTTAAAATTCCACCTGATGGCAGTTATATGGACTGGTTTAAGTCGAAACCAAAAACGACCTTTAAGAATTTTATTTCGGGGGGCCAGCATTGTGTCACAGAGGGTAAAGCTGCTGCTTGCAATGTCAGCATCCCCTATGGGTGCGGGTTAGTGTCCTGGCTGCTCCATTTCGATCTAGCTCCCTGCTAATGGCCTGGGAAAGCAGCAGAAAATGGCCCAGGTACTTGGGCCTCTGCTACCCATGTGGGAGGCCAGATGAAGCTCCTGGCTCCTGACTTCATTGAGGCCATCTGGGGAGAGAGCCAGTGGATGAAAGATTCTCTCTTCTCTCTCTCCCTCCATTCTTCCCTCTTCTCTCTCTCTCTTTCCTTCCTTCACTCCCTTCTTCCCTCTTCTCTTTCTCTCTCACTATAACTCTGACATTCAATTAAATAGACTTCATGGCTGCCTAGTAAGTTGTTGTTTCAATTTTAGCCACTCTACGCAAACACAACATCTTACACAGAAATAGCTAAAGTGTGTTTCATTGCATGTACACAAGCAGAATAGAGTAAATTTATGTGTGGGAATCTGAGGGCCAGATGAAGAGTGGATGCTTTAGAGAGGTCACTTCAGAAAGAAGGATAAGAGGGCAATGATTTCGCCTAATATTCCTCTTCCTCCCTTGCTGTCTTCCACCACAATCCATGGCCCAACTCAGTGCTCAGGCACACCAGAAAGACCCTACTTTCCACTATCATCTGATGTATGAGCAAGAGAATATGATAGTCTCATTTTCATAACACCCATGTGTCATTTTCTCTAATTGTTGTCTTCTCAGGAAGCAGAGACAGAGATAGGAAAGTAAATAGAGTTCCCAACTGCTGCTTTACTCTCCAAATGGTCAGAACTGACCCCTGCTGAAACTGTAAGCCTAAAACTCAATCCAGGTATCCCATGTAGGTGTCAGGAACTGAACTATTAATGCCATCACCATTGCTTCTTAGGTTCTTCACTAGCAAGATGCAAGAGTCAGAAATCAGCTGATAACTGAATTCTGGTACCGTGATATGGGACATGGGGGTCTCAGCCGGCATCTTAACCACTAGGTTAAATGCCCACTCCCTCGTGTTCTTATTTTTTAAGGATTTATTTGTTTATTTGAAGGCAGAGAGAGAGAGAGGTCTTCCATCTACTAGTTCACTCCCCAAATAGCCACGACAGCCAGAGCTATGCTGATCTGAAGCCAGGAGCCTGGATCTTCTTTCAGGTCTCACATGTGGGTGCAAGGGCCCAAGGACTTGGGCCATCCTCCACTGCTTTCCCAAGCCATAGCAGAGAGCTGTATCAGAAGTGGAGCAGCTGAGACTCAAACTGGAACCCATATGGCATGCCAGCACTGCAGGTGGTGACTTCATCTGCAATGCCAAAGCACTGGCCCCCTGTGTTCTTATTTTTGATATGATGTTTGAAAAGGGAGTCACACTATCAATAGCATATTTTCTGATGGTCACAGCTAATCAACTAGTATATATTTTCTTAGAATATGGAGAAGAAAAGATCATTTGAAATAATTCCTCTATCCAATATTATTTGATCTCTTAGTTTCACCTAGTTTCCTAGGTGAATGTTCACACCTTGATGAGTACAAAGGTATAAGTTTGCTTCCTTCTTTCCACTTTGAGGAATCATTCTTAAGTGGAGGATCAGGTAGGAAGAAGAGGGGAATCCGGAGAGGAGAACTCATTGATCACTGCACACTTCATAGTTCTCAACTGGAGGGATGGACAAATATTCCAAAATATGTGTGACCAAACGAAGACTGTAGAACTTTGAAAACTGATTGCACACTCATTGTACCCAGATGTGATATGAATTACGCATGAATGCAGTATTACTCATTTTTTTTTTCAGAGAGAGACACACATTACCACAATGAGATGGATACCTAAGACAAGTTACTTGTGGGGGAATGATGTTTATTTTCCCTTATGGCTTTGCAGGTATATTTTGTAGGTAGCTAATTGCTTCCACAAGGCCCCAGCTCTAGACATCACAATCGGATTATGTTTCCACCCATTTACTATCATTAACATAAGACTTGAGGGACCAAACCTTTAAAGATGTGCCTTTGGGCCCACACCCTAACTAATATCCAAACCATAGTGAATGAGGTGGGCAGGTTCAGTTAAGTGCCTAGCAGCAAGTTTGAAGGAAAGGAAGCAAATGTGGTAATTTCTGAGGGTTAAAAAAATTATCTCAGCAAAATAGCTTTCCAAGTCAGTTCCTCTTTTGGCTAATCTTTCTGTGCACACTTTGCCCCATGGTTATCAGCAAGGCGATTTGCTAAAGAGCAAGTGGGCAAGCACACCTAGAGCTGGATTTGACGAGGTCACTGCCACACAAAAGTGTCCATCCTGCCCCTATCTTTTTCCTGCAACTTTATCAGTTGAAAGGCTACTTGGAGGGGCAGCGCTGTGGCATAGCGGGAAAAGCCACCACCTGCAGTGCCAGCATCCCATATGGGTGCCGGTTCGAGTCCTGACTGCTGCACTTCTGATCCAGCTCTCTGCTGTGGCCTGGGAAAGCAGTACAAGATGCCCAAGCACTTAGGCCCCTGCATCCACATGTGAGACCTGGAAGAAGCTCCTGGCTCCTGGCTTTGGATTGGCGCAGCTCCGGCCATTGCAGTCAATTGGGAAGTGAACCAGTGGATGGAAGACCTCTCTACCTGCCTTTCCTTCTCTCTCTGTGTAACTCTGACCTTCATATAAATAAATAAATCTTAAAAAAAGAAAAGTTACTTGGAGTGGTATGAGTCTGAAGGGTGGGAAGGGAACAAGAGGTATGCCCATCCATGCCACTTGACATCTGATTCTCTTTCCAAAAATCACATGTAATGTAAGTGGAATTAAATAAGGAGTCTCTTTCATCTGGCTTCTTTCATTTGACATGTTTTTGAGGTTCATTCATGTAACCTATATCAGTAGTTAGTCAATATGTTTAAAAAAGAGAATTTTGTTGAGAAACAATTCACATAACATTCACCCACTTACAGCATATAATACAATGATTTTCGCATATTCTCAGATATGTTCACAATGAATTTTAGAACATTTCATCTCACAAAGAAACCCTGTGCCCTTTATTAATCCCTTATTCTTGAAAGTGCCCCTATTCAACTCCAATTCTTTCTTTCTTTCTTTCTTTCTTTCTTTCTTTCTTTCTTTCTTTCTTTCTTTCTTTCTTTCTTTCTTTCTTTCTTTCTTTCTTTCTTTTTCCTTTCTTTCTTTCTTTCTTTCTTTCTTTCTTTCTTTCTTTCTTTCTTTCTTTTTTCTTTCTTTCTTTCTTTCTTTCTTTCTTTCTTTCTTTCTTTCTTTCTTTCTTTCACAAGTAGAGTGGACAGTGAGAGAGATAGACAGAGAGAAAGGTCTTCCTTTTCCATTAGTTCACCCCTCAATGGCCACTGCAGCCAGTGTGCTGTGGCTGGCGCACTGCGCTGATCCAAAGCCAGGAGCCAGGTACTTCCTTCTGGTCTCCCATGCAGGTGCAGGGCCCAAGCACTTGGGCCATCCTCCACTGCCCTCCCAGGCCACAGCAGAGAGCTGGACTGGAAGAGGAGCAACCAGGACAGAATCCGGCTCCCCAACCAAGACTAGAAGCCAGGGTGCCGGCGCCACAGGCGGAGGATTAGCCTATTGAGCTGCGGTGCCAGCCTCAACTCAAATTCTAATCTACGATATGTCTCTGTAGATTTTTTTATTTGCATGCTTTGAGCTCTTTAATTTTTTTAAATTTATTTTTTAAGTAATACAAATTTCATAAGTACAACTTCAGGAATATTGTTATTCTTCCACCTCCTCCTCCTCCATCTCTAGATTTTCCTATTCTGGACTCTCATATGAATTGAATACTATCATATGGACTTTTGTGACCATTTTAATCACTCGTGTGTGTTTGTAACTGTATGGTAGTGAGTACATTCACACTGTTGCAATTCCATCTTCACTACCATCTCCAGTATGTTTTCATCTGCTAAGCCCAAACTCTGTACCCATTAGGTGGCATTCTATTTTAGGGAAAGAGAAAACTGTATGAAAGGAATTTATGGAAATTGAATACCTGGGTACTGATTTTGATTAAATTATCCTTGCTGTGACTCCCTGGGAAAGTGTACTTACATCCCAGTGTGCTGTCATGGATGACTCCAACACCGTCTCTAATCTCCTTTACCTTCTCTCCTTCTCACTCGCTTTTGATGACATTGCTTCTCAATAAGCAGAATAAATAAGGGCACCCACCACCACACCTACCCATTAATAGGAGCAGTGGGTACTCTGCCTGCCCTTCCCCTATTAAATATGAACTGTCTGTCCTCTCGTGGCCCATTCCTTGACACAGATCTAGATCTTTTTTTCACTCAACTACTCAAGGACAGTGGACCTACCAGCCATTTACACATTTAACTGAAATTTTTGCCAATATCTTAAATCAGCAGCAGCAGCTTATACATCAGGCTACATTATCTGGTAAATCAAAAGCAAAACCTGAGCACCCTTTTCCCTTCAGCCACTGCCCCAATTCTCTGTTCCTTTGTACAGAAAAAAATCACCAAAGAATTACCTGCAGTTTCTCTCTCCACTTTCTCTTCTCTCAGTCCCTCTGAACACACTCTAATAAGGCTTTTATCACATACTCTGCTGCACTGCTCTTTTCAAGGTCACTAATAACCTTCAAGAAGTTAAACTAAATGAACAAAATTAAATGGTAATTCTTTAGACCTTATTTCACCTACCATTCACAGTTATTTATTACTGTACACCATTTCCCCCATATTTAATAGCTTAAAAGCAAGAAACACGCCATCTTCTCTGGGTGAGAAATCCAGAAATGTGGACATACATAGTTCTGTACCTTGTTTGCACAAGCAGCTGCACCGAGCTGTTGGCTGGGCTGCAGTCATCTGAAGGTATGGCTGAGGCTGGCAGATTCACGTCCAGTACACTCACTCGCGTGCCTAGAAACGCAGTGCTGGTTTTAGCAGTCGGCCTCAGTTGTGCACTCTGTGGATTTCTCTGTGAGGGCTGTCTGAGCGCTCCCAAAGTTGCGATGCTGGCTTATTCTCCAGAACTTATTTAAAAGAGAGCAAAGGAGAAATTTAAATATCTTTTAGGATCTGGTCTCATAAGTCCCACTCCATAGTTTCTGGAATATCTTCTAGATTACGTAGGTGAGTCCTAGTCAGTGTGGGAAATGACTGCACTGGGGCTGGAGCACCAGGACATGAGTCATTGGGAGCCATCCCGGAAACTGACACAGTGGTGTGACTCCATTGATTGTTCCCTTCCTCTCCTTCCTCTGTCAGTCCTGTTTCTGTTTTTGTTCTTGTTCCTGTTTCAGTTCTTCTTCTTCTTCTATGTCCCAATATTATTTTTAAAAAGGTTTATTTTATTTATTAGCAAAGCAGGGTTTACAGCAGAGAGGGAGGGATGGAGGAAGATAAATAAATATATATGCATATATATGTGTATATATATGTATATATATATGGAGAGAGAGACAGACAGAGAGCGTGAGGGAGAATATGTCATCCACTAGTTCAGTCCTTAAATGGCCTCCACTTTGGGCTTGGCAAGGCCAAAGCCAGGAGCCTGGGACCCCATCCAGGTCTACCATGTGGGTGGTAGGGGCCCAATTACTTGGGTCATCCTCTGCTATTTTTCTAGATGTATTTGCAGGGAGCTGAATCAGAAATGGAGCAGCCAGGACTGGAACTGGGACTCATGGAATGCTGGCCTTGTGGGTGGTGGCTTAACATGCTGTGCCACAACATATTAATGATATATGGATATAATTGTAGTTTTTGACATTCAGTGAAAGGAAAGGCCATCACAAAAAAATCTTAAAAATATTAAGAAAATTAATTAGCCAATAGGCACTCTCAAGAAATTGAAACAGAATCATCTTTACAGAGTTCATAGAACTTACAAAGGTGCTAAGAGAGCTTTATGAAATTCTTAGGGGTGAAAATTTAACTACAGACACTAAAATCCACTATATTCTGAAAAACAGTTTCCCGAAACACAAATATAACATAGAATTAAAAAACTATACAAACTAACAAACTGAGCCAATTTTTGAAGAAGTTGAAAATGACTTATGGAATATTCCAAACTTTCAAGGAAGGAAAAAACATTTGTTCCCCACACTTGCCCCAAGTGAAAATAAGTAGAATATTTTAAAATTTCTTTTGGGAAACCACTATTACACAGATGATGAAACTCGGAATATGATACAAATTAAAGTGAAATTAAAGAGCCTCTTGTTCAAAAAGATATGCAAATATTCTTTTTTTAAAGATTTCTTTTATTTATTTGAAAGACAGAGTTACAGAGAGAGGTAGAGACAGAGAGAGAGGTCTTCCATCCACTGGTTCACTCCTCAGATGGCCTCAATGGCTGGAGCTGTGCTGATCTGAAGCCAGGAGCCAGGCGCTTCTTCCAGGTCTCCCATGTGGGTGCAGGGGCCCAAGGATTTGGGCCATCTTCTACTGCTTTCCCAGGCCATAACAGAGAGCTGGATTGGAAGCAGAGCAGCTGGGACTAGAACCACTGGGACTAGAACTGGTGCCATATGAGATGCCAGCACTTCAGGCCAGGGCTTTAACCTGATGCGCCATAGTGCCGGCCCCAATATGCAAATATACTAACCAAATATTATATAAATTTGGGCCCCTTGCTGTGGAATAGTGGGTAAAGTCATTGCCTGCAGTGCCAGCATCTCATATGGGCACAGGTTCACATCCCGGCTGCTTCACTTCCAATCCAGCTCTCTGCTATGGTCTGGAAAAGCAGTGGAAGATGACCCTAATCCTTGGGCCCCTGCACCTCTGTGGGAGACCTGGAAGACGATCCAGGCTCCTGGCTTTGGATCAGCCCAGCTCCAGCTACTGCAGCCATTTGAGGAGTAAACCAACAGACGAAGACCTGTCTCTCTCTCTGCCTCTGCCTCTCTCTAACTCTGCCTGTCAAATAAATAAATATTTTAAAATATTATATAAACCACATATGAAAAACTAATAGATCAATGACAAGCAAGATACACTAAAAAGTGTAAGAGTATTCAACATTCTCAAAAAACCATGTAAATCATCCAGGTAGGTGAAGAATACAAGGGATTACATGATCACTTAGATTAAATGTTTAAAAAGCATTTAATAAAATTCTGCATCCAGCCATAAAAGTCAAATGTTAGCAAAATATTTAAAAATAATGATTTGCTTAATCAGATCAAGATTATGTAAAATTAGCATGCAATAAATTACTTAAGGAGCACTGAGAGATCTTTCCTTGGACGCCCACCTCTCATAACATTGTACTGGACCTATAGTCAGGGAAACAAAGACATGTAAGATAAAAGAATCACATTTTTTGCAATACAATTGTTAATATATGTGGATGACATTACATACAAAGATAATTCAATCTAATCCCCAAACAAATGCAACTGATAATTAGCTATAGCAACACTTCTGGGCAGTAGATCCACATATAAAGCCAATTGGATTACTAAGTACCAGCGAGAAACAAAGTGAACAAAAGACAGACTAGGAAACACATATTTACAAGAGAAATGAATCAGAAAAGGATTCAATCATCTAATACCTTTATGCACTCTTCAAATCAATTTATAGAACGTAAATGACCATACAGAAGAATGACCCAGGAATGTGAAGAAAGACAAGGGCCCAGGAGTCACAGTCAGCAAATAGAGACTCGCCTGCTGCAGGTCATTGCAGGCTCCAGCTCACGGATCCCTGTGGGAACAGAGGTGCAGCGGCCTGGGCTGCAGCGGAAGACAGAAAGGGGGAGGAGGCGGCTTCAGACTACAGCCCAAGCTTCTCCCCTCACAACCCCCACACTGCACACCCCAAGTCACCGCCCTCCTCTGATTGGCTACACCTTTGTGACGTCGAACGCTCCCCCTCCAGCTTTGCAAACAATCCAATCAGGTGCGCCCGCGCAGTATTACGTAAACACGCGGGCTCTTCGCGTCACAGTGGTAGTCAGGCTCTGCCGCCCAGGGGGCCAGGGTGTTCAGCCTCTTCCCGTCTGTGAAAAGGAAGCCAGATGGCTCAGAAGCTTGGTGTCTGGAGAAGGGGAGGCGGAGTTGGCGGACCTGCTGGAACTGGATGCAGGGGGCCCTGCACTTCCCCGTGGTCGGCTCTGGAATCTGTGGCCATGGCCTTGGGCAAAGTACAGTGAGTGGCGAGCTTGATCATCTTCCCCTTTACCTCCAGGCCAGGGAGGCCAGAGCACAGCCTGCAGGGGGACAATGCTGAGGTGATGTTTCCAGGTCTCTTGTTGACGTTTTTTGGAAGAATGCAATTTTTCATCTCAATCAGCATGGTATGTTAAAGTGAATCTGTTGGGGCCAGTGTTGCGGTGCAGTAGGGTAAGCCACAGCTAGGGGGCCTGCATCGTGTATTGGACCGCCAGTTTGAGGCCCAGCTCCTCTGCTTGTGATCCAGTTACCTGCCTTTGTCGACTTTTAGGATATCAACACAATTCATTTGAACTCATTGTTTTTTAAGTATTAAGCTGGCGCCGCCATGGCTCACTAGGCTAATCCTCCACCTGCGGCACCGGTACCCTGGGTTGTAGTCCTGGTTGCTCCTCCTCCAGTCCAGCTCTCTGCTGTGGCCTGGGAGTGCAGTGGAGGATGGCCCAAGTGCTTGGGTCCCTGCACCTGCATAGGAGACCAGGAGGAAGCACCTGGCTCCTGGCTTCGGATCAGCATAGCGGCGGCTGTAGCGGCCATTAGGGCAGTGAACCAATGGAAGGAAGACTTTTCTCTCTGTCTCGCTCTCTCTCACTAACTCTGCCTGTCAAAAAGACAGAAAGACAGAAAGACAGAAAGACAGAAAGACAGAAAGAAAGAAAGAAAGAAAGAAAGAAAGAAAGGAGAGAGAGAGAGAGAGAGAGAAAATGAGTTGGCAAGTGTAAATGTGTTGGCAAGTGTTTTGGTAGAGTTTGAAAAATATTGTTATTACTTCTTTAAATGTTTGATATAATTCAAAAAGGATACCATCTGGTCAGGACTTCGTGGTAATGTTTTAAATTGCTGATTACATTTATTATTATTATTGTTTGATTGTTGACTGCTTTAGGCTACTAATATTTTTAGTTTCTTCTTGAGAGTGACAATTTGTATTTTTCTAGCAATGTATGTATTTCATATAAATTGTTGGATCTTTTGACATCTTGATTCACAGTATTCCTTTATAATCTTTTAAATTTCTGTAAACTTATTGGCAATATACCCTTCTTCATTTCTTAGTTTATGAACCGTATCTCTTCTGTTTTGGTCTTGGTCTAAGAAAAATCATCCCATCTTGTTGACCTCTGCAACAAACCAATTTTTGTTTCACTGCTTTTCTCTTTTGCTTGATGCCCCATACTTAAAGAGGTCTGGCAATGTAACTATTTCTGTGTGGACATCTATATCTTATAACTGACCGGGAAAAGCAAGGAAGGTACAGAAGAATAAAATTCAAGTCCCTGAAAGGCTGTAGTAGAGAAGAAGTGATCAGATTCTTCTATCACCTAAAAGTGGAGTAGACAAGGCACAGAGAAGCAAACATGTGCATTGTTTGTCCCTGTTCTGTAACACACACTGTAGACTGAGACAGATTTGGGCCCAGATGCTAAACTAGATGCTCTGCTACCTGCATGTATATGGTCATATTTTACACATAGTGCTTTTGATTTCCCTAAAAGCAATGGTGAATTTTTTACATAAATAAGATAACAAACCATCATCATGTAGACATCCATGAAAGGATTGAAGTTGTGAGAACTAGGTGTTTGGTGCAGTGGTGATGGTACCATTTGGGATGCCTGTAGCCCATATTCAGATGTGTGGTTTCATGGTTTAACTTTGCTTCCAATTCCATCTTCCTGTTAATGTGCACCGTGGGAAGCAGCAGGTAGTGACTCAAGTAATCTGGTCCCTGCCACACCCATGGGAGACCTGGATTAGGTTCCCAGCTTCTAGCTCTGAACTGGTGCACCCACAGGTCTTTCAGGCATTTGGGTAATGAACCTGTGGATGTGAAACCTGTGTCTGTCAGTTAGGTTATCTGTCTTGCTGTCTCTCTGCTAGTAAAATAAATGGATGAAATAAAGTTAATAGTGGTGGGTCCTGTGGCACAGCCGGATAATTCCCTTGCTTGAAGCACTGGCATCCCATATGGGTGCCGGATTGTGCCCCAGCTGCTCCAGCTCTCTGCTATGGCCTGGGAAAGCAGTAGAGGATGGCCCAAGTCCTTGGACCCCTGCACTCACATGTGAGACTTGGAAGAAGCTCCTGGCTCCTGGCTTCAGATCAGCTCAGCTCCAGCCATTGTGGCCAATTGGGGAGTGAACCCTCAGATGGAAGAGTTCTCTCTCTGCCTCTCCTCTCTCTGTGTAACTCTGCCTTTCAAATAAATGAATAAATCTTTTTTAAAAAAAGTTAATTACTTATCACTGCAAGGAATGCAGAGTTTGGAATTTGACTTTAGCCTATTGACTACATTGTAAAACAAAAATCATTTAAGAAATATAACAGTACTCAATTTCTATAACATAATTTATAATATCCAAGAAGAAATTCAGAATCAACACCCAGGTAAAGAAAAAAAAATGTGATTCATAATCAAAAGGAAAAAGAATCACTAGAACGAAACTTAAGTTAACCCAGATTTTGAAAGTAAAATATAATATGTTTATGCTATACTTGTACTATATGTTTATAATATAAAGGATGATATATCAAAATTATCAGTAGAAAAAACAACTGGAAAAACAATGGAAATTCTAGAGCTGTATGATACAGTAATAAAATAAAAAATACATGTGGACTAAATCACAGGTTACAAAAGACAAATAATAACCCATATTTTAGCTTTAAAAATGCCATGGGTTTTTAAAAATATTTATTTTATTTATTTGAAAGACAGTTACAGAGTGAGGTAGAGCCAGAGAGGGGGGGGGGTCTTCCATCTGCTGGTTCACACCCCAAATGACTGTATGATTATTAGACTGATTAATAATAATATATAATAATAATATATTATTATTATATTATTAGACTGAATTTATTCAGAGAAAATAAATCCACAGAGGTGGGTGACCAACTGTAGGCATGCACATTGGTGGAACACATGGCAGGAGGCCCCAGATACAAGCGACCAGCCTTTTTTTATCTTAGGAGGGCTAGGGGTGGGAGTGGGAGTAGGGGCAGTTGACAAGACTGCACTTGCTCCAGGGGTTGGTTTTAGCTCCTTTGTCAAAGGTAAGTTGGTTATAGATGCGTGCATGGATTGATTTCTGGAGTTTCTATTCTGTTCCATTGGTCTACACATTTTTTTTTGGCCAGTACTAGGATGCTTTGATTTTAACTGCCCTGTAATATGTCTTGAAAGTGGTATTGTGTTGCCTCCATCTTTGTTCAACTCTGATGTCCATCAACTGAAGACTGGATAAAAAATATGATGGTACATATACACTATGGAATACTATTCAATGGTTAAAAAAATAAACTCCTGTCTTTTTTCAACAAAATGGATGCAAGTAGAAACCATTATGCTTAGTGAAATAAGCATAATGTCCCTAAAAGACAGATACCATACATTTCCCCTGACCCGTGGTTACTAATAGAATACCTAAAATGTAATGCATACCGAGTGAAATTGACGCTTTAAGATTTGAGGAACATCTACAGCCCTTGTCTCTACAATTGAGGAACAGTGTTTTTTTCTTCGTACTATTTGTTGAACTCTTTACCTAGTGTAGGATGAATCTTATGAGTATAAAATAAACTGAAAATATATCTTTGTAAATAAATGAGTGGGAATGGCAGAGGGAAGAGGAAGAAGGATGGGAGTGGGCAGGATGGAGACTAGAGTGGGAAACATCACTATGTTCCTAAATCTATCTATATGAAATACATGAAACTTGTATACCTTAAATAGCTTTTAATGATACCACTTTTAAGTAAATTTTAGACTTTCAATTTTATCAGATTATGGAGTTTTCAAAAATTAATACATGTATATTCATTCACTTTTTATTTTTCTTCTATGTCTAGATTTTTAGAAATTTTTTATTTATTCTTGGCTTCTTTTCTTTTTTCAATCTTTTCCTGGCGTAGGCGCAATGACATCTGAAGTCACAGTTTTAATATCTGTATTTCTGTTACATCATAGCATGGACCTTCTAGCTATCTGCAGGAAAAGTAGACAAAGATGAGAATGTACTTACTTGTCATGGTTCCTATAATAAATTACCACTTATAGGGTGGTTTAAGTGACAGTACCTTATGACTCATGGCTCTGGAGGTTGGGAGTTCCACATGGAATGACAGCAGGATTTTTTCCTCCTGGGAATTCTCCCCCAGGCTTCCAGGTGGCCACCATCTTGCTGTGTCCTCACATGGCATTTCTTCTATCCACACTGGTGCCTCTCTTTGGAAGGATACCAGCCAGCTTGGATTATGGCCTCTCCCTTTGGATAACGTTTGACTTTAAAAAGTTCATTAAAGTCCCTGTCTCAAAATAGAGTCACACAGGGTCTCAGGGATTTAAGGTGTATACCTTGGGGAGAAAAAGTTTAGGCCACCACATTAGTAAGGGGCTCAGGGCTCTGCTGCATAGGCAACCAGCTCCGTAGGGACTTAGTGTTGAAAATGAGAGCAAGGGTTCCTCATAGTAATAATTTCATTATCATTGCATAATCTGGGAACACACACAGTCACATAAACATTTGTTTACATTTACACAAACTGTAATGGAAATATCTGGTGATCACATACAGATAAAATTAATACAATCCATATTATGGAATATTCATTAAAACTGATGAGGGGGCTGGCACTGTGGTTTAGTGGGCTAAGCCTCTGCCTGTGGCATCAGCATCCCATATGGATGCTGGTTCATGTCCCAGCTGCTCCTCTTCTGATTCAGCTCTCAGCTTATGGCCTGGGAAAGCAGTGGAAGATGGTCCAAGTGCTTGGAGCCCTGCACACACATGGGCAACCCAGAAGAAATCCTGGCTTTGGATCAGCCTGGCTCCTACCTTTGTGGCTATCTGGGGAGTGAACCAGCAGATGGCAGACCTTTCTCTCTATTCTTCTTCTCTCTGTCTGAAACTCTACCTCTCAAATAAATAAATAAAACCTATAAAAACCTGATGAAAAGTAGAAAAATGATTAATCACCTATGAGTATTATGATATTCGATGTTCACATTTACTAAAGATAAGCAATGAAGAATGAGAACTAAAAGTTACATAAAATTTTATACCTCTAGTAATACAGACCAGTCAGAATGAGACATGTTTTCCTAAAGGTCTTGCACATTTTAAACTAATGTTCATCAGAGCCAGTAGGTTAATCCTCCACCTGCGGCACTGGCATCCCATTTGGGCGCCGGTTCTAGTCCCAGCTGCCCCTCTTCCAATCCAGCTCTCTGCTATGGCCTGGGAAAGCAGTAAAGCCCCTGCACCCACATGGGAGACCAGGAAGGAGCACCTGGCTCCTGGCTTTGGATCGGTGTAGCTCCAGATGTTGTGGCCATCTTGGGAGTGAACCAACAGAAGGAAGACCTTTCTCTCTGTCTCTCCCTCACACTGTCTGTAACTGTACCTCTCAAGTAAATAAAATAAATCTTTAATAAAACAAAAAAACTAATTTTAGTCAAAATTAATTCTTAATATGTGACACATAGGAAAATACTATCCCATAAATCACAAATCTATTTCCACAGAAAAAAAAATGATGAAGGCTTTTTTGATCTTTTTATCATTTTCTGCTAAATTAATTTCACAGTGATCATTGTGGATTTTTCAGTTCCTTGGCAGCCTTTCATGACACCTAATATTTTTTCAACACTTGCACTAGTTTGGCTATTGAATTAACAGGTGATGACCATTATTTAAATTTAGTTAATTTAAAATAAAATTTTATTAAATTTTAGTAATTTATTAAATCATTCTAATCAAATAATTTAATTAATTAATTTTAAAAGTATGATTATACACACATCAACTTGTATCTGCAAAGTCTCCAGAGCACATTAGTGACAATGTGGGTGATTCATGGATCGCTTCTCGGCCTTTTGGCTAAGATCAAGTGTGAGTGATAATTACAACTGGTTGAATTTAATTGTTTTAGTCACTAATGCATCCTTACTATGTTGCTATTTCAAATATAATTTGGGGAACTAATTTGCTGGGTGTGGCAAGGCATCCCTAGTTTTTTTTTTTTCTTTAAAGATTTATTTATTTATTTGAAAGGCAGGGTTACAAAGAGGGAGGGGAGAGAGAGAGAGAGAGAGAGAGAGAGAGAGAGAGAGGTCTTCCATATGCTGGTTCACTCCCCAAGTGGCTGCAATGGACTGAGCTGCACTGATCCAAAGCCAGAAGCCAGCAGCTTCCTCTGAGTCTCCCTCATGGGTACAGGTTCAAGTTCAAGTTCAGCCTACTCCACTTGCATTCCAGCTCCCTGCTCATGTATCTCGGAGAGTAGTAGAAGATCCAAATGCCTGGGCCCCTGCCCCTCAGAAGGAAGACCCAGATGAAGGTTCTGGCTCCTGATTTTGGTCTGGACCAAAGTAAACCAGTGGATATAAGGTTTCTTCTTTTTGTATATCTCGCTCTTTAACTCTGCCTTTCAATAAATAATACTTAAAAAGGAATTAATAAGCAAATGTATATTTCCTTTTATCTCCCCAAACACATATTTACCACTTTCATGATCCCGATTCTTGCCTGTACATCCAAATATCTTGTAGCATTTATTTCAAATGGGAGAACTTCCTCTTATAGTGCAAGTATTCTGATAATTGCTTTAGAAATCTTTTCAGAGAAATGTTTTGTGTTTGCCTCATATTTGAGGATAGTTCCATTAAATATGGAGTCATATCCTGCAGGGTAGCTTCTTTCTACCCTTTGAAGATGCCCTAACATTGTATCTGAGAAGTCAGCAATCATTCACGTATGGTTGTACCTGAGTAAGCCATGTAGGGTTGTTTTTCTTACTGTTTTCAATATCTCTTTCTCAGGGTGGGCATTTGGCATGGCCCTTGGGATACCCCTTGGGAGACCCACATCCCATGCTGGAGTCTTTGAGTTTGGGTCCTGGCCCTGATTTTGACTCCAGCTTTCTGCTCTTGTGCACAGCCCTGGAGGCAGCATGCCATGGCTTGGGTACTTGGGTTCTTGCCACAGAAGTGGTAAATCAAGAGGCTCCTTGCTTCCACCTGCTCAGCTCTGGATGTTGTAGGCATTTGGAGGTTAAGCCAGTATATGAAAGATAATCTCTCTCTCTCTCTCTCTCTCTCTAATCATTGAGCAAAAAATAAAAATGTGAAAGAGTCACTCTTCATATAAATCTATTTTTAATTTACAAAAAAATGCATTTGTTTATGATATTTTTGATGCCTCATCTAGTTTTCTTTGTATCAATCCTGATTAGGGGGACTTTGAACATTTAAAATCTATATACTGGGGTCTTTCACAAAATTTGGGAAGCTTAATTTAGTGATTTATTCAAACATACATTTTTTCTCTTCCTTCTGAAACTCTAGTTTCATGTATTGAGGGTACTTCAAAAATTTGTAGAAATTAGAAATAAAAAAGCTTATTTTCATGCATGTTTTCAAATCTATGCATATGGAGGGCTTTAAGATATTAATGAAAATGGATATTATACTCATAGCTTTCAGCATTTTTCACACTGTAATGTAATTAGGTATTAATTCCACTCTCTACAAACTTTCAAAGTGGCTTTGAATATGAGATTGCTTTGTAAATCACTCCATGTGTTTGGACCTCTGCTCATTTTTCTTTTGTAAAGACTGGATACCAACTATTGATTTGTTTTCTTGGTATGTTTTGGGTTGCATAAAAATACCACAGAATTAGTAATTTAAAAAGAAAAGAAATTTGTTTCTTATAATCTGGTGTCCAGGAAATATGAAGTCAAGAAGCTGCATCTAGAGTAGGTCATCTCACCACATCATAGCGTTG
Source organism: Oryctolagus cuniculus (assembly GCF_964237555.1). NCBI lineage: Eukaryota > Metazoa > Chordata > Mammalia > Lagomorpha > Leporidae > Oryctolagus > Oryctolagus cuniculus. The sequence continues at coordinate 613,892 of NW_027208355.1, forward strand.
CAGACAAAATTGCAAGATGAGGGGCTGGCACTGTGGCACAATAGGCTAATCCTTCACCTGTGCTGTTGGCATCCCGTATGGGCACTTGGGCAAGTCCCAGCTGCTCCTCTTCTGATCCAGCTCTGTTCTTTGGCCTGGTAAAGCAGTGGAAGATGGCACAAGTGCTTGTGTCCCTGCACCCACATGGGACCCCTGGAAGAAGTTCCTGGCTTCTGATCATCCTGGCCCAGCCATTGAGGCCATTTGGGGAGTGAACCAACAGGTGGAAGACTTGACTTCTTTCTCTCTCTCTCTCTCCCTCTCACTGTCTATAACTCTAGCTCTCTAATAAATAAAATCTTTTTAAAAATTGTATGATGAGAGAGAGAGCAAGAAATTAAACTCATTGCCTCAGGACCTTTCAATACTGGTATTAATCCATTCCTAAGGACAGAAACTGTTCCACTAAGGACTATTTTTGCAACACATGATTGCAGGGGGTATGTTAAAACCATAGCATTTTTGGGGCCAGCACTCTGGGGCAGCAGGTTAAAACTGCGGGCTGCAGCACCAGCATCCCAAACGGGTGCCGGTTCGAGTCCCGGCTGCCCCACTTCCAATCCAGCTCTCTGCTATGGCCTGGAAAAGCAATAGAAGATGGCCCAAGTCCTTGGGCCCCTCCACCCACGTGGAAGACTTGGAAGAACTCCTGGCTCCTGGATTCAGATCAGCTCAGATTATTATTATTATCTTTATTATTAATAATAATATATTATTTAATATTATTAATAATATTATATACTATATTATATATTCTATAAATATATAATATATTAATATATATTTATTTATATATATTTATATTAATATAAATATATAAATATTATAAAGTATATATAAAATGTATATATAAATGTTATAAAATATATATAAATGTAATATTATACAAATATAATATAAATATAGTAATATATTATATTATATACTATATAATATTACATATCGAATATATTATTATATATTTTATATTACATAATGCATATAATATATTATAATGTATTATATATTATATCACATATATTATATAATTATATAATATTATATGTATTATATTATACATTACATATTATATGTATTATAATATATAATGTTGTATATTATCTATTATATACTAATATTAAGAATATTACATTATTTAACATTATTAATATTATTATATAATATTATATATTATATATTACATAATATAATATATCAATATATATTTTATATATACATTTATATAAATATATATAAATATTTGTTATATATTGTATATCATATAATACATATAAATAAATTATATATAAATATATATTTATATAAATATATAATTATATAATATATATTTTTATATAATATTACATAATTATATTATATTAATCTTATTAATATAATATTAATATAATTATATAATTATATAATTATATTATTACATTTTAATAATAATATAATTATATTATAATTATGTTATAATAATAATAATTATTTGTATTTCATAGGAGAGAAAGGCAGTGTATACGTACCAGACACTCTAGGGTTAAAAAAAATATTCTGCTGGAGTGGATGTTTGGGGTGGGAGGTGTTTTGTTAAGATGCTGGGTGGATGGCCACAGCCCAATCGGAGTGCTGGGATTGGAGTCCTTCCTGTGTTTCAGATTCCATTTCCTGCTGCTCTACTCCCTGGGAGATGGTAGGTGATGGCGGCTCAAGTTGTTGGATCTTTTTTTTTTTTTTTTTAACTTGCAGAGTGGACAGTGAGAGAGAGAGACAGAGAGAAAAGTCTTCCTTTTGCTGTTGGTTCACCCTTCAATGGCCACCGCGGCTGGCACATTGAGCTGATCTGAAGGCAGGAGCCAGGTGCTTCTCCTGGTCTCCCGTGCAGGTGCAGGGCCCAAGCACTTGGGCCATCCTCCCCTGCCTTCCTGGGCCACAGCAGAGAGCTGGACTGGAAGAGGAGCAACCGGGACTAGAACCCGGCACCCATATGAGATGCTGGTGCTGGAGGCAGAGGATTAGCCAAGTGAGCCATGGCGCTGGCCCCCCTATATTTCTGTATATATTTAAATTTACATCTCTTTGCTTGTCTTTAAAATACCTATCTGTATATCTTAAGTTGACAGATATGTCTTTACCATATAAAATGAAGTTTGGAACTACTTATACACTGAGGAATAGATAAATTAAGCTAATTAATGGTATGCATTTTGTCACATACCTATTTTTAAAGATTTTATTTATTTATTTGAAAGACAAAGTTATAGAGGGAGGAGATGAGGCAGAAGAGGCAGAGATTTTTTCTTCTGTTGGTTTACTTTTCAGATGGCTACATGGCAGGACTGGGCTAAGCCAAAACCAGGAACCTGGAACTCCATCCTGGTCTCCCACATGGGTGGCAGGAGCCTAAGGATTTGGCCATCTTCCACTGTTTTCCCAGGTGAATTAGCAGGGGGCTAGATCAGAAGTGGAGCAACTGGGCCGTGAACCAGCACTCGTGGAATGCTGGTATAGCAGATGGTTGCTTAACCCACTGGGACACAATGCCAGCCCCCACATACTTATTTTTATGGTAAAATGCTAAAATATAATCTCCTCATTAATGTAAATAGAATACATTGTTATTTAATTTTTGTCACTATTTTTTGTACATCAGACCTCTGAAAATTATTCTTCTTATACAGATGAAATTTTTATCCTTTGGCCAACGTGACCTCAAATCCCCTCCAGTGTGTTGTTTTTCTTTTTAAAGAAAAGATTTGTTGGGGCCAGCACTGTGGCACAGTGGGTTAATGCCCTGGCCTGAAGCGCTGGCATCCCATATGGGTGCTGGTTCTAGTCCCCGCTGCTCCTCTTCCAATCCAGCTCTCTGCTATGGCCTGTCATAGCAGTAGAAGATGGCCCAAGTCCTTGGGCCCCTGCACCTGCTTAGAAGACCTGGAAGAAGCTCCTGGCTCCTGGCTTCAGATTGGCGCAGCTCCGGCCATTGCAGCCATCTGGGGAATGAACCAGCTAATGGAAGACCCCTCTCTCTCTGTCTCTACCTCTCTCTGTAACCCTGTCATTCAAATAAATAAAATAAATCTTAAAAAAAAGATTTGTTTATTTAATAGGCAGAGTAACAGAGAGGTAGAGGCAGAGAGAGAGAGGATGAAGGTCTTCCATCTGCTGGTTCACTCTCCAGATGGCTGCAATGGCTGGAGCTGTGACTATCCAAAGCCAGGAGCCAGGAGCTTCTTCCAGGTCTCCCACATGGATACAGGGGCCCAAGGACTTGGATCATCTTCTACTGCTTTCCAAGGCCATAGCAGAGAGCTGAATTGGAAGAGGAGCAGCCAGCCGGGACTAGAACCAGTGCCCTTATGGGATGCTGATGCCGCAGGCGGAGGATTAACTTACTGCGCCATGGTGCCGGCCCCAAGGGTCTTTTTTTTTTTTAAGGTTTATTTTTATTTATTTGAAAGGCTGAGTTATTGAGAGAGGGACAGAGCTTCCATCTGCTGGTTCATTCCACAAAGGGCTGCAATGGCTAGAGCTGGGTCAATCCAAAGCCAGGAGCTTCTTTTGGGTCTCATGTGCGTGCAGACGCCCAAGCAGTTGGGCCATCTTCTGCTTTCCCAGGCTCATTTAATGTGGAGCTGGATTAGAAGAGGAGCAGCTGGGATTCGAACCAGTGCCCATATGGGATACTGGCACTGTAGACGGTGGCCTAACCCGCTATGCCACAATGCCAGCCCCATCTTAACTTTTAATTTTCCTATGTTACTCTCTTTTTTGTATAAACCTTTTTTTATTTGGGTAGCATGTCCCAAAGCAGGTCAGTTAGTAAAAATAGGTTCAAGAGAATACAGCCTGATGGATAGCCTTCCTTCCCCAAAAATAACCCTGGTGGGTAGAAATCTCCCTATCCACTTGGGCTCCTCCAGTATTAAACAAAAAAAGTTTTGGTAGCTCAGTATTTATCATCTGTGCCTGGGGCACCATGTCCATGTTCCATATTCCTAAGGTGCAGCAGTGGTAGGTGGCCCCAGCTCTCCAACAGTCCCCCGACACACATCCCGGCAAACATTTCTGCTCCCCACTCTCCCCCAAGGATCTGGGACCAAAATAAAGCAGATTCCCTCTACTGAGGTGCTGGGCAGGGCTCACTGCCACATCACTGTGCTTTGAGAAGAAGGAAGGAAGCTATTTGGCACTTTAGAAATAGAGGAGTGTGCAGAACTGGAGATGCCCTAGAATTCTGGTAACAATACCACCGAGGAGAGACCATTTGGTACTACTCCCCTGGGAGAAGGGAAGCGGGAAAACTTATATGAGTACAAGAGCAGGAGGAGTCCACTCCAGTGGCAGGTGCTGGAATTGAAATGGGCTAAACCCAATAGGACACTGACTCTGGGCCCATGTTCTCCTCTTACGCTTACCCCATAGCAGCATGGTTCTACCTCTAGCTTTCCTAGTGTCAGTCTGTCCCTATCCATAGTCCCTGACCAGTCAGTGTCCTCTGATCATCTCTCTAATGACTTAACTGTCTTGTTTCTTGGGCCAGCCTTTGCCCACTGCCTGTGGGGAGCAACTCAGACTAGACTAAGTTACTGGAATTAAGACTTATTCTATGCATCTGCTCTCCAACAATATGGCACTGGGAGAGGAGTAAACAGCTTCTACGCAGCTGTCTCTCGCCAACTTGAGTGATGACCTGCAGGAGCTGATTCTGCTCCTGATTGGAGGAGAGCAGCGTACTCGGCATGTGGGTAGCAGAGTTGGGATTGGTGGAAGAGGACTATAAAGGAGGAGAGAGAACATGCACCAGGGACATCTATCTGAAGGAACACCTGAGCAGCCCCCGAGAGAGCCGGCCGGCGGTGTGCCGCTTCCCCGCGGAAGTGGGGAAAGTGGCAGGGGGAACCGCCCTTCCACGGAGGTGGAAGGGACGGTAGCCAACCCAGGAAGAACCAGCAGCAAACCCGGGGAGGGCCGAGCAGACAAAAGAACAGCGCAGGGTCCTGTGTCGTTCCTCCGCGAAGAGGGGGAGCGACAACTGCCTTCTCATTGGTCGAGATAATTCCAAAGCCTCCATCCCTACCTCTCAGAGAACTCTGTGGTCCTCAGTACCTCCCTTCCCCATTCCTTTTCCCCCCACATACTTGGGGGAGGGGAGGAAGGGAGGGCAGCGACACCTGCTAATCAACCTCCCCTGCCCCTCTCTTGATGTGTCCTAGATTTGAGTGAGGAGCAGGTCAGTGAGCAGAGCAAAGCCTGCTAGGAGCAGAATGACCTTGAGGACCCTCTGCTCAGAAGTGGTCAGCTCCTGAGGCAAGATTCCCAGTAAGGTGATATAGAGGAAGGTGCCCACTGCCAGGCCCTCTAGCACAGACTGGGCCAGCTGGTGCAAGGTTCTGCCAACTCTGCCAGAGCTGCACCCAGCCTAGTGCCTAGAGGTGTCATGCTTGAGAAGAGGATCCCACAGCCAGCCATGACCTTTACTCGCAGGTGGCTCTGCAGCAGCCATAGAGACAGGCCAGGATACCCTTGTGGAGCAGCAAAGCCAGATAGAGATCCATGGCCCGAGCCTGGTCCTGCTGCAGCCCCACTGCTAGCCCCTCGAACACTGAGCGCAGGGCCAGAGAGAAGACCAGTACACAGGCACGCAGGGCTGAGGGGCTGCCGGGGCTCCATGTGCCTGTGGGATGCCTGGACCATCTTGCCAATGCTGTGGCCCACCATGCACTGTTCCCAGCAGAGCCCTTGTTTCCTCCCGTGGTGGTAGCCCCAACTGCTCCTTGTAAGCCAGGGTGATCTGTTCCATCACGAGGACCAGGAAGAATGTCATGGCTAAGATGGACTCTTGTAGGAGAAACTGGAGTGTCATGTGCAAGGCTGCCCAGGGCCTCATCTATCACAGCTACGTAGTCAGGCAGCAGGTCCAGGAGACAGGTGGCCAAAAACACCCCACCCAAGCAGCTCACTAGGCTCAGGGCTTTCTGGAGGGAACCTGAGGCTTCATGGCTGGCTCCAGGCTGCCACAGCATGCAGAGGGGCACCAGGCTTCAGAGGAGGGTGAGCACCAACAGCAGCACCAGGGCCTCCAGCCCCCCGGGCACTGGGGCTCCAAAGCCACAGCCTCTAAGCACCACACCAGGGGCTCTGGCTCTCCCCAGGGCCCCATGGCAGTTGTGGTTCCAGCAACTCTCCGACCTCACCAGGGTCTCACTACCGTTGCTCTTTTAATTGATATATTTAGATAATATGCATTTAATGTTATTTATATCATTAGATTAATATTTTCCATAATTATAATCATTTTCTGTTGTAGTTCTTGTTTTTCTAAAGTCTTATTTTTTGGTTAATGGGAAGACAGAGACAGAGAAAGATCTTCCATCTGCTGGTTCACTCCCCAAATTTCTCAAATAGCCATGGCTAGGCCAGGAAAGTTAGGTGACAGGAACTCTGGGTTTCCAACCAGTGTGGAAGAACCCAAGTATTTGAGCCATCACCTGCTGTCTTTCAGGGTGTGCGTTAACAGGAACTTGAATCAGAAACTGTGTAACCAGACTCAGTCCAGTCATTTCAGTATGGGATATGATCATCACAGTGCGCATCTTAACTACTTATTTTAAACTAACATAACAAACCCCAACCCCAATTCTTGTTTTTTAAATCATTTCTGTCTTCTGCTTTTATCTTTAAAAAGATTTCTGTTTATTTTATTTGAAGAGTAAGAGAGACACACAGAGAGAGACGGATCTATGATCTGCAGGTTATTCCCCAAATGCCTGCAATAGTTTGGGCTGGTCCTGGCCAAGCCAGGATTTCAGTCTGGATCTCAGATTGAGTTGACAGGGATCAAAGTACTTGAGCCATCTCCTGCTTCCCACAGAGGGTGGGTTAGCAGGAAGCTGGAATTGGGAGTGGAGCCAGGACTCAAACACAAGCACTCCAATATGGGATGAGGGTATTTCAAGTACCCTGTTAATAACTATGCCATGCCTACCCCTCTCTTATTTTAATTGAGCTTCCTATAAGATGCCATTTTATCTCCTCCATTAAGGTATCATGGGTATGGGTTTCCTAAATTTTTGTTTTGATAATTTCCCTTGAGTATACAATACATATTTCTAACTGATTTAAAGTCACCTTCAAATAATAATGTATTATTTCTTGGGCAATAAAGGTAAAATGTTCTCGATTCCTTTGCCCTATCCTTTATATAGTTTATTTTTTTAAAAAAAGATTTATTTATTTATTTGAAAGAGAGAGAGAGAGTGGGAGAGGGAGACACACACACACACACACACACACACACACACATACACACAGAGAGATAGAGAGATCTTCCATCTGCTGATTGACTACCCAAATCGCTGCAATGGCCAGAGCTGGGCAGATCCAAAGCCAGAAACCAGGAACTTCTACTGGGTCTCCCATGTGGGTTCTGGATCCCAAGCACATGGAACATCGTCTGCTACTTTCCCAGGTGCATTAGCAGGGAGCTGGATCAGAAATGGAGCAGCTGGGACTTGAACAGTGCCCATATGGGATGCTGGCTCTGCAGGCAACAGCCTAACCTACTACACCACAGGGCCAGCTCCTAGATAATTTCTTTTAGCTGTTAGAAGCTGTAATGACCCAGTAGAATGTTAATATTGTCATTTTGAATAAAAGTTTATTTATTAGATCTTATGGGAATAAAGTAAATATTTTATAGTACTGTCATTTAGTTCTTTTTTTTATATAAGATTTGTTTATTTATTTGAAAGAGTAACAGAGAGAGCTCTTCCACCTGCTGGTTTACATCCTAGATGGCTACAATGGCCAGAGCAGGGCCAGACCAAAGCCAGGATCCAGAAGCTTCATTTGGGTCTCCCATGTGGACGCAAGGGCCCAAGGGCTTGGGTCATCTTCTACTGCTTTCCTAGGTCATAGTAGAGAGCTGGATTGGAAATGGAGCAGCTGGGACTTGAACTGGGCCTGCTAAGCCACAGCACCAGTCTCTCATTAAGCTCTTTAAAAACATTACTTTATGTGACCAGACATCTAAAATTATATGTCTCTTTTTCTTGAATGAATTCCTTTTTTGGTTATTTATTTGAGAAACATAGGGACAGACAGAGACCTCCTTTCCACTGATTTACTCCCCAAATGCTCACAGCTTCCATGTCAAGGACAAGACAGAATCTGGGAGCTTGAAACTCGATACAGGTTTTCCCTGTGGGTTTCATGAGCTGAGTCACTTGAGCCATCACTGCTGCTTCCCAGGGTCTACATTAAGAGGAAGCCGGAGTCATGAGCCATATCCATATCCAGGGATTGAACCCACATACTCCAGTGAAGGACACAGACTTCTGTACTGTTAGGCTACGTCCCACCCCCATTCTGTGTTTTAACTGTGAGACACAGATACAAAATTGAACACCCTGCCTGTAATTCGACAGCAGTATTAACAATGAATAAAACAGTATAAGGACCCTTCCATGTGGCTTCAAGGTTAGTTTTACATTAGTGGCATTTCATAATACCAGATTGCCTAGTTGTCACTCAGGTAAGGACTGATCAAAAAATTCAAGGGGAGATCTGGCAATCTGGCACAGCAGGTCAAGCCACCACCTGCAATGCCAGTATCACACATGGGCACCATTTTGAGTCCTGGCTGCTCCATTTCTGGTTCAGATACCTGATAATGTGTCTGGGAAAGCAGCAGTTGATGCTCCAAATACTTGGGCCTCTGCACACCTGTGGGAGACCCAGATAAGGTTCTTTGCTTTAGTCTGGCCCAGCCCCTGCTCTTGCAAACATTTGGGGAATGAACCAGTTGATGGACTATCTCTTTCTCTCTGTCTCTCCCTCTCTCTCTTTACCTCTGCCTTTCAAATAAGTAAATAAATCTTTTTAAAGAAACCAGAAAAAGATTTTAAGGTGGGGGGACCTACATCGTGGCACAGCAATTTAAGCCACTGCTGAGACACTGGCATTCCATTTGAGTCCTGCCTGCTCCACTTCCAATCCACCTGCCTGCTAATGCATCTTGGAAAGTAGTAGAAGATGGCCCAGGTGCTTGAGTCCCTGCCAGCCACATGGAAGGACCAGATGAAAATCCAGGTTCCTGTTCTTGGTAGGGCCCTGCGCTGGCCACCTAGAGTTGTTGATAAGAAGACTGTGTATTTGATTAATCCCCAAAAGTGCTGGAGGACACAGGCTCCTGACTGTTTTTTATGTTATTATATCTAGGATTGTTTCCTAATTTCTTTTTTTTTTAATTTATTTATTTGAACACCAGAGTTACAGAGAAGCAGAGGCAGAGAGAGAGAGAGAGAGAGAGAGAGAGAGAGAGAGAGAGAGAAAGGTATCTTCCATCTGTTGGTTCACTCCCCAGATGGCTGCAATGGCTAGAGCTGCACCGATCTGGAGCCAGGAGCCTCCTCTGGGTCTCCCACATGGGTGCAGGGGCCCAAGGACTTGGACCATTTTTGACTGCTTTCCCAGGCCATAGCAGAGAGCTGGACAGGAAGTGGAGCAATCAGGTCTCGAACCAGTGCCTGTATGGGATGCCAGTACTGCAGGCAGTGGCTTTACCTGCTCCACCGCATCACTGCCCCCTCCTAATTTCTGTTTTAGATAGTTCATTGTTATTGTATTGAGATGCTTCTATTTTTTAAAATCTTATTTAAGCAGTTTTAATTAACATATACTACTTGTACTGCTTGTATGCAGTGCAATTATTTTTTAAATTTATTTTATTTATTTGAAAGTCAGATGTAAACAGAAAGAGGGAGAGACAGAGAAATCTGCTATCCACTGGTTCACTCCCTGAACAGCCACAGTGGCCAGGTTGAAACCAGAAGCCGAGTGTTCCATCTTGGTTTCCCACATATGTAGCAGAGACCAAAGTATTTGGAAATCTGCTGCTGTTTTCCCAGACACATTAGCAGAGAGGTGGCTCAGAAGTGAATCAGCTGGGCTTCAAACTGGCACTCATAGGCAGTGGCCTGACCCATTGTGCCATAATGCCAGTGACAGTGCAGTATTTGAACAAATAATAATATAATAATATAATATAATATAATAATAATAATAATAATAATATAAGCTGATTAGGTCTTTCCATTTTCTTTTCTTTTGTGTTTTGAGCCTGCCAGCTCCTCTCCTCCAGTTCTTTAAATACCACAAAATATGGGGCTTTACCCACCATGCCACAGTGCCAGCCCCTCCATTCCTTTTTTTAAATGTCTGAATGATATTCTCTTGTCAGTTCTTTTTTAAAATTTTTTTGACAGGCAGAGTGGACAGTGAGAGAGAGAGACAGAGAGAAAGGTCTTCCCTTTGCCATTGGTTCACCCTCCAATGGCCACTGCGGCCGGTGTGCTGTGGCTGGTGCAATGCTCTGATCCGAAGCCAGGAGCCAGGTGCTTCTCCTGGTCTCCCATGCAGGTGCAGGACCCAAGCACTTGGGCCATCCTCCGTTGCACTCCCTCTCTGCACATAGCAGAGAGCTGGCCTGGAAGAGGGGCAACCGGGACAGAATCCAGTGCCCTGACCGGGACTAGAACCCGGTGTGCCAGCGCCACAGGCGGAGGATTAGCCTATTGAGCCATGGCGCCGGCCCTCTTATCAGTTCTTTCACTAATAGACACCTAGATGGATTCCGTATCATGGTACTGTGACTTGCATTACAGTGGGAGAAAGACTATGCTCTGATATGCTGATTTCATTTTCTTCTGAAATATTTAGTCAGGAGTAAGATAGCTGTGCCATATGGAGGTAATTTTATTTATTTTAGAGTGACCATTCTTTTCTCCATATTGCCTATGTTAATTTGCATTTCCATCCACAGTGTATAAAGTTCATTTTCATATCCTCAGCATTTAAAAAAACTTTTGGGGGGTAAGATGATTTTTTAAAAAGATGTATTTATTTACATTAAAAGGCAGAGTTACAGAGATGCAGAGGTCTTTCATTCTTTAGTTTGCTCCACAGATGGCTGCAATGGCTGGAGCTGGGCTGATCCAAAGCCAGGAGCCAGGAGTCCCCTCCAGTCTACCATGCAGTTGCAGGGGCCCAAGGGTGTGGGTCATCCTCTACTGCTTTCCCAGGCCATAGCAGAGAGCTGGATAGGAAGTGGAGCAGTCAGGACTGGAACTGGCACCCCATGGGATGCCAGAACTGCAGGCAGAGGCTTTATTTTCCCCCAAGATTTACTTGCTGGGGCCAGTGTTGTGGCACTACCTGCAGCACTGGCATCCCATATGAGTGCCGGTTCGAGTCCCGGCTGCTCCACTTCTGATCCAGCTCTCTGCTATGGCCTGGGAAAGCAGTGGAAGATGGCCCAAGTCTTTGGGCCCCTGTGCACATGTGGGAGACCCAGAAGACTCTTTTGGCTTCAGATCAGCTCAGCTCTGGCCGTTATAGCCATTTGGGGAGTGAACCAGCAGAATGGAAGACCTCTGTCTCTGGCTTTACATCTCTCTGTAACTCTGTTTTTCAAATAAATAAAATAAATCTTTAAAAAATATTTATTTATTTGAAAGTCAGAGTTACTCAGAAAAGGAGAGGCAGAGAGAGAGAGAGAGATCTTCCATCCACTGGTTCACTCTAATTGGCTGCACTGGCCAGAGCTGGGCCTATCCAAAGCTAGGAGCCAGGAGCTTCTTCCGGGTCTTCTACACAGTTGCAGGGGCCCAAGCATTTGGGCCATCTTCGACTGCTTTTGCAGGCCATAGCAGAGAGTTAGATCAGAAGCGGAGCAGCCAGGACTCGAACCGGTGCCCATATGGGATTGTGGCACTGCAGGCAGTAGCTTTACCTGCTACACCACAGTGCCAGCCCTACGTGCTGGCTTTACTTGATACTCCACAGTGCTGGCCCTAATATTATGTTTTGACTTGTGTTTATTTAATGGCTAATGGCATAGATCATTTTCTCACATGTTCTTACCATCTATATTTATTTTTCTGGGAAATATCTATGCAGATCCCTGCCCATTTCTTTTCTGCATGAAATTCTGGCCTCAAAGAGTTTGGGAAGACTCCCTGCATTTCAACTTTTTGGAATAGCTTGAGAGGGATCGTGCTATTTCATTTTTAAAACCTGGTGGAGCGCTGGCACCGCAGCTCACTAGGGTAATCCTCCACCTGTGGTGCTGGCACCCCGGGTTCTAGTCCCAGTTGCTCCTCTTCCAGTCCAGCTCTCTGCTGTGGCCTGGGAAGGCAGTGGACAATGGCCCAAATGCTTGGGCCCTGCACCCACATGGGAGACCAGGAAGAAGCACCTGGCTCCTGGCTTTGGATCAGTGTAGCTCCAGCCATTGTGGCCATTTGGAGGGGTGAACCAACGGAAGGAAGACCTTTCTCTCTGTCTCTCTCTGTCTAACTCTGCCTGTCCAAAAAAAAAAAAAAAAAAACCACACCTGGTAGAGATTGGTAGTAAAGCCATCTGGTGCTGACCTTTAATATGTTTGGAGACTTTGATTCCTGTTACTCATTATTGACCCATTCATGTGTTCTCTGCCTTTGTGGTTCAGTTTTGATAAGCTATATGTATCCAGAAATTAACCATTTCTTTTAGGTTTTCAGTTTGCTAGTGTAGTAGTTCTTTTCTTTTTAATTTATTTTATTTACTTGAAACATAGAGTTACAGAGAGAGGCAGAGACAGAGAGAGGGGTCTTCCATCCACTTGTTCACTCCCCAGATGGCTGTAAAGGCTGGAGTTGTGCTGATCTGAAGCCAGGAGCTTTTTCTGGGTCTCCCACATGGGTGCAGGAGCCCAAGGACTTGGGTCATCTGCTGCTGATCTCCCAGGCCATAGCAGAGAGCCATATCAGAAGAGGAGCAGCTGGGACTAGAACCAGTGTCCATATGGGATGCTGGGCTTCAGGCCAGGGCATTATCCCACTGCACCACAGTGCTGGCCCAGTGTGGTAGTTTTTAATAGTCTCTAGTGATCTATTGTATTTGTGTGATAATATCTTCTTTTTCTCTTTTTTTTCCCTTTGAATCTATTCCTTGTTTTCTTAGTGCAGCTAAAGAATTATTTTGCTTTCTAAAGAACCAACTGTTGATTTTATTGATTTTTAAAGTTGCTTAAGATTATTTCTTACTTCTGCTCTGATCTTTATTAACTTTTTTCTACTGCCATTTGTTCTGGATCATTCTTATTTTCTAGGTCCCTGTGACGAGTTGCTTATTTCTAGGTCCCTGTGACTAGGTTGCTTATTTGATAATTTTCAGTTTTTGATGTTTGGCACCTGAAGCCATACTTTTAGTTTCTTTTTTCTTTTGGCATTCCTTCAACATTTATTCATTTTTAAAAAGAGATAGTGGCTATTAATACCTCTGAGCACTTACTTTGAGACTTTTTATAAACAATTAACCATTTTTCCCACAACTAAATCCTATACATACTTTTTTACAACTTCCTTGTTTCTTTACTTTTAATATTTTTTTAAAAAATTTATTTAATGTATGTAAATTTCATGTATTTCCTATATGCAGATTTGGGAACATAGTGATACTTCCCATCCCACACTCCCTCCCACCAATGCTCTCACTCTTCTTCCTTCTCCCTCTCCCATGCACATTCTTAATTTTTACAGAGATCTACTTTCAGTTAATTTATATTGATAAGATTTACCTCAACTGTTGTTCCTCAACAGTTGAAACAAGGGCTGTAAACAATCATCAAACCTCAAAGTATCAATTTCACTACTATAGATTACCTTATAGGTACTCTATTAGTTACCACAGATCAGGGAAAACATATGGTATTTGTCTTTTTGGGACTGGCTTATATCACTAAGTATAATGGTTTCCAGATGTATCCATTTGGATGCAAATGACTCTTCTGTGTAGTGTTCCATAGTATATAGTACCATAATTTCTTTATCCAGCCTTCAGTTGATGGGCATCTGAGTTGATTTCATATCATAAATTGAGTTGCAATGAACATGGGGGTACAGAAAACCCTTTAATATGCTAATTTCATTTCCTTTGGGTAAATTTCCAGGAGCAGATGACTGGGTCTTAAGATTTCTGAGGTACCTCCAATACTGTCTTCCACAGTGGCTGTACAAGAAGAGTGGATTAGAGTACCTTTTCCCCCACATCCTCACCAGCATTTATTGTTTGTTGGTTTCTTATGACAGCCATGTTAACTAGGGTGTGGTGAAGCCTCATTTTGGTTTTGATTTGCATTTTTGTTGGCCATTTGAATTTCCTCTTTTGAAAAATGCCCTCAGGGCCATTACTGTGACACAGCAGATAAATCTACAGCCTGCAGTGTGTGCTTCCCATATGGGTGCCAGTTTGAGTCCCAGCTGTTCCACCTCCAATCCGTCTCTCTGCTGTGGCCTGGGAAGGCAGTAGAAGATGGCCCAAGTCCTTGGGCCCCTGCACCCACATGGGAGACCTGGAAGAAGCTCCTGGGTCCTGGCTTCAGATTGGCATAGCTCTGGCCATTGTGGCCAATTGGGGAGTGAACCAGTGATGGAAGACTCTCTCTCTCTCTCTCTCTCTCTCTCTCTCTCTTTCTCTCTCTGCCTCTCCTTCTCTCTCTGTGTAAATCTGACTTTCAAATAAATAAATAAATCTTAAAAAGAAAAAAGTCTTTTCCCATTTCTTAACTGGATTGTTTTGTTGTTGAGTTTGTGAGCTCCTTATAGATTCTGGCTATTAATCCTTTATTGGTTGGATAGATTGCAAATATTTTCTCCCATTCTGTTGATTGACTCTTCAGTTTGCTGAGTGTTCCTATTGCAGTGCAGAAGCATCTCAGCTTGATGCAATCCCATTTGTTAATTTTGGCTTTGATTGCTTGTGTTTCTGGTGTCTTTTCTAAAGAAGTCTTTGCCTGTGGCAATGTCGTGCAGAGTTCCCCAGTGTCCTCTAGTAATTTTATTGCATCAGGTCATAGATTTAGGTGTTTGGTTCATTTTGAGTAAATTTTTGTGTAAGGTATAAGGAAGGGGTATTGTTTCATATTTCTGCACAGGGAGAACCAATGAGTTCTTTGGCTTTATTTCTTGCAGGACTTATCTTCCTCTTCCCCATGCTTTAAAAATATTTATTTATGTAAATGTTTATGTATTTTTGTTTGTATATTATGTATATTTATGTATTTATTTGAAATGCAGAGTTTTCATATCATTATAACGCCAGGGCTTTCTTTTTCTTTGTGAAAGCTCTCTGATCACTGTTGAGGTCCTCCCCTGGGTGAATTATCTGGTGTATTATGAGGTTTGACTTCTGGCACTGGCTTTTCCACACATATTATGCTCATAAGGTTTCTCTCCTGTGTGAATGCTCTGATGTCTTAGGATATGTGACTTCTGGCAAAAGACTTTTCCACATTTATTATATTCATAAGGTTTCTCTCCTATATGACTTCTCTGATGTGTTAAGAATTGATTTATTGCAAAAGACTTTCCCCTACTGATTGCACATATGATGTTTCTCTCCTGTGTGAATTCTCTGATGTATACTGAGCAATAACTTGCAGCAAAAGGCTTGTCCACACACATTGCATTTATAAGGTTTCTCCCCTGTGTGAACTCACTGATGAACAGTGAGTTGTGACTTCTGGCTATAGGCTTTCCCACACTCACTACATTCAAATGGCTTCTCCCCTGTGTCGATTCTCTCATGTTTTACGAGGTCTGACTTGCACCAAAAGGCTTTCACACACATATTACATTCATAAGGTTTCTTTCCTGTATAAATTCTCTGATGCAAAGTTAAATATGACTTCTGGACAAAGGCTTTTCCACACTTATTACATTCATGAGGTTTCTTCCCTGTGTGAATTTTCTGATGTGTTATGAAGTGTGACTTCTAGCAAAAGGCTTTCCCACATTCACTACATTTGTAAGGTTTCTCCCCTGCATGAATTTTCTGATGTATACAGAGGAGTGACTGATTACTAAAAGCTTTTCCACACACATTACATTCCTAAGGTTTCTCCTCAGTATGGATCCTCTGATGTGATGTGAGGTGTGATTTCCAGCCAAAGGCTTTTTCACATTTATTGCACTTATAAGGTTTTGCCACCATGTTAACTCTGAAGTCTAGTGAGGTCCAACTCCTGGTAATTGGCCTGTCCACATTCATTGCACCCAAAGGGCTTTTCTCATATGTGAGTTTTGTAATGGATAGTACAGCAATATTACAGCTGAAAGATTTTCATTGGCTTTACACACATAAGGTTTCTTTCCTGTATACATTCTCTGGTTTATTGTAATGTCTGATTTGTGCCAGATAGTTTCTTCATACTCACTAGATTCATAGAGTTTCTCTGCTGTGTGGGTTTGTTGATGCTTACTGAGGTTGTATTTTTTTATGGAAAGTTTTATTTCCTCTCTGAGTTATCTTTCCGACAAAGACAACTGACTTTTCAGAGGTGTCTTCCATATGAACCCTCTCAAATGTAAAGACTACCTTCTTATGCTTTAAATCTTTTATTTGTCCACTGTGTTCTAATGCCTGCTGCACAGTCTGAATCTTGTGATATTGACTAGCAGGTTCACAGCACTGGAAAGAGTTCCCAGGTATGTTACTGTCACGAGATTTCTCTCCAGCTTGTATCTCATTAGGCCCATTAGGCAGATACACATCATGGAATGCACTGAATGCCTCAGGTTTTACTCCCTTTTTGATAATCAGTTTTGGAACATGTCTTGGACTTAAATTAGGTGTTTTTCTTAACTCTCTTGTGAACTGATATGTTATTTGTCATTACATCTGGAATCAAACTTATCAAACTTATGTCTGCATTGTCCTGGTTGGTCCCAATCAGGTCATCTCTTTTCTGGGCTACTACTGAAATGAAAAAAAAAAAAACACTTACCATGAATCACATCTAGCTGTTTCTCCTGGAATGTTCATGTAAAAGAAATGAAGGACTTGTTATCTTTGTTGTCTCAGTGGCATATGATTTAACATAATCATAAAAGATATTTACTTGTGAGCTTTATATGGCTTTTCCCTTAACACGTTCATATAATAAACCATACCAACTCTGTGTGACTGAACAGTTTCACTCACCCAATGACAGCAGGCAGCTTTAGGTCTCCAGCATCACATCCCTGTATAGGATTCTTTGAGCATTGTCCAGGCCCTGCCACTCCTCCCAGGTGAAGTTCATAGCCAGGTCTTCAAATGACACCAATGCCTAAAACAGTACATCTCTCGTCAACATATCAGTTCTGGGTCACAAAAGAAGACTGAGAATGCACTCTTCTATACGTGTCTTATATGCCTCTTACATAAGATGTAGCCTATTTTTTATATGATATAGCACAAGAAAGCAAAACCACAATGAAAATAATGACTCTACTAGTTTTATAATTCTAATATCACTATAATAGAAACTTTCTAATGTATCTGGAAAGACTTTCTGCTTAATAATTCTGGAAGGAGCTGACAATGTAATCTGTAGGCATAAGTGTGAACACATACTGAAATAACATGTTAGATGAACTAAGAGAAACATGTTCAGTGTACCTCAGGGTAATGAATTTTGCTTTAAAAATAGTTTTTATATTATCAGGTTACAGCTTAATAAACCACCAAAGATGATTATATCTGTAACAATGTGTTTATGACTATGATGCAACACAAGTCAGGCAGGACAAGCACAAGTAACAGAGGCCAGGTGAATGGCACTACAAACTGAACCACATCTGGGTTCCTCAAAGGTGCTCAGGAAGCTAATAAATGAGTGATTCTTTAGTTACATACTTATTATAATAACAAAAATAAAAATTTGTATGTGCTAGTTGGTTCTATAAAATTGCCCATATTTCTTCCAACAAACAAAACAGTTATTATTCAGATGAAAATGATCACCCACTACCTAAAACACAGGATGGAAATACTTGGGAAAAGGGGCAATTACTTGACCAGATTTACATTTAAAATCATATCCTGGCGTCCAGAGTGGGTAAAGGTCCCACCAGAAACGCCAGCATCCCATTTGGGCATTGGTTTGATTCTCAACTGCTCCACTTCCAATCCAGCTCTCTGTTAATGCACCTGGGAAAGCAGGAGAAGATGTTCCAAGTGCTTGGGCTCCTTCATTCATGTAAGAGAACAAGAAGCTCCTAGCTCAGCATGATCCAGAACTAGTTGCTGCAGAGTGGTGGGTTTTTTTTTGGGGGGGGGGGTGTAAGGTATCCATCTCTCTCTCTGCCTCTCTCCATCTGTAACTGTTTTTCAAATAAATAAATAAATCTTATAAAAAATCATACTCTGGAAGGGAATGATAAGAGCTAAACGGAGAATTACAGGAAAAATGAGGAACATTAGCACTAACCATATAACAGAGAGCAATAAGAAATAGCAAAAGGAACTAAATATAAAAAGGAAGAGAGAGGGCCTGACATTGTGGTGTGGCAGGCAAAACTTCTCTCTGATGCCAGCAACCCATATGGGTGCCAGTTCATGTCATGGCTATTTCAGTTCTGATTCAGCTTCCTACTAATGGTCTGAGAAAGGCAGAGAAAGGTGGCCCAAATGTTTGGGCTCCCGTCACCCACTTGGAAGACCTGGGTGAAGCCTCTGTCTCTGGACTTTGGACTTCAGCCTGGTCCAGCACTTGCCATTGTATCCAACTGGGGAGTGAACCAATAGATGTAAGTGTCTCTCTCTTTCTCTCTCTCTCTCTCCATCTTTCAAATAAATAAATTAAAAAAAACCAAGTAATCAAGAAAGCAGGAACAGAATTCAGTGTTAATTTCTTGTGTAAAAGGTGAAACATGGAGTTTAATTACATGTTATATGCACGAAGGGCTGGTAGACACTTGCATTGTAAATAGAAATTAGGAGAAAATACAAAGAATATGATAGAAAGAAATGACACTGAACTTAGACAAACTGTTTTGAAGTTTCTGTAGTCAAATACGTGGACACATTCAAATAGCAACCAACATATAACCTAGAGTTTGAAATCTAGACTGCAGATAAAAATTTGGAAAGCAGCAGAATTTCAATGATGCTTGACACCATCAGAATGAATGATTCCAATATAAGCTAACATAAAGAGCAGAAAAGCAAATAGTACTAGAATGACATAACAATCAATGAATTTGTCAGATTTCTTTGTGAGATACAGAAAAGCTTAATTATAAAGAGTCTACTAATGAGCATATATGATTTCAACATTTTTACTACCAAAGGAATTGTATGTTATTTTCACTCTAAACATCTCATCATATTTCTTGTTCCACAGAAAAAAACATTCTTTGATCATCCATATAGATTTGAAAAATATATTTTCTTTTTTTTAAGCTGTATTTATTTTACTTGAAAGTCAGAGTTGCACAGAGGGAGGGGAGGCAGAGAGAGAAAGAGGTCTTCCATCCACTGGTCCACTCCCCAATTGGCTGCAACAGCCAGAGCTGTGCCAATCCGGAGCCAGGAGCCTCTTCCTGGTCTCCCACATGGATGCAGGGGCCCAAAGACCTAGGCCATCCTCCACTGCTTTCCTAGGCCACAGCTGGAGAGCTGGATCAGAAATAGGGCAGCTGAGACTTGAACCAGTGCCCATGGGGGAGGCTGCCACTTTAGTCAGCAGCTTCACCCACTACGCCACAGTGTCAGCCCCTGAAAAATATATTTTCAAATATTCCATTTGTAAAACACACCCTCAGTAAAAGAGATTTCAGTGCATTTTCTTAACATGATATACTGTATATATCTTGGCCCCCCAAACAGTATCACAGTTCAAGAGGAAACACTGGGACACAAGGATGCTACATGAACACAATTATTCAGCACTGTGAGAGCTATTAGTCAAATCAAAGATAAATGCAAATGATTATGATCAAAATGCAACTTATACCTACAAAATACAAAGAATCTTCTGAAATGTTCTCCTATTAGGGTAAATCAAAAAATTAAAAGATCTGAATATAACATAAATGTCATCAGATGGAGCAGGGCATTCAACATAGCTATTAGGATGCCAAAGGCCCAGCTCTGAATCCTAACCAAAAGTTTTTACTGGCGCAGACCCTAAGAAGGCAGAAGTAATGGCTCAAGTGCTTGTTCACCTGCCGCCCATATGGTGGATCTAGATCCAGCTCATTTCTCAGCTCACTTTAGTAGATCTCTCTAGTGTAATAAATGGGGATGTGAATATGAAGACTTTCCTGAATATTTTTAGTCTTTTGAAGAAACACAGCACCTTAGAGTCATCTTAGACATTCATGATACCCAAACTTTAGTGTCGACACAGCAAAAACCACATATTATAAAGAGGTATAATATGATTTGCAAGTAAAAGATGATGACTCAGGGCTAACATTGTGGCAGAGTGGGTTAACTCACCACCTATGATGCTGGCTGCTCCACTTTCAATCCTGCTCCTTGCTAATGCATCAGGGAAGGCAGCAGAGGATGATCCACAGTGTGGGGCCCTGCCACCCAAATAGGAGACCCAGATGGAGTTCTTAGCTCCTGGTTTTAGCCTGGTGCAGCCTTAGCTATTGAAGCCATTTGGGGAGTGATCCAATAGATAGAAGATCTCAATATCTCTGTCTCTCTCTCTCTCTTTCTCCGAAATTCTGCCTCTCAAACACATAAATAAATATTTGAAAAGAGATGGCTATTGTGAACCACAAAAGCATTTAAAATCTTACAAAAAATAAAGTCAAAAAAGAGCACACATTCCATATATAAAAGCAATAAGCAAAATCTGACATGTAGGCCTATTTATCAACTTCTTTATATAAATTATTATGTAAGATTTGATATGCACAGCAAAAAATAAGACTGGAGACTTTAAGAGCAGACATAATGAAAAAACAAGATTAAGTGTAGAAGACAGAGACAGATTTTATACTATCAACATCTGAAAAGTATCATGCTGATAACAAAGTATTTCACAAGATGAACTTTCACAGAAAAAAACATGAAATTCAACAAAACTTAGACACAGCCATTAGGAGGAATTGAAAGGCAACCAAAAAAAAGGCCACACTGGATTGAGGAAACCTGTAAAGGAGAAAGTCAATCATTCAGCACATTTTATTTAGAGGAAACTCTCCTGTTTACAAGATCAAGGAAGAAAAAACTACAGTTTTAATACTTGTGATGTTGTATTAGAACAGCGGGGAAGAAAGATAGACATTGTGGTATAACAGGCTAAGCTGCTGCTAGCAATGCTGGTATCAAATATCAGAGTAATAGTTTGAGTCATGATTGTTTGGCTTCCAAACCAGCTCCCTTCCAATGTGCCTGGGAAGGGGGCAGATGGAGTAAGTACTTAGGGCACAGCCACCTGTGTGGGAGACTCACATGAAGTTCTATCTTTCTGGCCTACCTATTTGAGAAACAGACCACTGGATGGAAGATCTTGCCTTCTGCACAGTGCATTTCAAATAAATACATAAATATACATAATATACAAACAAAAATACATAAACATTTACATAAATAAATATTTTTAAAGCATGGGGAAGAGGAAGATAAGTCCTGCAAGAAATAAAGCCAAAGAACTCATTGGTTCTCCCTGTGCAGAAATATGAAACAATACCCCTTCCTTATACCTTACACAAAAATTTACTCAAAATGAACCAAACACCTAAATCTATGACCTGATGCAATAAAATTACTAGAGGACACTGGGGAACTCTGCACGACATTGCCACAGGCAAAGACTTCTTTAGAAAAGACACCAGAAACACAAGCAATCAAAGCCAAAATTAACAAATGGGATTGCATCAAGCTGAGATGCTTCTGCACTGCAATAGGAACACTCAGCAAACTGAAGAGTCAATCAACAGAATGGGAGAAAATATTTGCAATCTATCCAACCAATAAAGGATTAATAGCCAGAATCTATAAGGAGCTCACAAACTCAACAACAAAACAATCCAGTTAAGAAATGGGAAAAGACTTTTTTCTTTTTAAGATTTATTTATTTATTTGAAAGTCAGATTTACACAGAGAGAGAAGGAGAGGCAGAGAGAGAAAGAGAGAGAGAGAGAGAGAGAGAGAGAGAGAGAGAGTCTTCCATCACTGGTTCACTCCCCAATTGGCCACAATGGCCAGAGCTATGCCAATCTGAAGCCAGGACCCAGGAGCTTCTTCCAGGTCTCCCATGTGGGTGCAGGGGCCCAAGGACTTGGGCCATCTTCTACTGCCTTCCCAGGCCACAGCAGAGAGACGGATTGGAGGTGGAACAGCTGGGACTCAAACTGGCACCCATATGGGAAGCACACACTGCAGGCTGTAGATTTATCTGCTGTGTCACAGTAATGGCCCTGAGGGCATTTTTCAAAAGAGGAAATTCAAATGGCCAACAAAAATGCAAATCAAAACCAAAATGAGGCTTCACCACACCCTAGTTAACATGGCTGTCATAAGAAACCAACAAACAATAAATGCTGGTGAGGATGTGGGGGAAAAGGTACTCTAATCCACTCTTCTTGTACAGCCACTGTGGAAGACAGTATTGGAGGTACCTCAGAAATCTTAAGACCCAGTCATCTGCTCCTGGAAATTTACCCAAAGGAAATGAAATTAGCATATTAAAGGGTTTTCTGTACCCCCATGTTCATTGCAACTCAATTTATGATATGAAATCAACTCAGATGCCCATCAACTGAAGGCTGGATAAAGAAATTATGGTACTATATACTATGGAACACTACACAGAAGAGTCATTTGCATCCAAATGGATACATCTGGAAACCATTATACTTAGTGATATAAGCCAGTCCCAAAAAGACAAATACCATATGTTTTCCCTGATCTGTGGTAACTAATAGAGTACCTATAAGGTAATCTATAGTAGTGAAATTGATACTTTGAGGTTTGATGATTGTTTACAGCCCTTGTTTCAACTGTTGAGGAACAACAGTTGAGGTAAATCTTATCAATATAAATTAACTGAAAGTAGATCTCTGTAAAAATTAAGAATGTGCATGGGAGAGGGAGAAGGAAGAAGAGTGAGAGCATTGGTGGGAGGGAGTGTGGGATGGGAAGTATCACTATGTTCCCAAATCTGCATATAGGAAATACATGAAATTTACATACATTAAATAAATTTTTTAAAAAAATATTAAAAGTAAAGAAACAAGGAAGTTGTAAAAAAGTATGTATAGGATTTAGTTGTGGGAAAAATGGTTAATTGTTTATAAAAAGTCTCAAAGTAAGTGCTCAGAGGTATTAATAGCCACTATCTCTTTTTAAAAATGAATAAATGTTGAAGGAATGCCAAAAGAAAAAAGAAACTAAAAGTATGGCTTCAGGTGCCAAACATCAAAAACTGAAAATTATCAAATAAGCAACCTAGTCACAGGGACCTAGAAATAAGCAACTCGTCACAGGGACCTAGAAAATAAGAATGATCCAGAACAAATGGCAGTAGAAAAAAGTTAATAAAGATCAGAGCAGAAGTAAGAAATAATCTTAAGCAACTTTAAAAATCAATAAAATCAACAGTTGGTTCTTTAGAAAGCAAAATAATTCTTTAGCTGCACTAAGAAAACAAGGAATAGATTCAAAGGGAAAAAAAAGAGAAAAAGAAGATATTATCACACAAATACAATAGATCACTAGAGACTATTAAAAACTACCACACTGGGCCAGCACTGTGGTGCAGTGGGATAATGCCCTGGCCTGAAGCCCAGCATCCCATATGGACACTGGTTCTAGTCCCAGCTGCTCCTCTTCTGATATGGCTCTCTGCTATGGCCTGGGAGATCAGCAGCAGATGACCCAAGTCCTTGGGCTCCTGCACCCATGTGGGAGACCCAGAAAAAGCTCCTGGCTTCAGATCAGCACAACTCCAGCCTTTACAGCCATCTGGGGAGTGAACAAGTGGATGGAAGACCCCTCTCTCTGTCTCTGCCTCTCTCTGTAACTCTATGTTTCAAGTAAATAAAATAAATTAAAAAGAAAAGAACTACTACACTAGCAAACTGAAAACCTAAAAGAAATGGTTAATTTCTGGATACATATAGCTTATCAAAACTGAACCACAAAGGCAGAGAACACATGAATGGGTCAATAATGAGTAACAGGAATCAAAGTCTCCAAACATATTAAAGGTCAGCACCAGATGGCTTTACTACCAATCTCTACCAGGTGTGGTTTTTTTTTTTTTTTTTTTTTTGTTTTTTTTTTTTTGGACAGGCAGAGTTAGACAGAGAGAGACAGAGAGAAAGGTCTTCCTTCCGTTGGTTCACCCCTCCAAATGGCCACAATGGCTGGAGCTACACTGATCCAAAGCCAGGAGCCAGGTGCTTCTTCCTGGTCTCCCATGTGGGTGCAGGGCCCAAGCATTTGGGCCATTGTCCACTGCCTTCCCAGGCCACAGCAGAGAGCTGGACTGGAAGAGGAGCAACTGGGACTAGAACCCGGGGTGCCAGCACCACAGGTGGAGGATTACCCTAGTGAGCTGCGGTGCCAGCGCTCCACCAGGTTTTAAAAATGAAATAGCACGATCCCTCTCAAGCTATTCCAAAAAGTTGAAATGCAGGGAGTCTTCCCAAACTCTTTGAGGCCAGAATTTCATGCAGAAAAGAAATGGGCAGGGATCTGCATAGATATTTCCCAGAAAAATAAATATAGATGGTAAGAACATGTGAGAAAATGATCTATGCCATTAGCCATTAAATAAACACAAGTCAAAACATAATATTAGGGCCAGCACTGTGGAGTATCAAGTAAAGCCAGCACGTAGGGCTGGCACTGTGGTGTAGCAGGTAAAGCTACTGCCTGCAGTGCCACAATCCCATATGGGCACCGGTTCGAGTCCTGGCTGCTCCGCTTCTGATCTAACTCTCTGCTATGGCCTGCAAAAGCAGTCGAAGATGGCCCAAATGCTTGGGCCCCTGCAACTGTGTAGAAGACCCGGAAGAAGCTCCTGGCTCCTAGCTTTGGATAGGCCCAGCTCTGGCCAGTGCAGCCAATTAGAGTGAACCAGTGGATGGAAGATCTCTCTCTCTCTCTCTGCCTCTCCTTTTCTGAGTAACTCTGACTTTCAAATAAATAAATATTTTTTAAAGATTTATTTTATTTATTTGAAAAACAGAGTTACAGAGAGATGTAAAGCCAGAGACAGAGGTCTTCCATTCTGCTGGTTCACTCCCCAAATGGCTATAACGGCCAGAGCTGAGCTGATCTGAAGCCAAAAGAGTCTTCTGGGTCTCCCACATGTGCACAGGGGCCCAAAGACTTGGGCCATCTTCCACTGCTTTCCCAGGCCATAGCAGAGAGCTGGATCAGAAGTGGAGCAGCCGGGACTCGAACCGGCACTCATATGGGATGCCAGTGCTGCAGGTAGTGCCACAACACTGGCCCCAGCAAGTAAATCTTGGGGGAAAATAAAGCCTCTGCCTGCAGTTCTGGCATCCCATGGGGTGCCAGTTCCAGTCCTGACTGCTCCACTTCCTATCCAGCTCTCTGCTATGGCCTGGGAAAGCAGTAGAGGATGACCCACACCCTTGGGCCCCTGCAACTGCATGGTAGACTGGAGGGGACTCCTGGCTCCTGGCTTTGGATCAGCCCAGCTCCAGCCATTGCAGCCATCTGTGGAGCAAACTAAAGAATGAAAGACCTCTGCATCTCTGTAACTCTGCCTTTTAATGTAAATAAATACATCTTTTTAAAAAATCATCTTACCCCCCAAAAGTTTTTTTAAATGCTGAGGATATGAAAATGAACTTTATACACTGTGGATGGAAATGCAAATTAACATAGGCAATATGGAGAAAAGAATGGTCACTCTAAAATAAATAAAATTACCTCCATATGGCACAGCTATCTTACTCCTGACTAAATATTTCAGAAGAAAATGAAATCAGCATATCAGAGCATAGTCTTTCTCCCACTGTAATGCAAGTCACAGTACCATGATACGGAATCCATCTAGGTGTCTATTAGTGAAAGAACTGATAAGAGGGCCGGCGCCATGGCTCAATAGGCTAATCCTCCGCCTGTGGCGCTGGCACACCGGGTTCTAGTCCCGGTCAGGGCACTGGATTCTGTCCCGGTTGCCCCTCTTCCAGGCCAGCTCTCTGCTATGTGCAGAGAGGGAGTGCAACGGAGGATGGCCCAAGTGCTTGGGTCCTGCACCTGCATGGGAGACCAGGAGAAGCACCTGGCTCCTGGCTTCGGATCAGAGCATTGCACCAGCCACAGCACACCGGCCGCAGTGGCCATTGGAGGGTGAACCAATGGCAAAGGGAAGACCTTTCTCTCTGTCTCTCTCTCTCACTGTCCACTCTGCCTGTCAAAAAAATTTTAAAAAAGAACTGACAAGAGAATATCATTCAGACATTTAAAAAAAGGAATGGAGGGGCTGGCACTGTGGCATGGTGGGTAAAGCCCCATATTTTGTGGTATTTAAAGAACTGGAGGAGAGGAGCTGGCAGGCTCAAAACACAAAAGAAAAGAAAATGGAAAGACCTAATCAGCTTATATTATTATTATTATTATTATTATATTATATTATATTATTATATTATTATTTGTTCAAATACTGCACTGTCACTGGCATTATGGCACAATGGGTCAGGCCACTGCCTATGAGTGCCAGTTTGAAGCCCAGCTGATTCACTTCTGAGCCACCTCTCTGCTAATGTGTCTGGGAAAACAGCAGCAGATTTCCAAATACTTTGGTCTCTGCTACATATGTGGGAAACCAAGATGGAACACTCGGCTTCTGGTTTCAACCTGGCCACTGTGGCTGTTCAGGGAGTGAACCAGTGGATAGCAGATTTCTCTGTCTCTCCCTCTTTCTGTTTACATCTGACTTTCAAATAAATAAAATAAATTTAAAAAATAATTGCACTGCATACAAGCAGTACAAGTAGTATATGTTAATTAAAACTGCTTAAATAAGATTTTAAAAAATAGAAGCATCTCAATACAATAACAATGAACTATCTAAAACAGAAATTAGGAGGGGGCAGTGATGCGGTGGAGCAGGTAAAGCCACTGCCTGCAGTACTGGCATCCCATACAGGCACTGGTTCGAGACCTGATTGCTCCACTTCCTGTCCAGCTCTCTGCTATGGCCTGGGAAAGCAGTCAAAAATGGTCCAAGTCCTTGGGCCCCTGCACCCATGTGGGAGACCCAGAGGAGGCTCCTGGCTCCAGATCGGTGCAGCTCTAGCCATTGCAGCCATCTGGGGAGTGAACCAACAGATGGAAGATACCTTTCTCTCTCTCTCTCTCTCTCTCTCTCTCTCTCTCTCTCTCTCTGCCTCTGCTTCTCTGTAACTCTGGTGTTCAAATAAATAAATTAAAAAAAAAAGAAATTAGGAAACAATCCTAGATATAATAACATAAAAAACAGTCAGGAGCCTGTGTCCTCCAGCACTTTTGGGGATTAATCAAATACACAGTCTTCTTATCAACAACTCTAGGTGGCCAGCGCAGGGCCCTACCAAGAACAGGAACCTGGATTTTCATCTGGTCCTTCCATGTGGCTGGCAGGGACTCAAGCACCTGGGCCATCTTCTACTACTTTCCAAGATGCATTAGCAGGCAGGTGGATTGGAAGTGGAGCAGGCAGGACTCAAATGGAATGCCAGTGTCTCAGCAGTGGCTTAAATTGCTGTGCCACGATGTAGGTCCCCCCACCTTAAAATCTTTTTCTGGTTTCTTTAAAAAGATTTATTTACTTATTTGAAAGGCAGAGGTAAAGAGAGAGAGGGAGAGACAGAGAGAAAGAGATAGTCCATCAACTGGTTCATTCCCCAAATGTTTGCAAGAGCAGGGGCTGGGCCAGACTAAAGCAAAGAACCTTATCTGGGTCTCCCACAGGTGTGCAGAGGCCCAAGTATTTGGAGCATCAACTGCTGCTTTCCCAGACACATTATCAGGTATCTGAACCAGAAATGGAGCAGCCAGGACTCAAAATGGTGCCCATGTGTGATACTGGCATTGCAGGTGGTGGCTTGACCTGCTGTGCCAGATTGCCAGATCTCCCCTTGAATTTTTTGATCAGTCCTTACCTGAGTGACAACTAGGCAATCTGGTATTATGAAATGCCACTAATGTAAAACTAACCTTGAAGCCACATGGAAGGGTCCTTATACTGTTTTATTCATTGTTAATACTGCTGTCGAATTACAGGCAGGGTGTTCAATTTTGTATCTGTGTCTCACAGTTAAAACACAGAATGGGGGTGGGACGTAGCCTAACAGTACAGAAGTCTGTGTCCTTCACTGGAGTATGTGGGTTCAATCCCTGGATATGGATATGGCTCATGACTCCGGCTTCCTCTTAATGTAGACCCTGGGAAGCAGCAGTGATGGCTCAAGTGACTCAGCTCATGAAACCCACAGGGAAAACCTGTATCGAGTTTCAAGCTCCCAGCTTCTGTCTTGTCCTTGACATGGAAGCTGTGAGCATTTGGGGAGTAAATCAGTGGAAAGGAGGTCTCTGTCTGTCCCTATGTTTCTCAAATAAATAACCAAAAAAGGAATTCATTCAAGAAAAAGAGACATATAATTTTAGATGTCTGGTCACATAAAGTAATGTTTTTAAAGAGCTTAATGAGAGACTGGTGCTGTGGCTTAGCAGGCCCAGTTCAAGTCCCAGCTGCTCCATTTCCAATCCAGCTCTCTACTATGACCTAGGAAAGCAGTAGAAGATGACCCAAGCCCTTGGGCCCTTGCGTCCACATGGGAGACCCAAATGAAGCTTCTGGATCCTGGCTTTGGTCTGGCCCTGCTCTGGCCATTGTAGCCATCTAGGATGTAAACCAGCAGGTGGAAGAGCTCTCTCTGTTACTCTTTCAAATAAATAAACAAATCTTATATAAAAAAAAGAACTAAATGACAGTACTATAAAATATTTACTTTATTCCCATAAGATCTAATAAATAAACTTTTATTCAAAATGACAATATTAACATTCTACTGGGTCATTACAGCTTCTAACAGCTAAAAGAAATTATCTAGGAGCTGGCCCTGTGGTGTAGTAGGTTAGGCTGTTGCCTGCAGAGCCAGCATCCCATATGGGCACTGTTCAAGTCCCAGCTGCTCCATTTCTGATCCAGCTCCCTGCTAATGCACCTGGGAAAGTAGCAGACGATGTTCCATGTGCTTGGGATCCAGAACCCACATGGGAGACCCAGTAGAAGTTCCTGGTTTCTGGCTTTGGATCTGCCCAGCTCTGGCCATTGCAGCGATTTGGGTAGTCAATCAGCAGATGGAAGATCTCTCTATCTCTCTGTGTGTATGTGTGTGTGTGTGTGTGTGTGTGTGTGTGTGTCTCCCTCTCCCACTCTCTCTCTCTCTTTCAAATAAATAAATAAATCTTTTTTTAAAAAAATAAACTATATAAAGGATAGGGCAAAGGAATCGAGAACATTTTACCTTTATTGCCCAAGAAATAATACATTATTATTTGAAGGTGACTTTAAATCAGTTAGAAATATGTATTGTATACTCAAGGGAAATTATCAAAACAAAAATTTAGGAAACCCATACCCATGATACCTTAATGGAGGAGATAAAATGGCATCTTATAGGAAGCTCAATTAAAATAAGAGAGGGGTAGGCATGGCATAGTTATTAACAGGGTACTTGAAATACCCTCATCCCATATTGGAGTGCTTGTGTTTGAGTCCTGGCTCCACTCCCAATTCCAGCTTCCTGCTAACCCACCCTCTGTGGGAAGCAGGAGATGGCTCAAGTACTTTGATCCCTGTCAACTCAATCTGAGATCCAGACTGAAATCCTGGCTTGGCCAGGACCAGCCCAAACTATTGCAGGCATTTGGGGAATAACCTGCAGATCATAGATCCGTCTCTCTCTGTGTGTCTCTCTTACTCTTCAAATAAAATAAACAGAAATCTTTTTAAAGATAAAAGCAGAAGACAGAAATGATTTAAAAAACAAGAATTGGGGTTGGGGTTTGTTATGTTAGTTTAAAATAAGTAGTTAAGATGCGCACTGTGATGATCATATCCCATACTGAAATGACTGGACTGAGTCTGGTTACACAGTTTCTGATTCAAGTTCCTGTTAACGCACACCCTGAAAGACAGCAGGTGATGGCTCAAATACTTGGGTTCTTCCACACTGGTTGGAAACCCAGAGTTCCTGTCACCTAACTTTCCTGGCCTAGCCATGGCTATTTGAGAAATTTGGGGAGTGAACCAGCAGATGGAAGATCTTTCTCTGTCTCTGTCTTCCCATTAACCAAAAAATAAGACTTTAGAAAAACAAGAACTACAACAGAAAATGATTATAATTATGGAAAATATTAATCTAATGATATAAATAACATTAAATGCATATTATCTAAATATATCAATTAAAAGAGCAACGGTAGTGAGACCCTGGTGAGGTCGGAGAGTTGCTGGAACCACAACTGCCATGGGGCCCTGGGGAGAGCCAGAGCCCCTGGTGTGGTGCTTAGAGGCTGTGGCTTTGGAGCCCCAGTGCCCGGGGGGCTGGAGGCCCTGGTGCTGCTGTTGGTGCTCACCCTCCTCTGAAGCCTGGTGCCCCTCTGCATGCTGTGGCAGCCTGGAGCCAGCCATGAAGCCTCAGGTTCCCTCCAGAAAGCCCTGAGCCTAGTGAGCTGCTTGGGTGGGGTGTTTTTGGCCACCTGTCTCCTGGACCTGCTGCCTGACTACGTAGCTGTGATAGATGAGGCCCTGGGCAGCCTTGCACATGACACTCCAGTTTCTCCTACAAGAGTCCATCTTAGCCATGACATTCTTCCTGGTCCTCGTGATGGAACAGATCACCCTGGCTTACAAGGAGCAGTTGGGGCTACCACCACGGGAGGAAACAAGGGCTCTGCTGGGAACAGTGCATGGTGGGCCACAGCATTGGCAAGATGGTCCAGGCATCCCACAGGCACATGGAGCCCCGGCAGCCCCTCAGCCCTGCGTGCCTGTGTACTGGTCTTCTCTCTGGCCCTGCGCTCAGTGTTCGAGGGGCTAGCAGTGGGGCTGCAGCAGGACCAGGCTCGGGCCATGGATCTCTATCTGGCTTTGCTGCTCCACAAGGGTATCCTGGCCTGTCTCTATGGCTGCTGCAGAGCCACCTGCGAGTAAAGGTCATGGCTGGCTGTGGGATCCTCTTCTCAAGCATGACACCTCTAGGCACTAGGCTGGGTGCAGCTCTGGCAGAGTTGGCAGAACCTTGCACCAGCTGGCCCAGTCTGTGCTAGAGGGCCTGGCAGTGGGCACCTTCCTCTATATCACCTTACTGGGAATCTTGCCTCAGGAGCTGACCACTTCTGAGCAGAGGGTCCTCAAGGTCATTCTGCTCCTAGCAGGCTTTGCTCTGCTCACTGACCTGCTCCTCACTCAAATCTAGGACACATCAAGAGAGGGGCAGGGGAGGTTGATTAGCAGGTGTCGCTGCCCTCCCTTCCTCCCCTCCCCCAAGTATGTGGGGGGAAAAGGAATGGGGAAGGGAGGTACTGAGGACCACAGAGTTCTCTGAGAGGTAGGGATGGAGGCTTTGGAATTATCTCGACCAATGAGAAGGCAGTTGTCGCTCCCCCTCTTCGCGGAGGAACGACACAGGACCCTGCGCTGTTCTTTTGTCTGCTCGGCCCTCCCCGGGTTTGCTGCTGGTTCTTCCTGGGTTGGCTACCGTCCCTTCCACCTCCGTGGAAGGGCGGTTCCCCCTGCCACTTTCCCCACTTCCGCGGGGAAGCGGCACACCGCCGGCCGGCTCTCTCGGGGGCTGCTCAGGTGTTCCTTCAGATAGATGTCCCTGGTGCATGTTCTCTCTCCTCCTTTATAGTCCTCTTCCACCAATCCCAACTCTGCTACCCACATGCCGAGTACGCTGCTCTCCTCCAATCAGGAGCAGAATCAGCTCCTGCAGGTCATCACTCAAGTTGGCGAGAGACAGCTGCGTAGAAGCTGTTTACTCCTCTCCCAGTGCCATATTGTTGGAGAGCAGATGCATAGAATAAGTCTTAATTCCAGTAACTTAGTCTAGTCTGAGTTGCTCCCCACAGGCAGTGGGCAAAGGCTGGCCCAAGAAACAAGACAGTTAAGTCATTAGAGAGATGATCAGAGGACACTGACTGGTCAGGGACTATGGATAGGGACAGACTGACACTAGGAAAGCTAGAGGTAGAACCATGCTGCTATGGGGTAAGCGTAAGAGGAGAACATGGGCCCAGAGTCAGTGTCCTATTGGGTTTAGCCCATTTCAATTCCAGCACCTGCCACTGGAGTGGACTCCTCCTGCTCTTGTACTCATATAAGTTTTCCCGCTTCCCTTCTCCCAGGGGAGTAGTACCAAATGGTCTCTCCTCGGTGGTATTGTTACCAGAATTCTAGGGCATCTCCAGTTCTGCACACTCCTCTATTTCTAAAGTGCCAAATAGCTTCCTTCCTTCTTCTCAAAGCACAGTGATGTGGC
The DNA here is from genome assembly GCF_964237555.1 of Oryctolagus cuniculus. NCBI lineage: Eukaryota > Metazoa > Chordata > Mammalia > Lagomorpha > Leporidae > Oryctolagus > Oryctolagus cuniculus. Next base: position 646,252 of record NW_027208355.1, read on the forward strand.
AGTGAGCCCTGCCCAGCACCTCAGTAGAGGGAATCTGCTTTATTTTGGTCCCAGATCCTTGGGGGAGAGTGGGGAGCAGAAATGTTTGCCGGGATGTGTGTCGGGGGACTGTTGGAGAGCTGGGGCCACCTACCACTGCTGCACCTTAGGAATATGGAACATGGACATGGTGCCCCAGGCACAGATGATAAATACTGAGCTACCAAAACTTTTTTTGTTTAATACTGGAGGAGCCCAAGTGGATAGGGAGATTTCTACCCACCAGGGTTATTTTTGGGGAAGGAAGGCTATCCATCAGGCTGTATTCTCTTGAACCTATTTTTACTAACTGACCTGCTTTGGGACATGCTACCCAAATAAAAAAAGGTTTATACAAAAAAGAGAGTAACATAGGAAAATTAAAAGTTAAGATGGGGCTGGCATTGTGGCATAGCGGGTTAGGCCACCGTCTACAGTGCCAGTATCCCATATGGGCACTGGTTCGAATCCCAGCTGCTCCTCTTCTAATCCAGCTCCACATTAAATGAGCCTGGGAAAGCAGAAGATGGCCCAACTGCTTGGGCGTCTGCACGCACATGAGACCCAAAAGAAGCTCCTGGCTTTGGATTGACCCAGCTCTAGCCATTGCAGCCCTTTGTGGAATGAACCAGCAGATGGAAGCTCTGTCCCTCTCTCAATAACTCAGCCTTTCAAATAAATAAAAATAAACCTTAAAAAAAAAAAAGACCCTTGGGGCCGGCACCATGGCGCAGTAAGTTAATCCTCCGCCTGCGGCATCAGCATCCCATAAGGGCACTGGTTCTAGTCCCGGCTGGCTGCTCCTCTTCCAATTCAGCTCTCTGCTATGGCCTTGGAAAGCAGTAGAAGATGATCCAAGTCCTTGGGCCCCTGTATCCATGTGGGAGACCTGGAAGAAGCTCCTGGCTCCTGGCTTTGGATAGTCACAGCTCCAGCCATTGCAGCCATCTGGAGAGTGAACCAGCAGATGGAAGACCTTCATCCTCTCTCTCTCTGCCTCTACCTCTCTGTTACTCTGCCTATTAAATAAACAAATCTTTTTTTTAAGATTTATTTTATTTATTTGAATGACAGGGTTACAGAGAGAGGTAGAGACAGAGAGAGAGGGGTCTTCCATTAGCTGGTTCATTCCCCAGATGGCTGCAATGGCCGGAGCTGCGCCAATCTGAAGCCAGGAGCCAGGAGCTTCTTCCAGGTCTTCTAAGCAGGTGCAGGGGCCCAAGGACTTGGGCCATCTTCTACTGCTATGACAGGCCATAGCAGAGAGCTGGATTGGAAGAGGAGCAGCGGGGACTAGAACCAGCACCCATATGGGATGCCAGCGCTTCAGGCCAGGGCATTAACCCACTGTGCCACAGTGCTGGCCCCAACAAATCTTTTCTTTAAAAAGAAAAACAACACACTGGAGGGGATTTGAGGTCACGTTGGCCAAAGGATAAAAATTTCATCTGTATAAGAAGAATAATTTTCAGAGGTCTGATGTACAAAAAATAGTGACAAAAATTAAATAACAATGTATTCTATTTACATTAATGAGGAGATTATATTTTAGCATTTTACCATAAAAATAAGTATGTGGGGGCTGGCATTGTGTCCCAGTGGGTTAAGCAACCATCTGCTATACCAGCATTCCACGAGTGCTGGTTCACGGCCCAGTTGCTCCACTTCTGATCTAGCCCCCTGCTAATTCACCTGGGAAAACAGTGGAAGATGGCCAAATCCTTAGGCTCCTGCCACCCATGTGGGAGACCAGGATGGAGTTCCAGGTTCCTGGTTTTGGCTTAGCCCAGTCCTGCCATGTAGCCATCTGAAAAGTAAACCAACAGAAGAAAAAATCTCTGCCTCTTCTGCCTCATCTCCTCCCTCTATAACTTTGTCTTTCAAATAAATAAATAAAATCTTTAAAAATAGGTATGTGACAAAATGCATACCATTAATTAGCTTAATTTATCTATTCCTCAGTGTATAAGTAGTTCCAAACTTCATTTTATATGGTAAAGACATATCTGTCAACTTAAGATATACAGATAGGTATTTTAAAGACAAGCAAAGAGATGTAAATTTAAATATATACAGAAATATAGGGGGGCCAGCGCCATGGCTCACTTGGCTAATCCTCTGCCTCCAGCACCAGCATCTCATATGGGTGCCGGGTTCTAGTCCCGGTTGCTCCTCTTCCAGTCCAGCTCTCTGCTGTGGCCCAGGAAGGCAGGGGAGGATGGCCCAAGTGCTTGGGCCCTGCACCTGCACGGGAGACCAGGAGAAGCACCTGGCTCCTGCCTTCAGATCAGCTCAATGTGCCAGCCGCGGTGGCCATTGAAGGGTGAACCAACAGCAAAAGGAAGACTTTTCTCTCTGTCTCTCTCTCTCACTGTCCACTCTGCAAGTTAAAAAAAAAAAAAAAAAGATCCAACAACTTGAGCCGCCATCACCTACCATCTCCCAGGGAGTAGAGCAGCAGGAAATGGAATCTGAAACACAGGAAGGACTCCAATCCCAGCACTCCGATTGGGCTGTGGCCATCCACCCAGCATCTTAACAAAACACCTCCCACCCCAAACATCCACTCCAGCAGAATATTTTTTTTAACCCTAGAGTGTCTGGTACGTATACACTGCCTTTCTCTCCTATGAAATACAAATAATTATTATTATTATAACATAATTATAATATAATTATATTATTATTAAAATGTAATAATATAATTATATAATTATATAATTATATTAATATTATATTAATAAGATTAATATAATATAATTATGTAATATTATATAAAAATATATATTATATAATTATATATTTATATAAATATATATTTATATATAATTTATTTATATGTATTATATGATATACAATATATAACAAATATTTATATATATTTATATAAATGTATATATAAAATATATATTGATATATTATATTATGTAATATATAATATATAATATTATATAATAATATTAATAATGTTAAATAATGTAATATTCTTAATATTAGTATATAATAGATAATATACAACATTATATATTATAATACATATAATATGTAATGTATAATATAATACATATAATATTATATAATTATATAATATATGTGATATAATATATAATACATTATAATATATTATATGCATTATGTAATATAAAATATATAATAATATATTCGATATGTAATATTATATAGTATATAATATAATATATTACTATATTTATATTATATTTGTATAATATTACATTTATATATATTTTATAACATTTATATATACATTTTATATATACTTTATAATATTTATATATTTATATTAATATAAATATATATAAATAAATATATATTAATATATTATATATTTATAGAATATATAATATAGTATATAATATTATTAATAATATTAAATAATATATTATTATTAATAATAAAGATAATAATAATAATCTGAGCTGATCTGAATCCAGGAGCCAGGAGTTCTTCCAAGTCTTCCACGTGGGTGGAGGGGCCCAAGGACTTGGGCCATCTTCTATTGCTTTTCCAGGCCATAGCAGAGAGCTGGATTGGAAGTGGGGCAGCCGGGACTCGAACCGGCACCCGTTTGGGATGCTGGTGCTGCAGCCCGCAGTTTTAACCTGCTGCCCCAGAGTGCTGGCCCCAAAAATGCTATGGTTTTAACATACCCCCTGCAATCATGTGTTGCAAAAATAGTCCTTAGTGGAACAGTTTCTGTCCTTAGGAATGGATTAATACCAGTATTGAAAGGTCCTGAGGCAATGAGTTTAATTTCTTGCTCTCTCTCTCATCATACAATTTTTAAAAAGATTTTATTTATTAGAGAGCTAGAGTTATAGACAGTGAGAGGGAGAGAGAGAGAGAGAAAGAAGTCAAGTCTTCCACCTGTTGGTTCACTCCCCAAATGGCCTCAATGGCTGGGCCAGGATGATCAGAAGCCAGGAACTTCTTCCAGGGGTCCCATGTGGGTGCAGGGACACAAGCACTTGTGCCATCTTCCACTGCTTTACCAGGCCAAAGAACAGAGCTGGATCAGAAGAGGAGCAGCTGGGACTTGCCCAAGTGCCCATACGGGATGCCAACAGCACAGGTGAAGGATTAGCCTATTGTGCCACAGTGCCAGCCCCTCATCTTGCAATTTTGTCTGCAACGCTATGATGTGGTGAGATGACCTACTCTAGATGCAGCTTCTTGACTTCATATTTCCTGGACACCAGATTATAAGAAACAAATTTCTTTTCTTTTTAAATTACTAATTCTGTGGTATTTTTATGCAACCCAAAACATACCAAGAAAACAAATCAATAGTTGGTATCCAGTCTTTACAAAAGAAAAATGAGCAGAGGTCCAAACACATGGAGTGATTTACAAAGCAATCTCATATTCAAAGCCACTTTGAAAGTTTGTAGAGAGTGGAATTAATACCTAATTACATTACAGTGTGAAAAATGCTGAAAGCTATGAGTATAATATCCATTTTCATTAATATCTTAAAGCCCTCCATATGCATAGATTTGAAAACATGCATGAAAATAAGCTTTTTTATTTCTAATTTCTACAAATTTTTGAAGTACCCTCAATACATGAAACTAGAGTTTCAGAAGGAAGAGAAAAAATGTATGTTTGAATAAATCACTAAATTAAGCTTCCCAAATTTTGTGAAAGACCCCAGTATATAGATTTTAAATGTTCAAAGTCCCCCTAATCAGGATTGATACAAAGAAAACTAGATGAGGCATCAAAAATATCATAAACAAATGCATTTTTTTGTAAATTAAAAATAGATTTATATGAAGAGTGACTCTTTCACATTTTTATTTTTTGCTCAATGATTAGAGAGAGAGAGAGAGAGAGAGAGATTATCTTTCATATACTGGCTTAACCTCCAAATGCCTACAACATCCAGAGCTGAGCAGGTGGAAGCAAGGAGCCTCTTGATTTACCACTTCTGTGGCAAGAACCCAAGTACCCAAGCCATGGCATGCTGCCTCCAGGGCTGTGCACAAGAGCAGAAAGCTGGAGTCAAAATCAGGGCCAGGACCCAAACTCAAAGACTCCAGCATGGGATGTGGGTCTCCCAAGGGGTATCCCAAGGGCCATGCCAAATGCCCACCCTGAGAAAGAGATATTGAAAACAGTAAGAAAAACAACCCTACATGGCTTACTCAGGTACAACCATACGTGAATGATTGCTGACTTCTCAGATACAATGTTAGGGCATCTTCAAAGGGTAGAAAGAAGCTACCCTGCAGGATATGACTCCATATTTAATGGAACTATCCTCAAATATGAGGCAAACACAAAACATTTCTCTGAAAAGATTTCTAAAGCAATTATCAGAATACTTGCACTATAAGAGGAAGTTCTCCCATTTGAAATAAATGCTACAAGATATTTGGATGTACAGGCAAGAATCGGGATCATGAAAGTGGTAAATATGTGTTTGGGGAGATAAAAGGAAATATACATTTGCTTATTAATTCCTTTTTAAGTATTATTTATTGAAAGGCAGAGTTAAAGAGCGAGATATACAAAAAGAAGAAACCTTATATCCACTGGTTTACTTTGGTCCAGACCAAAATCAGGAGCCAGAACCTTCATCTGGGTCTTCCTTCTGAGGGGCAGGGGCCCAGGCATTTGGATCTTCTACTACTCTCCGAGATACATGAGCAGGGAGCTGGAATGCAAGTGGAGTAGGCTGAACTTGAACTTGAACCTGTACCCATGAGGGAGACTCAGAGGAAGCTGCTGGCTTCTGGCTTTGGATCAGTGCAGCTCAGTCCATTGCAGCCACTTGGGGAGTGAACCAGCATATGGAAGACCTCTCTCTCTCTCTCTCTCTCTCTCTCTCTCTCTCTCCCCTCCCTCTTTGTAACCCTGCCTTTCAAATAAATAAATAAATCTTTAAAGAAAAAAAAAAAACTAGGGATGCCTTGCCACACCCAGCAAATTAGTTCCCCAAATTATATTTGAAATAGCAACATAGTAAGGATGCATTAGTGACTAAAACAATTAAATTCAACCAGTTGTAATTATCACTCACACTTGATCTTAGCCAAAAGGCCGAGAAGCGATCCATGAATCACCCACATTGTCACTAATGTGCTCTGGAGACTTTGCAGATACAAGTTGATGTGTGTATAATCATACTTTTAAAATTAATTAATTAAATTATTTGATTAGAATGATTTAATAAATTACTAAAATTTAATAAAATTTTATTTTAAATTAACTAAATTTAAATAATGGTCATCACCTGTTAATTCAATAGCCAAACTAGTGCAAGTGTTGAAAAAATATTAGGTGTCATGAAAGGCTGCCAAGGAACTGAAAAATCCACAATGATCACTGTGAAATTAATTTAGCAGAAAATGATAAAAAGATCAAAAAAGCCTTCATCATTTTTTTTTCTGTGGAAATAGATTTGTGATTTATGGGATAGTATTTTCCTATGTGTCACATATTAAGAATTAATTTTGACTAAAATTAGTTTTTTTGTTTTATTAAAGATTTATTTTATTTACTTGAGAGGTACAGTTACAGACAGTGTGAGGGAGAGACAGAGAGAAAGGTCTTCCTTCTGTTGGTTCACTCCCAAGATGGCCACAACATCTGGAGCTACACCGATCCAAAGCCAGGAGCCAGGTGCTCCTTCCTGGTCTCCCATGTGGGTGCAGGGGCTTTACTGCTTTCCCAGGCCATAGCAGAGAGCTGGATTGGAAGAGGGGCAGCTGGGACTAGAACCGGCGCCCAAATGGGATGCCAGTGCCGCAGGTGGAGGATTAACCTACTGGCTCTGATGAACATTAGTTTAAAATGTGCAAGACCTTTAGGAAAACATGTCTCATTCTGACTGGTCTGTATTACTAGAGGTATAAAATTTTATGTAACTTTTAGTTCTCATTCTTCATTGCTTATCTTTAGTAAATGTGAACATCGAATATCATAATACTCATAGGTGATTAATCATTTTTCTACTTTTCATCAGGTTTTTATAGGTTTTATTTATTTATTTGAGAGGTAGAGTTTCAGACAGAGAGAAGAAGAATAGAGAGAAAGGTCTGCCATCTGCTGGTTCACTCCCCAGATAGCCACAAAGGTAGGAGCCAGGCTGATCCAAAGCCAGGATTTCTTCTGGGTTGCCCATGTGTGTGCAGGGCTCCAAGCACTTGGACCATCTTCCACTGCTTTCCCAGGCCATAAGCTGAGAGCTGAATCAGAAGAGGAGCAGCTGGGACATGAACCAGCATCCATATGGGATGCTGATGCCACAGGCAGAGGCTTAGCCCACTAAACCACAGTGCCAGCCCCCTCATCAGTTTTAATGAATATTCCATAATATGGATTGTATTAATTTTATCTGTATGTGATCACCAGATATTTCCATTACAGTTTGTGTAAATGTAAACAAATGTTTATGTGACTGTGTGTGTTCCCAGATTATGCAATGATAATGAAATTATTACTATGAGGAACCCTTGCTCTCATTTTCAACACTAAGTCCCTACGGAGCTGGTTGCCTATGCAGCAGAGCCCTGAGCCCCTTACTAATGTGGTGGCCTAAACTTTTTCTCCCCAAGGTATACACCTTAAATCCCTGAGACCCTGTGTGACTCTATTTTGAGACAGGGACTTTAATGAACTTTTTAAAGTCAAACGTTATCCAAAGGGAGAGGCCATAATCCAAGCTGGCTGGTATCCTTCCAAAGAGAGGCACCAGTGTGGATAGAAGAAATGCCATGTGAGGACACAGCAAGATGGTGGCCACCTGGAAGCCTGGGGGAGAATTCCCAGGAGGAAAAAATCCTGCTGTCATTCCATGTGGAACTCCCAACCTCCAGAGCCATGAGTCATAAGGTACTGTCACTTAAACCACCCTATAAGTGGTAATTTATTATAGGAACCATGACAAGTAAGTACATTCTCATCTTTGTCTACTTTTCCTGCAGATAGCTAGAAGGTCCATGCTATGATGTAACAGAAATACAGATATTAAAACTGTGACTTCAGATGTCATTGCGCCTACGCCAGGAAAAGATTGAAAAAAGAAAAGAAGCCAAGAATAAATAAAAAATTTCTAAAAATCTAGACATAGAAGAAAAATAAAAAGTGAATGAATATACATGTATTAATTTTTGAAAACTCCATAATCTGATAAAATTGAAAGTCTAAAATTTACTTAAAAGTGGTATCATTAAAAGCTATTTAAGGTATACAAGTTTCATGTATTTCATATAGATAGATTTAGGAACATAGTGATGTTTCCCACTCTAGTCTCCATCCTGCCCACTCCCATCCTTCTTCCTCTTCCCTCTGCCATTCCCACTCATTTATTTACAAAGATATATTTTCAGTTTATTTTATACTCATAAGATTCATCCTACACTAGGTAAAGAGTTCAACAAATAGTACGAAGAAAAAAACACTGTTCCTCAATTGTAGAGACAAGGGCTGTAGATGTTCCTCAAATCTTAAAGCGTCAATTTCACTCGGTATGCATTACATTTTAGGTATTCTATTAGTAACCACGGGTCAGGGGAAATGTATGGTATCTGTCTTTTAGGGACATTATGCTTATTTCACTAAGCATAATGGTTTCTACTTGCATCCATTTTGTTGAAAAAAGACAGGAGTTTATTTTTTTAACCATTGAATAGTATTCCATAGTGTATATGTACCATCATATTTTTTATCCAGTCTTCAGTTGATGGACATCAGAGTTGAACAAAGATGGAGGCAACACAATACCACTTTCAAGACATATTACAGGGCAGTTAAAATCAAAGCATCCTAGTACTGGCCAAAAAAAAATGTGTAGACCAATGGAACAGAATAGAAACTCCAGAAATCAATCCATGCACGCATCTATAACCAACTTACCTTTGACAAAGGAGCTAAAACCAACCCCTGGAGCAAGTGCAGTCTTGTCAACTGCCCCTACTCCCACTCCCACCCCTAGCCCTCCTAAGATAAAAAAAGGCTGGTCGCTTGTATCTGGGGCCTCCTGCCATGTGTTCCACCAATGTGCATGCCTACAGTTGGTCACCCACCTCTGTGGATTTATTTTCTCTGAATAAATTCAGTCTAATAATATAATAATAATATATTATTATTATATATTATTATTAATCAGTCTAATAATCATACAGTCATTTGGGGTGTGAACCAGCAGATGGAAGACCCCCCCCCCTCTCTGGCTCTACCTCACTCTGTAACTGTCTTTCAAATAAATAAAATAAATATTTTTAAAAACCCATGGCATTTTTAAAGCTAAAATATGGGTTATTATTTGTCTTTTGTAACCTGTGATTTAGTCCACATGTATTTTTTATTTTATTACTGTATCATACAGCTCTAGAATTTCCATTGTTTTTCCAGTTGTTTTTTCTACTGATAATTTTGATATATCATCCTTTATATTATAAACATATAGTACAAGTATAGCATAAACATATTATATTTTACTTTCAAAATCTGGGTTAACTTAAGTTTCGTTCTAGTGATTCTTTTTCCTTTTGATTATGAATCACATTTTTTTTTCTTTACCTGGGTGTTGATTCTGAATTTCTTCTTGGATATTATAAATTATGTTATAGAAATTGAGTACTGTTATATTTCTTAAATGATTTTTGTTTTACAATGTAGTCAATAGGCTAAAGTCAAATTCCAAACTCTGCATTCCTTGCAGTGATAAGTAATTAACTTTTTTTAAAAAAGATTTATTCATTTATTTGAAAGGCAGAGTTACACAGAGAGAGGAGAGGCAGAGAGAGAACTCTTCCATCTGAGGGTTCACTCCCCAATTGGCCACAATGGCTGGAGCTGAGCTGATCTGAAGCCAGGAGCCAGGAGCTTCTTCCAAGTCTCACATGTGAGTGCAGGGGTCCAAGGACTTGGGCCATCCTCTACTGCTTTCCCAGGCCATAGCAGAGAGCTGGAGCAGCTGGGGCACAATCCGGCACCCATATGGGATGCCAGTGCTTCAAGCAAGGGAATTATCCGGCTGTGCCACAGGACCCACCACTATTAACTTTATTTCATCCATTTATTTTACTAGCAGAGAGACAGCAAGACAGATAACCTAACTGACAGACACAGGTTTCACATCCACAGGTTCATTACCCAAATGCCTGAAAGACCTGTGGGTGCACCAGTTCAGAGCTAGAAGCTGGGAACCTAATCCAGGTCTCCCATGGGTGTGGCAGGGACCAGATTACTTGAGTCACTACCTGCTGCTTCCCACGGTGCACATTAACAGGAAGATGGAATTGGAAGCAAAGTTAAACCATGAAACCACACATCTGAATATGGGCTACAGGCATCCCAAATGGTACCATCACCACTGCACCAAACACCTAGTTCTCACAACTTCAATCCTTTCATGGATGTCTACATGATGATGGTTTGTTATCTTATTTATGTAAAAAATTCACCATTGCTTTTAGGGAAATCAAAAGCACTATGTGTAAAATATGACCATATACATGCAGGTAGCAGAGCATCTAGTTTAGCATCTGGGCCCAAATCTGTCTCAGTCTACAGTGTGTGTTACAGAACAGGGACAAACAATGCACATGTTTGCTTCTCTGTGCCTTGTCTACTCCACTTTTAGGTGATAGAAGAATCTGATCACTTCTTCTCTACTACAGCCTTTCAGGGACTTGAATTTTATTCTTCTGTACCTTCCTTGCTTTTCCCGGTCAGTTATAAGATATAGATGTCCACACAGAAATAGTTACATTGCCAGACCTCTTTAAGTATGGGGCATCAAGCAAAAGAGAAAAGCAGTGAAACAAAAATTGGTTTGTTGCAGAGGTCAACAAGATGGGATGATTTTTCTTAGACCAAGACCAAAACAGAAGAGATACGGTTCATAAACTAAGAAATGAAGAAGGGTATATTGCCAATAAGTTTACAGAAATTTAAAAGATTATAAAGGAATACTGTGAATCAAGATGTCAAAAGATCCAACAATTTATATGAAATACATACATTGCTAGAAAAATACAAATTGTCACTCTCAAGAAGAAACTAAAAATATTAGTAGCCTAAAGCAGTCAACAATCAAACAATAATAATAATAAATGTAATCAGCAATTTAAAACATTACCACGAAGTCCTGACCAGATGGTATCCTTTTTGAATTATATCAAACATTTAAAGAAGTAATAACAATATTTTTCAAACTCTACCAAAACACTTGCCAACACATTTACACTTGCCAACTCATTTTCTCTCTCTCTCTCTCTCTCTCTCTCCTTTCTTTCTTTCTTTCTTTCTTTCTTTCTGTCTTTCTGTCTTTCTGTCTTTCTGTCTTTCTGTCTTTTTGACAGGCAGAGTTAGTGAGAGAGAGCGAGACAGAGAGAAAAGTCTTCCTTCCATTGGTTCACTGCCCTAATGGCCGCTACAGCCGCCGCTATGCTGATCCGAAGCCAGGAGCCAGGTGCTTCCTCCTGGTCTCCTATGCAGGTGCAGGGACCCAAGCACTTGGGCCATCCTCCACTGCACTCCCAGGCCACAGCAGAGAGCTGGACTGGAGGAGGAGCAACCAGGACTACAACCCAGGGTACCGGTGCCGCAGGTGGAGGATTAGCCTAGTGAGCCATGGCGGCGCCAGCTTAATACTTAAAAAACAATGAGTTCAAATGAATTGTGTTGATATCCTAAAAGTCGACAAAGGCAGGTAACTGGATCACAAGCAGAGGAGCTGGGCCTCAAACTGGCGGTCCAATACACGATGCAGGCCCCCTAGCTGTGGCTTACCCTACTGCACCGCAACACTGGCCCCAACAGATTCACTTTAACATACCATGCTGATTGAGATGAAAAATTGCATTCTTCCAAAAAACGTCAACAAGAGACCTGGAAACATCACCTCAGCATTGTCCCCCTGCAGGCTGTGCTCTGGCCTCCCTGGCCTGGAGGTAAAGGGGAAGATGATCAAGCTCGCCACTCACTGTACTTTGCCCAAGGCCATGGCCACAGATTCCAGAGCCGACCACGGGGAAGTGCAGGGCCCCCTGCATCCAGTTCCAGCAGGTCCGCCAACTCCGCCCCCCCTTCTCCAGACACCAAGCTTCTGAGCCATCTGGCTTCCTTTTCACAGACGGGAAGAGGCTGAACACCCTGGCCCCCTGGGCGGCAGAGCCTGACTACCACTGTGACGCGAAGAGCCCGCGTGTTTACGTAATACTGCGCGGGCGCACCTGATTGGATTGTTTGCAAAGCTGGAGGGGGAGCGTTCGACGTCACAAAGGTGTAGCCAATCAGAGGAGGGCGGTGACTTGGGGTGTGCAGTGTGGGGGTTGTGAGGGGAGAAGCTTGGGCTGTAGTCTGAAGCCGCCTCCTCCCCCTTTCTGTCTTCCGCTGCAGCCCAGGCCGCTGCACCTCTGTTCCCACAGGGATCCGTGAGCTGGAGCCTGCAATGACCTGCAGCAGGCGAGTCTCTATTTGCTGACTGTGACTCCTGGGCCCTTGTCTTTCTTCACATTCCTGGGTCATTCTTCTGTATGGTCATTTACGTTCTATAAATTGATTTGAAGAGTGCATAAAGGTATTAGATGATTGAATCCTTTTCTGATTCATTTCTCTTGTAAATATGTGTTTCCTAGTCTGTCTTTTGTTCACTTTGTTTCTCGCTGGTACTTAGTAATCCAATTGGCTTTATATGTGGATCTACTGCCCAGAAGTGTTGCTATAGCTAATTATCAGTTGCATTTGTTTGGGGATTAGATTGAATTATCTTTGTATGTAATGTCATCCACATATATTAACAATTGTATTGCAAAAAATGTGATTCTTTTATCTTACATGTCTTTGTTTCCCTGACTATAGGTCCAGTACAATGTTATGAGAGGTGGGCGTCCAAGGAAAGATCTCTCAGTGCTCCTTAAGTAATTTATTGCATGCTAATTTTACATAATCTTGATCTGATTAAGCAAATCATTATTTTTAAATATTTTGCTAACATTTGACTTTTATGGCTGGATGCAGAATTTTATTAAATGCTTTTTAAACATTTAATCTAAGTGATCATGTAATCCCTTGTATTCTTCACCTACCTGGATGATTTACATGGTTTTTTGAGAATGTTGAATACTCTTACACTTTTTAGTGTATCTTGCTTGTCATTGATCTATTAGTTTTTCATATGTGGTTTATATAATATTTTAAAATATTTATTTATTTGACAGGCAGAGTTAGAGAGAGGCAGAGGCAGAGAGAGAGACAGGTCTTCGTCTGTTGGTTTACTCCTCAAATGGCTGCAGTAGCTGGAGCTGGGCTGATCCAAAGCCAGGAGCCTGGATCGTCTTCCAGGTCTCCCACAGAGGTGCAGGGGCCCAAGGATTAGGGTCATCTTCCACTGCTTTTCCAGACCATAGCAGAGAGCTGGATTGGAAGTGAAGCAGCCGGGATGTGAACCTGTGCCCATATGAGATGCTGGCACTGCAGGCAATGACTTTACCCACTATTCCACAGCAAGGGGCCCAAATTTATATAATATTTGGTTAGTATATTTGCATATTGGGGCCGGCACTATGGCGCATCAGGTTAAAGCCCTGGCCTGAAGTGCTGGCATCTCATATGGCACCAGTTCTAGTCCCAGTGGTTCTAGTCCCAGCTGCTCTGCTTCCAATCCAGCTCTCTGTTATGGCCTGGGAAAGCAGTAGAAGATGGCCCAAATCCTTGGGCCCCTGCACCCACATGGGAGACCTGGAAGAAGCGCCTGGCTCCTGGCTTCAGATCAGCACAGCTCCAGCCATTGAGGCCATCTGAGGAGTGAACCAGTGGATGGAAGACCTCTCTCTCTGTCTCTACCTCTCTCTGTAACTCTGTCTTTCAAATAAATAAAAGAAATCTTTAAAAAAAGAATATTTGCATATCTTTTTGAACAAGAGGCTCTTTAATTTCACTTTAATTTGTATCATATTCCGAGTTTCATCATCTGTGTAATAGTGGTTTCCCAAAAGAAATTTTAAAATATTCTACTTATTTTCACTTGGGGCAAGTGTGGGGAACAAATGTTTTTTCCTTCCTTGAAAGTTTGGAATATTCCATAAGTCATTTTCAACTTCTTCAAAAATTGGCTCAGTTTGTTAGTTTGTATAGTTTTTTAATTCTATGTTATATTTGTGTTTCGGGAAACTGTTTTTCAGAATATAGTGGATTTTAGTGTCTGTAGTTAAATTTTCACCCCTAAGAATTTCATAAAGCTCTCTTAGCACCTTTGTAAGTTCTATGAACTCTGTAAAGATGATTCTGTTTCAATTTCTTGAGAGTGCCTATTGGCTAATTAATTTTCTTAATATTTTTAAGATTTTTTTGTGATGGCCTTTCCTTTCACTGAATGTCAAAAACTACAATTATATCCATATATCATTAATATGTTGTGGCACAGCATGTTAAGCCACCACCCACAAGGCCAGCATTCCATGAGTCCCAGTTCCAGTCCTGGCTGCTCCATTTCTGATTCAGCTCCCTGCAAATACATCTAGAAAAATAGCAGAGGATGACCCAAGTAATTGGGCCCCTACCACCCACATGGTAGACCTGGATGGGGTCCCAGGCTCCTGGCTTTGGCCTTGCCAAGCCCAAAGTGGAGGCCATTTAAGGACTGAACTAGTGGATGACATATTCTCCCTCACGCTCTCTGTCTGTCTCTCTCTCCATATATATATACATATATATACACATATATATGCATATATATTTATTTATCTTCCTCCATCCCTCCCTCTCTGCTGTAAACCCTGCTTTGCTAATAAATAAAATAAACCTTTTTAAAAATAATATTGGGACATAGAAGAAGAAGAAGAACTGAAACAGGAACAAGAACAAAAACAGAAACAGGACTGACAGAGGAAGGAGAGGAAGGGAACAATCAATGGAGTCACACCACTGTGTCAGTTTCCGGGATGGCTCCCAATGACTCATGTCCTGGTGCTCCAGCCCCAGTGCAGTCATTTCCCACACTGACTAGGACTCACCTACGTAATCTAGAAGATATTCCAGAAACTATGGAGTGGGACTTATGAGACCAGATCCTAAAAGATATTTAAATTTCTCCTTTGCTCTCTTTTAAATAAGTTCTGGAGAATAAGCCAGCATCGCAACTTTGGGAGCGCTCAGACAGCCCTCACAGAGAAATCCACAGAGTGCACAACTGAGGCCGACTGCTAAAACCAGCACTGCGTTTCTAGGCACGCGAGTGAGTGTACTGGACGTGAATCTGCCAGCCTCAGCCATACCTTCAGATGACTGCAGCCCAGCCAACAGCTCGGTGCAGCTGCTTGTGCAAACAAGGTACAGAACTATGTATGTCCACATTTCTGGATTTCTCACCCAGAGAAGATGGCGTGTTTCTTGCTTTTAAGCTATTAAATATGGGGGAAATGGTGTACAGTAATAAATAACTGTGAATGGTAGGTGAAATAAGGTCTAAAGAATTACCATTTAATTTTGTTCATTTAGTTTAACTTCTTGAAGGTTATTAGTGACCTTGAAAAGAGCAGTGCAGCAGAGTATGTGATAAAAGCCTTATTAGAGTGTGTTCAGAGGGACTGAGAGAAGAGAAAGTGGAGAGAGAAACTGCAGGTAATTCTTTGGTGATTTTTTTCTGTACAAAGGAACAGAGAATTGGGGCAGTGGCTGAAGGGAAAAGGGTGCTCAGGTTTTGCTTTTGATTTACCAGATAATGTAGCCTGATGTATAAGCTGCTGCTGCTGATTTAAGATATTGGCAAAAATTTCAGTTAAATGTGTAAATGGCTGGTAGGTCCACTGTCCTTGAGTAGTTGAGTGAAAAAAAGATCTAGATCTGTGTCAAGGAATGGGCCACGAGAGGACAGACAGTTCATATTTAATAGGGGAAGGGCAGGCAGAGTACCCACTGCTCCTATTAATGGGTAGGTGTGGTGGTGGGTGCCCTTATTTATTCTGCTTATTGAGAAGCAATGTCATCAAAAGCGAGTGAGAAGGAGAGAAGGTAAAGGAGATTAGAGACGGTGTTGGAGTCATCCATGACAGCACACTGGGATGTAAGTACACTTTCCCAGGGAGTCACAGCAAGGATAATTTAATCAAAATCAGTACCCAGGTATTCAATTTCCATAAATTCCTTTCATACAGTTTTCTCTTTCCCTAAAATAGAATGCCACCTAATGGGTACAGAGTTTGGGCTTAGCAGATGAAAACATACTGGAGATGGTAGTGAAGATGGAATTGCAACAGTGTGAATGTACTCACTACCATACAGTTACAAACACACACGAGTGATTAAAATGGTCACAAAAGTCCATATGATAGTATTCAATTCATATGAGAGTCCAGAATAGGAAAATCTAGAGATGGAGGAGGAGGAGGTGGAAGAATAACGATATTCCTGAAGTTGTACTTATGAAATTTGTATTACTTAAAAAATAAATTTAAAAAAATTAAAGAGCTCAAAGCATGCAAATAAAAAAATCTACAGAGACATATCGTAGATTAGAATTTGAGTTGAGGCTGGCGCCGCAGCTCAATAGGCTAATCCTCCGCCTGTGGCGCCGGCACCCTGGCTTCTAGTCTTGGTTGGGGAGCCGGATTCTGTCCTGGTTGCTCCTCTTCCAGTCCAGCTCTCTGCTGTGGCCTGGGAGGGCAGTGGAGGATGGCCCAAGTGCTTGGGCCCTGCACCTGCATGGGAGACCAGAAGGAAGTACCTGGCTCCTGGCTTTGGATCAGCGCAGTGCGCCAG